>NW_006921623.1:2316284-2321499 GCF_000298275.1 Orycteropus afer afer | reverse complement strand
TCTATTTTCTGTTTCATTGATTTCTGCTCGAATCTTGATTATTTCCTTCCTTCTGGTGACTGTAGGCTTTTCTTGCTGTTCTTTCTCTAATTGTCCTACAACATCTTTTATCTTACAAGAGATAAAAGGAGACAGAAGGGAGCAGAGAAGGGGACCAACTATCATCAGGAAAGAAAAGTAAAGAGTGGAGCGCATCCTTTGGACCCAGCATCCCTACGCTGGGATCCTCCTAGGATCAAGAGACACAGAGAAAGGCTACCCATGGAGCTGGTACTCTGAATTTGGGCTTCTAGCCTCCTAAACTGGCAAAGAATAAATTTCTGTGCTTAAAGGCCACCCACTTATGTATTTCTGTTACAGCAGCACTAGATAACTAAGACAGCCATCTTCTTGCCTTTTACAATCTTCCAGGACTCTCTTCCCCATTTGTGGTTTTAACCATTGCTCACCTTTCCTCCCTTTATCCCACACATCTCCTCTGTGCTCTAGATTCATATACTCAATTATCTGCTGGACATTTTCATCTGAGTTATCTGTTGCATACAAAATTACTCAAAAACTTAGTGGCTTATAAAAGGAAACATTTATCTTGAGAGTCAGAATCAGGGTGATGCTTCACTGGGCGGTTCTCGCTCAGGGTCCCTCATGAGGTTGCAGTCATGATGTCAACCTGGGCTGTGGTCATCTGAGGCTTGACTGGGGCTGGAGGATCTGCTTCCAAGCTTGCTCATTCACACAGCCAAGGCAGGAAGGTCTCAGATCCTTGTGGATATTGGCAAGAGGACTTAGTCTTTTGCCACATTGTCCTCTCCATAGAGATGGCCCTATGTCCTCCAGAGCAAGCAATCCAAGAGAAGGTAAGGAAGATGCAATACGTTTTACGAACTAGCCTTGGAAGTGATACACCATTTTTAATTTTATCTGCTGTATTCTACCAACCACACAGACCAGTCTTGATACAATATAGAAGGGGACCACATAAAGACACAAATACAAGGAGGCAGGGATTATTAGAGGCCAACTTGGATGCTGCTTCCACAACACCGCAGACTCAACAGATCCATAGTGAACTTTCTTCTCTCCACCCCTCCTCTCAAATACATTCCAACACACAAATCTGGAAATAAGTTTTTTTAATCATTTACTTTTATTTATTTTTATCATTCTAAAACATTTATTAAGCATCTGTTATTTGCCAGCCACTATGAGATATATGCTATTTTGATGCCAGAGTCATTTTGAAGCAACCTAAAATAAATACATAAATTTAATAGTTCTAAATTTAACAAGTAATCTATAAAACAGATATCCCCCTTATTGTATATTGCCCTCCCCTTCACCCAAGCTAATATGTGTCTACTTTCTAGTTAGTGGTCTACCTCCCATTCTCCTCCCACCCTTCGGAACCATCAAAGGATATTTATTTTTGTGTGTAAACCTTTTCTTAACTTTTTTACAGTAGTGGTTTCATACAATACTTGTCCTTTTATAACTGCTTAATTTCAATTTGATTTGATTCCTCCTTCCTTAAACTTGTTTTCCAATTAGCCAATGATTTCAGTTAATCTTTCCTCCTTAATATCTCTGCCATTGGTCCACTGTACTCATGTTTTGTGCTTGGCCACATCATTTTTTTCCTAGATCATTTTGCTTCTCACTCAGTCTCCTTGTCTCAAGTCTTACCTGCTGCCAATCTATTCTCCACAATGTTGCCAGAATGATAGTTACATAATCAAAACTTCTCAAAGGCTTTCTATTGTCTTTACAGTAAAAACCCAACTTCCTAGCAGGGGGTACAAAGCCACTGGGGACAAAGCTGGCTATAGTTCTCACCACGCTCATCTTTGAATACTTCTTTTTGGCTAAGATGTACAATTGGCAGTTCTCAGAAGGTGCCAGGATAATTCACATCTCTAGGTCTTTCACATTTCTAGGTCTTTCCATATGCTGTTCCCCGCCCCCCCTTTTTTTTTTTTTTTTTTGACATACCCCCTCTCACTTCTTTCACCAGAACTCTATTCTTTCTTCTAAACTAAGTAACTGGAGAGTAGGAACTGTCATCTCTGTATCTCAACACTAGCATGGTACCCACCACAGAGAAGTTACTCAACAAATTTTTACTGAATGAATAAATGAATGAGTGCACAGGTAGTTCCTGTGTACCATACCTGGTATACAAGGCGTACCAAAAAAAAAAAAAACTCACTGCCTGCCGTCGAGATGGATCCAACTCATAACGACCCCTCCTTGGGTTTCCAAGGCAGTATCACTATAGAAGTAGATTGCCCAACCTTCCTTCCGAGGAGTAGCTGGTGGGTTTGAACCGCCAGCCCTCTGGTTAGCAGTCAAATGCCTTGGGCACTATGGCACCAGAGCTCCTACAAGGCATAGCTGGTCGATTTCTCAGTCACTTTCCCCCTTGGACTGCCTTTCTCTGTCAAACTTCTACCTCTGCATCAATAACACAGCTGGAAAAAGAAAAGCTGAATTCGATCCCATCTCGTTCCTTACCCTGGGAAAGTCATTTATTCCCTCTGAGCCTTTAAGTTTTCATCTGCAATAAGGGTTAATAAAAAGGAGAGAGTAAGAGGAATTAATTAAATTAATACTGTGCTAGGCACTCTTAAGGAGTTTTGGTAGCATAGTGCCTAAGGCACTTGACTGCTAACCAGAAGGCTGGCGGTTCACACCCACCTGCCACTCCTTGGAAGGAAGGTTGGGCAATCTACTTCTGTAGTGATACTGCCTCAACAACCCAAGGAGGGGTCGCTATGAGTCGTGGCTGACTCGATGGCATATAACAACAACAACAACAGGCACTCTTACATAAATTAGCTTGAATGACAGTCACAATATACCTATGAGACAGATTTTATGCCCTTTCTACAGAAGAGGAAATTGCAGCTCAGAGCAGTTATGTAGGTAACTTGGACAAGGTCATAAAGCCAGAAGAAGATTTTGGATGAATGGGTGTATCAAACCAAACCAAACAAACCCATCGCTTAGGAGTCGATTCCAATTCATAGTGACCCTATAGGTCAGAGTAGAATGGCCCCATAGGGTTTCCAAGGTTGTATGTAATCTTTATGGAAGTAGACTGCCACATCTTTTTCCCAGAGTTCCTGGTGTGTTTGAACAATTGACTTTTTCATTAACAGTTGAGTGCTTTAACCACTGCACCACCAGGGCTCCTTTGGGTTGTCTCATAGGTTACACTGGGGTGGGGGGAGAAGCATCCAGGTCTTTTCCAACTCTAAAAGACTGGAATGTTTTTATTCTCACAGTGTTCAAGCCTCAGGTATCATGTATTGTTGTTAGGTGCCATAGAGTTGGTTCCGACTCATAGCAACTGTAGTAGTTAAGTTTGTGTCAACTTGGCTAGGCCTGGTTGGGTGGCTGGGCAGTTGGATGCAGTTTTTCCTCATGGTAAGATTGGTAATTAACTCCATGGTAGAATGTATTGGAGCAGCTGAGTAGCTGCTGTATATGTGGTCTGCTTCCTGTATATAAGAAGCAGCTTTGGGAATGGTCTCTAGCTTATGGCACGCCTGACCCCTCCATGTGGCCAAGTCATTGTTCAGCAGCCTGCCATGCTCTGCTGATATTGGGACTTTTAATGGACTTGAATTAATGGCCTGCTGTATGGTAACAATCTTTTCTATGCTTGAGCCCATCATTGCAGACACTGTGTCAATCCATCTCGTTGAGGGTCTTCCCCTTTGTCCCTGACCCTCTACTTTACCAAACATGATATCCTCCAGTGAATGGTCCCTCCTGACAACATGACCAAAGAAGGTGAGAGTAAGTCAGACCATTCTCACTTCAAAAGAACATGCCAGCTGCACTTCTTCCAAGACAGATTTGTTCATTCCTTTGGCAGTCCATGGTATTTTCAATATTCTTCACCAACACCACAATTCAAATGCATCAATTTTCTGCAGTCTTCATTATTCATTGTCAAGCTTTCAAATGCATATGAGATTGTTGAAAATACATACCATGGCTTGGGTCAGGTGCACCTTAGTCTTCAAAGTGACATCTTTGCTCTTTAACACTTTAAGGAGGTCTTTTGCAAGCAGGTTTGTCCAGTGTGATACGATGTCTGATTTCTTAACTGCTGCTTTCATGGACGTTAATCATAGATCCAAGTAAAATTAAATTCCTGACAACTTCAATCTTTCCTCCATTTATTGTGATGCTGCTTATTGGACCAGTTGTGAGAATTTTTATTTTCTTAATGTTGAGGTGTAAACCATAATGAAGCCTGTAGTCTTTGATTTTGATCTTCATCAGTAAGTTCTTCGAGTTGTCTTTACTTTCAGCAAACAAAGTTGTGTCATCTGCATATAGCAGGGTTTTTCTCTTTTTAGATTTTTGTAAAAAACTTTTATTGTGATGAGTGAAAGTTTACAGAGCAAATTGTTCTTCCATACAGCAGTTCACATACACTTTGTCTCATGACATTGACTGCAATCTCCCACAATGCAACATCTCTCCTCCCACCTCCTCCCCATAGCCACTTCCTCCCTGTGTCCTTCCCTCCCATGCACTGCTGCCCCTCAGCTGTCTCCTTGTGCATGCACAGCGCTTCTATCCTCCCATGATTGATCTCTCCAAGGAGTATATGTACCTAATGTAAATGTTCAGCTCATATGCCTGTCTTTTGTTTGGCTGGAAGCCACAGGAGTGGGTTCAATTCCAGACCTGAAGGGCAACTAGGTGCCTTAGTTTCAGGGGTTCCACCAGGCTCTATCAGACCAACAAACCTGGTTCCCCTCCCCCCCAATGATTGTGAGTTTTGTTCCACATTGTTCCCCCACTCTATTCAGGATCTCCTATAGAGATCCCTCTCTGAGTCGTTGACAGTGGTAGCTGGGCACCATCTAGTTCTTCTGGTCTCATAGTTGTATAGACTGAGGATTACATGGTGTACCAGTCCCTTGGACTATTTGTTTCCACGCATCTTTAGTTTTCTTCATTCTTCTTTGTTCTAGATGGCTGCTGGCAAGCTTTTAAGATCCCAGTTGCTACTAGCCAAAGTAGGATGTGGAACAATGTTTTTGTGTAGTATGTCATGCCAGTTGAGCTTGAAGTCCCCTTGCATATTGCAGGGTTTGTTTTTTTTTTTAATTTTATTTTGATTTGGGTGAAGATTTACAGAGTAAATTCACTTTTCATACAGCAGTTCACATATACTTTGTCTCATGTCATTGAC
>NW_006921623.1:2287873-2296842 GCF_000298275.1 Orycteropus afer afer | reverse complement strand
ACCCAAATCCTAAAAAAAAAAAAAAAAAAAGAATCATGGAGATGGCGCGGGATCAGGTGGTGTTTCGTTCTGCTGTACATGGCGTCCCTATGAGTCAGAAACGACTCGACGGCACCTAACAACAACAACAACATCAGAGGCTGGCAGGCCCATAGAGCCAAGTGGGCATGCTTTTCTAACTGACTCGATGCAGAAGAGTGGCACTGTGGAAGGAAAGCCATCAGTGGAGTTCAACAGACCTGGGTTCTGATCCCAGCTCTTCTGCTTGCAAGACTACCATAGTTCAAGGAGGGGGAAAAAAAAAAGTAGCATAGTTCAGAAAGACTAGGTCTGTTCTAGGAGTTGATCTTCTCATCTGAGCAGAATAGAAAGGTCAGGAACTCTTTAAGGGCAGAAAGTAACCTTAATGTCCCCATGCCTAGCATAATACCAGGGACATACCTAGTGCTCAGTAAATATTTGTTGACTCAAATAGAGGGTTTGGAAGGAAGGAGGCAGGGGAAGAAATTGAAGGAGTTTAGATTTGAAAATCCAAGGGGAGACAGCCCAGAAAGAGTGGATCCAGGACAGAGACTGCAGGCATCTGAAAAATGCTCCAGAGGAACAGTGTGTTGTGACTTTAAATGGCTTCAGCGTTGTCAATGAATCTGCTCTGCTAAAAGAGTTATCCTCTGGCTCCTGCACTTGGCCTCCCCCTCCTCTCAGCTCCCCAAACCCTTCTCAGCCGCTGTGATGGGATAATTAGATGCGAGAGCTCAGCACAGATGATGCTCCAGTTGCTTAGCAACTAATGGTTTCCATGGAGACCGCAAAGCACAGCCTCTAGAGCAGCCAGTGAGCAGCTCGGCAGGGCAGGGAGAAGACGCAACTCTCTGCTCCTCCAGAAACCTGGGGAGGGCCAGAGCTGGTGAAGGGGGAGGACTGGAGGGAGAAGGGAGGGCTTAAAGGCACAAGGCCCTCTTATCCCTTTAAAATCTGATCAGAGCTTTGCCCTCCTCTACCCCACTCTGTCCCTCTCATAATTTCAGACTAAAATGAGAGCGCAACACAACCCACCCTGCAAAAAACTCTTCTCCTATCTCCTTCCTGGGTTGTGACTGAAGTGAAGAGATACCCTCCACCTCAGCTCAAGTGTAAAATCCTTTCTTGTTAGTGATGGGATTTGAGGAGCATCAGGAAGATTATCCCGCCCCTGGAATTCACGTTAGTGTGCAAGTTACCTTTAGTGTGCAAAAGGTCGTCTTTCAAGTTTTCAGAGTGTGGAATAGGATCTTATCTGAACAGGGACAAAAGGTACAGAAAACAAAGAATTCAGTTCTTCACCAGAAGGCAGTCTATCCTGGGAGACTAGGGCGAAGCACCTGCCCCTGCTCCGTGTGTGTGTGTGTGTGTGTGTGTGTGTGTGTGGCAAATACTGAGCATCTGGTGACTTATGTCTGGTCCTCCCAGACCAGCACCATCAAGACTACTTGGCAACTCCTTAGAAATGCAAAATTTCAGGGTTCACCTCAGACCCACTGAATCAGAAACTACATTTTAGCAATGATCCCTGGTGACTCATATGCGCATTAAAGTTGGAGAGGCACTGGTCTAAGACTCTCCTACACTCTCCTTGGGCCCCTGGGTTCTATCTTTACTGTTGTCCCTGCTTGCATCCCAGGCCTTAAGTTTTTCCTTCCCACCATGGGGGTGGGGGTAGAGGGTTAAGACACAACTTCAGCAGCCTCTCCCTGCCCTACCAGGACCCAGCCCTTCCATGGCTGGGGAAGACAGAACAGTTCTTGAAGCAGAGAGACAAAGAGGTTCGCTAACCTCTCCTCACAAAGCTCAACTTTTCCCAAGTGACCTCACCTCTTAGTCTGTTTCCACAGCTACAAAAGGAGGAAGTCACCAATACCTACCTCTCAGGCTGGCTGTGAGGACCCAGTGTGCCGGAGCAGGCAGAGCCCCAGCCCAGGCTCAGAGGAGGGGTTTCCTGCTCATTCTCCTCTCCCTCTGGTCACACCCCTCCCTCCCTTGTCTCTAATCAGACAGACACAGGGGCGTGGGTGGGGGATGCAGCTGTGGCTCTCTTTCATTTCTCCTTACCAAGGGTCTTTTTCTTCTTTACTCTCAATCAGTTCAACAAATGGTTGCTGACCAAGGCTCTCGATGCTCCCCTCTTTCCCCCAACACCCCTGTGGGGTAGGTAAGTGTCCACTCTCTGGTCTCTCTGGTGCCTCCTCAGGCATCCCTTGACCACACCCTCCAGAGGAATCTGAAGCCTTAGGCATTTGGCCTACCTCTGCTCTAAGCCTACGGCACAGGTTCAGGTCTTCCTGGCACTGACAGGCCCTCTCCCTCATCTCCCAGAACTGCAGGACCTGGGCCTTAGTCAACACCAAGAACTGGAACCCTTGGCTCCCCGCCCCACCCTTACTACCAGTCTCAGTTTCTCTCCCATTCTTTCCCAGCCAAGGCCCTTTCAGGAGCCCCTCAGCCTTACTCTAATCATTGTGAACACTAGGGCAACCTCAGAACATGCAACTTTCGACTCCACTGCTGGGTGGGGATGGGATGGTGCAGTCCTCTAACGCCATCCTCCAGATGTACATGTGCTGGGAACGTTCTGTGCCTTGTGCTGCTCCCAGGAGAAAGGGGGATTCCCACCTTCCACCATAGTCATCCTACACTTCTGCAGCTGACCGAGTCTTTGGGATCCACACTGGGCATTCTGCCCCTCTCCCCTCCAGGACAAGCTCCCCATCCTGAAAAACCTGTCTGGGGGCTCCCCCTGAGGCTGTAGGGCCCAAGGGGCAGGTTGGACAGGATTCCCCTCCAGCCCCTCCCACCCCTAGAACAAAATCAGCCACCCCAGGGGCAGGGCTTCACTTGCCTCACGAAGCCATAGCCTGACAGCACCCTTTCCAGCTTCCAGCCCAGCCATCACCAGCCATGGCATTCCCGCAGCTGGTCCAGACCTTACCCTTGGTACTGATTCTGTTGGCTGTCCCAGCCCCAGCAGCTGCAGGTCTCTGGGAAGGGGGAAGTGGAGGGTTGGGAGGTGTGGGAGTTGGGGGGTGTGGGGGTTGGGGGGCTGGATAGGAGGTACTGTGCTTTCCAGGGCTATCAAAGGGGAAGTGGGGGGATGGTGGTGGCAGTGAACAGGCATCAGACACTGGGCCCAGGGCACACTCCTGTTCCCCTTCCAGATCCAGGATGCAGAGTGTGAGGAAGGGTGGGGTGAGGTGGGTGCTGCTCTGCTCCTGGCACTCACTCTGGCTAGTGGACAGAGTGGAGTATGCAGCTTTTGCAGCCCAAGCCTGCCACCTGGTGGCCAGACCAGCACCAGCCCGGCTGCTCTAAGGACCAAAACCCAAATCCACTGCCGTGAGTGGATTCCTGACTCATAGTTACCTATCCTGCCAACGAAGGACTCTGCATTCTCAAAAATGGCTCTAGGGGAGACAGGCCAGATCTGATGATGGGGAGGGGAGCTGACCCCCACCTGAACTCCCTCCTGACCTCCTGACAGACTTCAACATCTCAAACCTCTCTGGTGTGCTGTCCACCGCGCTAACGGAAAGCCTGCTTATTGCCTTGCCCCCCTGTCACCTCACAGGGGGTAATGCCACGCTGATGGTCCGTAGAGCCAATGACAGCAAAGGTGTGCTACCCCCTCCCAAGGCATCCCGTTTGTCCCCAAAGACCCCTTCCCAGGATACTCCCACCTCCGTTCCCCCATTCATGGCTTCCTGTCAACCCCTCTACCAGGGCATCCACCCTCTAAATGCTGCCCCTTCACCTTAAGGGCCTCCAGATACTTTACCTTGCCTTCCATTCCCAATTTCCTATCCAGTGGTAAAATCCAACTTCGTGGTGCCTCCATGCCGCGGACGCAGGGAGCTGGTGAGTGTGGTGGACAGTGGGGCCGGCTTCACAGTCACTCGGCTAAGTGTATACCAAGTGACAAACCTCGTGCCAGGAACCAAATACTAGTAGGTACCTGCACTGGGCCTGGGGCACCTGTTGTGGTGGAGGAGAGTGAGTGTAGGAAGAGGAAGCTGGATACTGGCCTTTGCTGGTGGTGGAGGGGATGTGGTCAGCATGAGGGAGAGAATGAGGACACAGTTACAGGATATAAAGAATGGACCTCTCTTGGAGGAGGGCGCATATGGAAGACACGGCTATGAAGTACCTTCCCACAAGTTCCAGTTACTCACTGAGTATTCCCTCCTTTCACCCCTGAAAACCCTCCCACAAAAGTATTTCCTACCTAGTGAAGAAGGGGACATCGACTGAATCCAGTAAAGAGATCCCAATGTCCACACTTCCTCGTAAGTAATGTACCCTATCCCTCTCACTTCTCAGGACCCAAATCCCCCCATAACACCTCCTTTGGTCCCTGATCATCCACCCCTCACCCCCACCTCTGACTTCCTCAGCCTCTTCCATCCCTCTATCAGCACTGAGCACTTGGCATTTAACTATTTCCTCATTTGCCTACTCACTAAACTGGAAGTTCTTTGTAAGTAGAGATTGTGTCCTATTAATTTCTGTATCTTTAGTGACCAAATAAGAGGTATTTCATAAATGTTCATTTGATGCTTGTTTGGATTCATTGATTCATTGGCTGGTTGGTTGGTTGAAGGAATACATGGATGAATGGATAGATGATTGATTGAATGGATGAGGGGCCAGGCTAAGAGGCCCGAGCAGGATAGGACATCTGCTGCCCACCAAGACCTTCCCTCTTTTTTCTCTGACAGGAAAGAAGATGGAGTCCATTGGGTTGGGCATGGCCCGAACAGGGGGCATGGTGGTCATCACAGTGCTGCTCTCGGTTGCCATGTTCATCCTAGTTGTGGGCTTCATCATTGCCCTGGCACTGGGTGCCCCAAAGTAAAGAGGTCAGCGTTGGTCAGCAAGCTCCTCCAGGAAGGCCAGGGCACTGTCAATTTTCCCAGTCCAGGGCTTTGTTTTTAGATCCTGCTTCCTCTTCTGAAAATACTGCCCCTCCCAGGCTTCAGTCACCAGCGTTCAAGTCCTTCAGTCCTTTCATCTCCCCTTCCTTGCCCCCTCTCCACGGAGCCCTTTCCTCACTCCATCTCTTCTTGTCCCTAGTGCCTTACCTTTCCCACAGCATTCCCTATGATCCCCCTCACCCCACTGTCAGAGTTTACTTTCCTTCCTTTCCACCATTCACAACCCCACACACACAAGTCATGCCTCCCTCGGTGAACTCAGTCACTATAATAAAGTCTGATGCCACCTCTGCTTTGTGTTCTTCTGTGGTGCAGTGAATTACTTGGTATGACTTTTCTAACCAGCCTATGTAACCTCCACCAGACAACTGGGTAGGACCATGCAAATAAGGTTTATGGAACTCTAATGTGGGATTGTCAAGGAATTCACATTGCTTGGTTCTACAATCGATGCCAACGGAAGCAGCAGTCAGGACATTAGACGTCGTTTAGCATTGGGAAAGTCAACTGCGAAGGAACTGTTTCAAGTGCTGAGGAGCAAGGATATCTCCTTGAGGACTAAGGTGCGCCTGACACAAGCCATGATATTTCCAATCACCTTGTATGCATGTGAGAGCTGGACAATGAATAGGGAAGACCGAAGAAGAGTTGATGCTTTTGAGTTGTGGTGCTGGCGAAGAATGCTGAAAGTACCATGGACTGCTAAAAGAACTAACAGATCTGTCCTGGAGGAAGTGCAGCCAGAATGCTCCTTGGAAGCAAGAATGGCCAGACTTCGTCTCACCTATTTTGGTCATGTTGTAAGAAGGGACCATTCCCTGGAGAAGGATGTCATGCTTGGTAGGGTGGAGGGTCGACGAAAGAGGGGGAGGCCTTCAACGAGATGGATTGATACAGTGGCTGCGATGATGGGCTCGAGTATAGCAGGGATTGTGGGGCTGGTGCGGGATCGGGCAGTGTTTCGTTCTGCTGTGCATGGGGTCGCTATGAGTCGGAAACGACTCGACGGCACTTAACAACAACAACAATGTGGGATTGGTTAGGTGTGTCGTCCTTGCTAAGGCTTAAAATGAACATTCCTGGAGGCAGAAGCGGGGGATCTCACTGCCATCAAAAAAGAAGAGGTGGAGTTGGAGTGGAGCTCATCTTTGAACCTGAGATCCCTGCACTTGACCTCCTTTGCAGAGACAACTGGCTGAGACAACCAGCTGAGAAACCAAGAGGCATGACACAGAGCAGCAGGCTTGCCAGCCTACAGAACTAGAAAGCCAAGTGCCTTTGGGCAGGAGGCTTGCTGGTGGAGTGGGGTGCACCTAAGTGCACCTATTGGCAGAGCTGAAATAGCTTTGTAACACTTGCCCGAGCACAGCAGAGGCCAGGCTGAGAGGCCAAGGGCCAGAGAGGAAACTGTATCCTGAGACTGTATACTGAGATGTGTATCCTGAGCATGTTCCTGAACCTGAATTATAACCTAATGCTTCCCTAATAAACCCCATAATTGTGAGTATTCTCTGTGAGTTCTGTGTGGTCAATGCAACGAATTAACAACTCAGCAGAGAAGTAGTGAGTGCTTGTGGGAGGGACAGTTGGTGTTAGAATTGGTAAAAAGGCTAGAGGGTGGTATGTTTGGCCTCATAGGAATAAGTCTTGGGCTGTTGATAGTGACTGTTTCCCTCTCGTGAGGTTGGAGGGAGTCAGAAGATGTCCCCTCCACATCCTTTTTGCAGCTTCCCTTTAATGAGCTCCACTTTGGTGTAAACCTATGAAATCTATGCCCAGGCTATAGGTGTTTCTGGTCCCCTCTCTACCCCATAACCTCAGAGTTGCTTTTCCCATGACGTAGAAAGGAGCCAGATAAGAACCCAGGAGTCACAGAGTTTACACAACCACACCTGGGTGGGTTTCGCATCCTCCACTAGGGGCCTGGGCAGAAGTGGGGGCTGGTACACAACATGGGGGCCTAGAGGCCTGAGGGGCTGCGGAGGAGGCTGGCAGAGCAAGAGGGCACACTAGGGAGAAGAGTAGAGGCTCTGACTGGGGAAAAACAAAGACAGGACCACCAAGAAGAGATCCAAGAATGGGGCATCTGTGGTGAGGAGAAAGAAAGAAAGGGCTACCACCTTGGAAACCAAGAAGGGGTCACTATGAGTCGGATCCGACTCCACGGCAGTGAGTTTGGTTTGGTTTTGGTAAAGGGCCTCTAGGAGGAGAGGGTGGAAGCAGAAGAACCCTGGTGGAGGAAGGTAAGAGTGGTACAGTCTGGGAACTGAGGAAAAGGAGCAGGATGGTGAATGTCATTCTTTTCTTTTCTTTTTTTAAGGATTTTTTAAAAATTTTATTGTGATTTGGGTGAAAGTTTACAGAGCAAATTCATTTTCCATACAGCAGTTCATACACATTTTGTTTCATTACATTGACTGCAATTCCCCACAGTGTAACAGCTCTCTTCCCAGTTCCACCCTGTAGTTACCTCTTCCCTGTGTCCTTGTTTCCTATGCATTCCTGCCCCTTGAGCTATCTCCGGGTGCAAATACTGCCCTTCTGTTCTTGTATGATT
Source organism: Orycteropus afer afer (assembly GCF_000298275.1). Taxonomy (NCBI): domain Eukaryota; kingdom Metazoa; phylum Chordata; class Mammalia; order Tubulidentata; family Orycteropodidae; genus Orycteropus; species Orycteropus afer. The sequence goes on along the minus strand of NW_006921623.1, from coordinate 2,289,321 downwards.
GATTGTTCTAATGAGTGTATCTACCTGATGCCCTATATGCCTGTCCATTGTTTGTCTAGAAGCCAGTTGTTGTTGTTGTTGTTATGTGCCGTCGAGTCGGCCCTGACTCATAGCGACCCCTGCTTGGGTTTCTGAGGCAGTATCACTACGGAAGTAGGATTGCCCAACCTTCCTTCTGAGGAGTGAGTTCAATTCCAGACCTGAAGGGTAACTAGGGGCCATAGTCTCAAAGGTCTCACCAGGCTCTACCAGACCAATAAATGGTCTCTCTCTTTTTTTTTTTTAAATGACTGAGTTTTGTTCCACATTGTTCTCCCACTCTATCCAGGGTCTCCTGTACTGATCCCTTTTTGAGTGGTTGACAGTGGCAACTGGGCACTATCTAACTCTTCTGGTCTCGTGGTCATATAGGCTAAGGTTCGCATGGTCCACAAGTCCCTTGAACTAATTGTTTCCATGCATCTTTGGTTTTCTTCATTCTTCTTTGCTCTGGACAAAGAGAGACCCATTGTTACATCTAGATGGCCTCCTGCAAGCTTTTAAACCTAGTTGCTACTCACCAAATTAGGATGTAGAAGAATGTTTTGTGTAGTGTTATGCCAATTGATGTCCCCTGTGACCATGGTCCCGAGCCCACAGGTCCAACATCTCACTCCATCTGGGTGGCTGATTGTGCCTAAGAAGTTATCATTAACTTTGCCCCCTGTTAGTTCCAGTTATATGGACATTCTTACAGCCCATACAAATACATATGTAGAAATATCCTCTGCCAACCTTGTATATGTTCATGGGTATATTCCCTTTTGCCTAGACATACCTGATCATTCAACCTGTCTACCCATCTATTTACCCATAGATTAATGTTTGTTATCACTATTAATGCAATATGGTATATGTAGAAGGGTTTATCTTTTTTTTTTTTTTTAATTGTGATTTAGGTGAAAATTTACAGAGCAAATTCACTTTCCATACAGCAGTTCACATTCACTGTGTCATGACATTAACTACAATTTACCCCCATGCAACAGGTCCCCTCCTACTTCCTCCCGATAGTTACCTCTTCCCTGTGTCCATCCCTCCATGCACTCTTGCCCCCTGAGCTGCCTCCCTGTGCATAAACAGCCCTTCTTTCTCCCATGAGTGTTCTCTCCAAGGAGTGTACCTACCTCAGGTAAATGTTCAACTCATATGCCTGATTTTTGTTTGGCTGGAAGCCATAGGTGTGGGTTCAATTCCAGACCTGAAGGGCAGCTAGGGGCCATAGTTTCAGTGGTTCCACTAGGCTCTATCAGACCAGCAAACCTAGTCCCCCCACCTTTTTTTCCCCAAAATTATTTTGAGTTTTGTTCCACATTGTTCTCCCTCTCTATCCAGGATCTCCTAGATTCCCCCCTCTGAGTGGTTGACAATGGTAGCCGGGCACCATCTAGTTCTTCTGGTCTCATAGT
>NW_006921623.1:2275382-2287684 GCF_000298275.1 Orycteropus afer afer | reverse complement strand
TGTGACCAAGAAGTGACTACAACCTTGCCCCTTGTCAGCTCTACTATACACCTGGGAATTCAGATCATACAAATACACTTATAGGACCATTGTCTGCCAACCCTATACATGGTCTCAGGTACACTCCCCACTTCATAGACATACCTAATAGTTCAGCCTATCCACCCATCTATCCACCCATATACCCATGTTTGCCTTCACTGACAATGCAGTACTGTATGTGCATAAGGGTTCATCTTTGTTGTCTGTACCTCTTTTGTACCTCTCTGTGTCTTCCTTTTCCTTAGTGTTATTGTGTTGGTCACTTACTTTTGGTATATTGCCTTTCCTTTCACTCAAATCAGTACTTGTCTCTTACCTATCTAGCAATTTTCTTTCCCTCCCCTCCCATTCCTGGTAACCAAGAAAGAAAGGTTTTTTGTTGTTCCATATATAAATCTTTCCTTGACTTTTTACAATAGTGGACTAATACAGTATTTGTCCTTCTGTGATTAATTTATTTCATTCAGCATAATGTCCTCCAACTTCATCCATGTTATGAGTTGTTTTGTGGATTCTACATTATTCTTTAGTGTTGCATAGTATTCCATTGTGAGTATATACCATAGTTTGGTTATCCATTCCTCTGTCGATGGGCACATAGGTTGTTTCCATCTCTTTGCTATTGTGAATAATGCTGCGATGAACATGGTGTGCATACATCTATTCATGTCCTGGCTCTCACTTCTGCCCTCTCCAGTATATATTCCTTATAAAGTTCAGTGGTCTTCACATTGCTCTTTGGGTAAAGATCAAAATCTTTAAGGTGATCTTCCAGGCCAGATCTGGTCTGACCCCTAACTGCCCTTCATCTTTCACCATGTGCGGTAGTTAAGGCTGTGTGTCAACTTGGCTGGGCTGTGGTTTTGAGGAGCTTGGCAGGTGGATGTAGTTACTCTCCATTTGGTAATTATGGTTGTTAAGTTTGTGTCTCAACTTGGCTAGGCCTGGTTGAGTGGCTGGGCAGCTGGATGTAGTTATTCCCTATGATGAGATTGGCAATTAACTCCATGGTGGAATCTATTGGAGCAGCTGAGTAGCTGCTTTGGGTATGTGGTATGCTTCCAGTATATAAGAACCAACTTTGAGAAAGGTCTCCAGCTTATGGCACTCTTGAACCCTGCATGTAGCTGAGTCGTTGCTCAGTAGCCTGCCAGGCTCTGCCAATCTTGGGACTTTCAGTGGACTTGAATCAATGGCCTGCCATGTTGTTTGGTAACATCTGGACTGTGCCATTTTATTTGTCAACCTTGGGCTTATTAGTCTCAGCAGCCAGTAGCTGCTTGAGTGGAGAGATGCCTCTAGCTTCAGTGGGCCAGGACCAAGAGGCATAGCTGAAGCCCAAGGTCGAGGGGCTTTCACACAGCCTGGCCCTTGGAACTCAGACTTCTAGCTTCCAAAAACTGTAAGAATAAACTGTTTGTTAAAGCCATCCCACCTGTGGTATATTCTTGTCAGAGCAGCACTAGGAAACCAGAACAGTAATCAACTCCATGGTGGAATCTGCTATGAGTAGCTAAGTAGCTGCCTTCAGGGTGTGGCCTGCTTTTAGTATATATGGAGAAGCTTTGAGGAAAGTCTTGAGCTTTTTGGCACATCTGGATCCTACATTTGGCTAAGTCTTCATCTCGGTGGCCTGCCATGTTGCCTGCCAATCTTGGGATTGTTCCTGGATTTGAACTAGAGGCCTGCTCTATTGTCTGCTAATCTTGGGACTGTGCCATTTTACTTGTTGATCTTGGGTTCATCAGCCTCACCATCCAGCAGCTGTGTCAGTCAGAAAAATGCTCCGGCTCTCGTGGGCCTGGAACAGGAGGCAGAGCTGAAGCTCAAGGTCAAGGAGTCTTCATCCAGCCCCTAGAGCTGGCACTTTGAACTCAGACTTCTAGCCTTCTAAACTATAAGAAAATAAGTCCCTGTTTGTTAAGGCCATCCACTTGTGGTATGTCTGTTATAGCAGCACTAGAGAACCAAGACAGCATGTTCTCTCCATGTTCTATGTTTCTTTCTTTTTTCCTTCTCTCTCTCATGGTTGACTTTTCTGAGGAGTGCATCTCCCTGGTGTAAGTGTTCATCTTGTAGGCCTGTCTGCTGTTTGGCTGAGAGTTAAGCCACAGGAGTGAGTTCAATTCCAGGCCCAAAGGGTGACTTGGAGCCATAGTCTAGGGGATTTCACCAGTCACTATCAGACCAGTAAGCTGGTCTTCTTTATGATTTTGAGTTTTATTCCACATTTTTCTCCTACTCTAGGAAGGATCTCTAATTTTGATTCCTTTCCAAGAATGTCCTATATTTCTTCTTGCCTCTGGGCCTTTGCACAGATTATTCCATATTCCTGGGCAGTGCTTTCAACCCCCATCCCACAGACACACTGGATCACTCCTATTTGCATAGTTAATTCTGAATCATCCTTCCAGTATCAGTTCAGTGTCCCTTCTCCAGAGAAGCCATCTCTGGCCTCCACTCCTCCCTATTAGGTTGGGTCCCCTATCCTGTCTTTCATAGCATTACCATAGTTTGCATGTTGTGCAATTATTCAATTGTCTCTCCCACAAGAATGTAAGCACTCAGCTCCCCCGGGCCAAACACAGTACCTATAATACAGTAGGTTCTCAATAAATACCTGTTGAATAAGTGAATGAACAAACAAGTGAATGAATAAATGAGCCCCTGAAGAGAAAGAAGGGGCTGGGAAAGTGGTAAAATGTCTGGGAAAACGATCAGACAAGATTCAGAGAGTGGGGAGACAGAAGATGCTGGAACATGGTTTTGATGGCCCAAGGGCCCTGGGGATAGAAGGAATGGAAGAGAAGGACAGCAACTTGTATTCATTCCATAAACCAAAGTATTTATTATGTGTCAGGTGTTACAGAAGGTGCTAGCAATAAACTGTGAAAAAGACACTGTCTTAGTTACCTAGTGCTGCTATAACAGAAATACCGTAAGTAGATGGCTTTAATGAACAGAAAAGTGCCAGCCCGCTAGAAGAACGAACAGATCTGTCCTGGAAGAAGTACAGCCACAATGCTCCATGGAAGTGAGAATGGCCAGACTTCATCTCACCTACTTTGGTCATGTTGTCAGAAGGGACCATTCCCTGGAGAAGGATGTCATGCTTGGTAGGGTGGAGGGTCCGTGAAAAAGGGGAAGGCCCTCAGTGAGGTGGACTAACACAGTGGCTGCAACACTGGCTCAAGTATAGCAAGGACTGTGGGGCTGGCACAGGACTGGGTAGTATTTCTGACATAGGGTTGCTGTGTGGGAGCCTACTTGATGTCACCGAACAACAACAACAACAAAAGTCCAAATTCAGGGTGCCAGCTCTCTAGGGAAAGGATCTCTTTCGCTATGCACTCTTGGGAGGAAATCCTTGTTTCAGCTTCTCTAGCCTGGTGTTCCTCAGTTCCTTGGTAATTTCCAAGTGGCATCTATCGTTTCCCCCATTTATACTTGCTTGCTTCTAGGCCTGATCTACTGTCTTTATATCTCAAAAGCAGTTTAAGATATTGATGTGTCCTCATTAACATAACAAAGAAAACCCTATTTCCCAATGGGATTATATCCACAGGTATAAGCCAACCAAACTCACTGTCATTGAGTCGATTCTGACTCAGCGACCCCCTTTGGGTTTCTGAGGTGGTAAATCTTTACAGAAGTAGATTGTCCAGTCTTTCTTCCACAGCCACAGGTTAGGATTTACAAAGTATATCTTTAGGAGACACAATTCAATCCATGACAGACACTGTTCTTCCCTAATGCGATTTACTGGAAGAGACATACCCTTTCACATACACACACACACACACAAAATGTGAAAAAGTAAGTACGTTGAAAATAAAATGTGATAAATGCTATAAATAGTGGCAATGTGAGTGAGTACTGGGCCCTTTAGTCTGGGTAGGCCTGAGCTGAAGGAACTCTGGTGGAGCAGTAGTTAAAGCATTTGGCTGCTAACCAAAAGGTTTGGGGTTAAAACTCACCAGCAGCTCCACAGGAGAAAGACAAGGCAGTCTGTTTCCGTACAAATTTACAGCCTTGGGGACCCTACAGGGCAGTTCTACTCTGTCCAGTAGGGTCATTATGAGTTAGTGAGTAACTGAGCTGAGGCCTGAAGGCATGAGAGAGGGGCAGGGAGAACGTGCCTTGCAGAGGGAATGGCCTGGGCTCTGCTTCCCCATCTAACTGTACCAGCCTAGGGAGGTTTGGAGTCCAACCTTCTAGTACGATAGGAAGAGCATCGGACTGGGAAGCAAACTTTGCTGCACATTAGAATCTTCTAGGGAGCTTTAAACTATCCTGATGTCCAGGGTATAGCCCCACCAGAATCAGGATGACTCTGGCATAGAAGCCTGGTGTATTTTTTAAAGATCCCCAGGAGATCCCAATGTGCAGTAAAGTTTGGGAATTACTGATCGAACATTTAAAAATGGTAAACTAATTGTAAAAGAACTATAAAATGATAGATGCATTACAATAACATTTTAAAAAAAAAAATACCCATAAGGAAAGAGATTGGAAGAATATCTATCAAAATGTAATCCAGTCAGTCACAGAAGGACGAATGATCCACTTATATAAAATATTTAGAATAGGCAACTATATAGAGACCAAAGGTTATTAGTACTCATCAGAGGTAAAGTACAGGGTCAGTGAAAAAGGGAAAGACTCTCAACAAGATGGATTGACACAGCAGCTGCAACAATGGGCTCAAGTATAGCAAGAATTGTGAGGATGGTGCAGGATTGGGCAGTGGTTCGTTCTGTTGAATATGGGATCGTTCAAAGCACCTAAAAACAACAAGGGTTGGGGGGGAGGGAAAGAGAGGGACTGATTCATTGCACAGGGGACACTGAACTTCTGTTAAGGGTGATAAAAATTTTGGAAATGGATAGTGGTGATGGTTGCACAACACGATGAACATAATTGATGTCAGTGAATGGTACATGTAAAAAAGGCTGAAACGGGAAATGTTTTGTCATATATATACTTACCACCACAGAAAATGTAATCAATTACTATTGCCCAGTGGTGATAGAATGATTTTTGTTTTATTGTTTTTCCCTTTGTACTTTCTCTATTTCCAGATTTTCTGCATCAACCATCTATTACTTTTATAACTAGGGCAATAACAATCATTATAGTTATGGAAGTATAATTGTTTTTTAATAATATTAAAGGTAGAGTCTTAGAAAACTTTTACAAAGTTTGGTTTCACTTTAGTTGAAGTTACATTATTGAGAGTCTCCTATGAGACTCCTATGTGCTACGTGGGAGCTCTTGTAGCACAGTGCCTAAAGCATTTGACTGCTAACCAGAAGGCTGGCAGTTCAAACCCACCAGCTACTCCTTGGAAAGAAGATGGGGCAATCTACTTCCGTAGTGACACTGCCTCAGAAACCCAAGGAGGGGCCGCTATGAGTAGGGTCCGACTCAACGGCACATAACAACAACATGTGCTATGCACTACTGTGAAAGTTTCTGGTTTAGTAGAGAGGATGGGTAAGCAATAGGCAACACAGCACAGCCACAGGGTGGATGAGTGCTGATGGTAGAGGCTAGGATCCCACACAAAGGAGCCAGAGGGGGCTGCCTTACCTGCTGGCCAAATGTGGGACAGTATGAGGACCAAAACAAATGAGAGTAATGAAGTTGAGAGTAATGAAGTTAATCCATTATGTAAAACAAGAATCCATACTGATAACAGATACCGGAGAAGGAAAAGTTCTTCCTTACAGTAGAATGCCAACTAATAAAATGAAAAGGAATGACAAACACAGAAAAACCGCTACTTTATAACCATCACAGTAAAGACAGATTCAGGCAGGAACCATAGATAGGTGCTAAAGCTAATTGGAAGGATCCCTGGTGGTACAATGGTTAAGCGCTTTGACACTAACCAAAAGCTCTGCAATTTGAACCCACCAATCCTCACATGCAGGGGTGGGATGGGGATGAGGGGGTCCTAGCAATCTGTTCCAGTAAATGTTGTTGTTGTTATGTGCCATTGATAAAGGCCTAGGAAACAGGAAACCCTATGGGGTCAGTTCTATTCTGTGTCGTAGGGTCACTATGAGTCAGAATTGACTCGAGGCCTACACAACAACAAAAAAGCTTGTTATCAGTGCAGGAGACCCTGGGTAGAGTGGGAGAACAATGTGGAACAAAACTCAATGTCATAAAAAAGACCAGGTTAAAAAGACAGAAAAGGAAGAAAAGACAACAACAACAACAACAACAACAACAACAACAAAAAGACCAGGTTTACCGGTCTGATAGAGCCTGGTGAGATCTCCAAGATTATGGCCCCTAGTTACCTTTCAGGTCTGGAATTGAACTCACTCTGGTGGCTTCCAGGAAATAATAGATAGGAATATAGGGTGAACATTTACATCAGGAAGATATACTCCTTAGAACGATTGATCATGAGAGAACAGAAGGGCAGTATTTGCACAGGGAGTTGGCTCAGGGCGCAGGAATGCACAGGAAAGAAGGACACAGGGAAGAGGTAACTACACAGAGGAAGTGGGAAGAGAGCTGTTACATTGTAGGGATTGCAGTCAATGTCATGAAACAAAATGTGTATGAACTGCTATATGGAAAATGAATTTCCTCTGTAAACTCTCACCCAAATCACAATAAAAAATTTAAAATAAAGCTTGACAAGGAACAGAATTTTAAATAACTTTAAAGTATCTTCCCCATATATTGCTTATAACTACAAAAGGAGAAAAGTAGTAACTTTACAGTAGAGAAATTTGGCAGATACCACTAAACCAAGTAGTTAAAGCTAACATCACTAACAATGCGACCAAGTATGACATCGTGTGTCTCTTGATGTGATGGTCAAATAATGAAACCACATCACTTCTGTGGTATTCTTGCCACCAAAATGCATAATCTAAGTCTAATTATAAGGAAACATCAGACAAACCTAAACAAAGGGACATTCTACAGAATAAATGGCTTGTACAGTATTTCGTTCTGTTATACATAGGGTCACTACGAGTTGGAGCCGACTCAATGGCACCCAACAACAACAGTGCTTCAAAAATGTCATTATTATGAAAGATGAAAAAAAAGGGGTGGGGCTGAAAAATTACTCCAGAGTAGAGGAGACTAAAGATACATGATAATTAAATGCAGTACAAGATTGTGAATTGGATCCTAGACCAAAAAAAATAAAAAAATATATATATATACATACAGATAAATATATATATTATATAAATATAAAGGACATTATTGGGACAACTGGTAAAATATGGATAGGATCTGCATATTGAATACATTGAATCAATGTTAAATTTTGATTTTGATAATTTTCTGATTTCTGATTTTTGAGTTATGAAGCCCGTATCCTTTTTCTTAGGAAATACATATTGAAGTATTTATGGGTAAAGGGACATGATGTTGCAAGCTACTCTCAAACTGTATGTTTGTACAAAAAATAAATATTTACAGAGAGAATAATTAATCAAATATGATAAAATATTAATAATTGGTATAAATGGTGAATCTGGATGAAATTCTTTATAGTATTTTTTAGTTTTCTGTAAGCTTGAAATTATTGAAAACCAAAACCTAAATGAAATCACCATTCAATCCTATCTCTACCACCTAGTACAGATGTGTACTTCAACTTGCATAAGCCGCACAACCTATCAGAATTTCTAGAAAGTGATTTATGGACGATATCATGGGATCACTGTAAATTTTAAATGAGATAGCATTTTAAATGAGATAGGAGCTTTGTGCAAATGTAGCGAGTGAGTGGTTCCTGTGATATATATCCCTTGTGGACCTCCGAGTTCCCCAAACTCCAAAATGAAAACTTACACGGCTGGGGAAAGACTTTGCCTAAACAGTACTCACCTGAGTCTAGAGGAGACTAAAGGTGTCAAAAGGTAGTCTGTCCACACCTGCGCTTCCTCCCACCTAATTCAATCAGAGCCGGGGGCAAAGGATTTAAGGAAGTGCCTCAGAGGCCCACTCCTCCTCCGCCTCTTCCTGACTCGCCCACTCCCCTGCCAGTCTATTTTTCGTTTTCCTAAAGGTGGACCTAAAACTTGAACATACCGACTTCTGGGGCAGCCTCCATGGCCAGGTCCCGCCGAGCTTGTTGGACTGGGACTTTGGGAACGAGTGCTTCCTGGCCTGCATCACCACGCACCTGCCTTTGGTTGAGCAGAACTGTGAGTGCCCCGGATGGGGGCAGGTGGGGGGATGGGCGTGTCGGCGGTGGCTGGGTGGCCAGCCAGTGGCAGCGGCCCAGTGGACCGTCTGCTCCCCAAGCCTTCACTCCTGACCTCCTACCCCCAACCGAGGGCCATACACAGGGATAGGGCGTATAGATTCTGGACCCTAAGCCCCCCTTGCTGCGTTCCCAGGGATCCCCCTCCCCCACCATCCCCTTGGACTCAGTTGTGGGGATCTGGCTCTTGCCTCGATTGAAAGCCCCTGAAAGGGCAGCCAGTCCTACCTAAAAATCGACAGCTTTCAACTCTATGCTCAGTTCCGGAGAATTTTCTAGGCCTCCGTCTTTTTCCCATGGCGCTGTTCGCCATTTGGCGTACTATGTATTTTACTTACTTTTCGGTATCCTTACAAATGTTATAACTTACCAGTTTTGTTCATGGCTGTACTCCCAATTCTTAATACGTTGCCTGACACCTAGAGGTGCTGGGTAATTGCTGAATGGACTGTCGATGACTTTTTTTTTTTTTTTTTTTTTTCTCTCCTCCTCTTTGGACCTCAAGTGCAGATAGTTGGGGTAATCACTCTCTATATTCAGGGTAGTTTATCATCATCTACTTTGGCAGGCCTTGAATTATTCATTTTTTTTCAGTCTCCATCCTCACTTACACTCCCATGTACCCACCCTTATCTATTTAATATGACTGTGGCCATTAGTCAGAATCTACTCCAGGGCAAGTTGGTTTGATTATTTCTTGTGGTAGATATATATGTACTCTTTAAAACTATTTAGCATTATTTTATATTTACATGTGACTCTAATTTATGTAAAAGATTTTAATGCTCATTGCATTTTTTTCCGTTAAAAAAATATTTTTTTATTGTGATTTGGGTGAGAGTTTACAGAGAGAGCAATTTCATCTTCCTTACAGCAGTTCACATACACTTTGTCTCATGATACTGACTGCAGTTTCCCACAAAGCAACAGCTCCCCTCCCACTCCCTCCTCATAGTTACCTCTTCCTTTTGTCCTTCCCCTCCCATGCACTGCTGCCCCCCTCCTAGTAAGTCTCCCTATGCATACACAGCCCTTCTTTTCTCCCCATGTATCTACCTGATGTAAATGTTCACCCCATATGCCAGTCTTTTATTTGGCTGGAAGCCACAGCAATGAGTTCAATTCCAGAACAGAAGGGCAGCTGTGCACCACAGTCTCGGGTTTTACCAGGCTCTATCAGACCAGCAAGCTGGTCTTTTTTTTTTTTTTTGTAATTTTTGAGTTTTGTTCCTCGTTGTTCTTCGCTTCACACTATATCCAGGATCTCCTATACAGATCCTCCTCCGAGTGGTTGACAGTGGTAGCCTGGCACCATCTAGTTTTGGTCTTATGGTCACGTAGGCTGAGAATGGCGTGGTCTACCAGTCCCTTGGACTAAATGTTTCCATGAATCTTTGGTTTTCTTCATTCTTCTTTGTTATGGACAGGGAGAGACCCATCGTTGCATCTAGATGTCTGCTTGCAAGCTTTTAAGATCCTAGTCGTTACTCAGCAAGTAGGATGTAAAACGATGTTTTTGTGTGGTATGCTATGCCAGTGGAGCTTGATTTCCCCTGCGACCACAGTCCCAAGCCCACAGGTAACTATCGCTCCCTCTGGGTAGCTGGCTGTGGCCAAGGAGTCACCACGAACTTGTCCCTTGTCAGTTCTACTATATACCTGGACATTCTTATAGAACATACAAATATGCTTGTAGAAACATCGTCTGCTAACCCTATACATGGTCATGGGCACACACTGCCCCCTGCCTAGACAGACCTGATCATTCAGCCTGCCTACCCATCTGTCCACCCTTAGATCAATGTTTGCCATCACTGACAACACAGTAATGTATGTGCAAAAGGGTTCATCTTTGTTGTCTGTATCTCCCATGTACCTCTCTCTGTCTTCCTCTTCCTCGATGCCACTGTATTGATTGCTCACATTTGGTGCACTGCCCTTCCCTTCACCCAAATAAATACTTGTCTCTATCTATCTAGTAGTGTTCCCTCTGCCCACCTCCACCCCTGGTAACCAAAAAGAAAGTTTCCTTCCATATATAAACCTTTCCTTGACTTTTCACAATAGCGAACTAATACAATATTTATTCTTCTGTGATTGACTTATTTCAGCATAATGTCCTCCAAGTTCATCCACGTTACGCGGTGTTTTGCAGATTCTACGTTATTCTTTAGGGTTGCATAGTATTCCATTGTGTGTATGTACCATAGTTTGGTTATCCACTCTTCTGTTGATGGGCACCTAGGTTGTTTCCATCTTTTTACTATTGTAAATAGTTTTTCACATTGTATTTGAGAGCAGCTCATGTTGCTAAATGCAGATCTAGCTCATCATTTTGACTGCTGCATAGTGTTCTATCATATGCCTATGAATATGTGTATACCACCTTTTACATTTTAGTTCCTCTACTAATGGGCACCTAAATTTCTTTCAACTCTTTGGCACAGTAATTGGTTCTGATGATTATTCCTCTACATCCATTCATTCAAGAAATGTTTATTGAGCACCTACAATTTTCCAGGCACTTTTGTAGATACTGATAATGTATAGTAAACAAAATAAACAGGTCTTCATGGTCTATTTAGGGGCAGACAGACAATTCACAATAAATGACTAGATTATGTGTTATAAGGTGGTAACTGCAAGAAAACAACATGGTATAAGGGCTCAGGCTCTCAATAATGGGGGCAAAGGAGGTGGTGGCAGCTACAGTTTTAAAGAGTGATCAGGTTGGCTTTCTTTGGGAACATAATATTTGAGGAGAGAACTGAAGGAGGTGAAGGAGTGAGCCAAGAAGATAATACAGAAGAGAAGTTTTCCAGGCAGAAGGAATAACTTGTTTAAGAGCCTTAAGAAAAGAATATGCCTGAAGTGTTTGAGGAACAGCAAAGAATCAGTCCAGTGTGGTTTGATCAAAGTAAATACAAAGGAAAGTTCAGAAGGAAGTGGAACAGATAGCAGAAAGGCCTTATATGTACTTTAAGGACTTGAGAGTTGACTTTGAGTAAGACAAGGCATGGTTGAAAGGATTTGTGCAGAGGAGCTGGCTTCATGTGTGACCTCTGCAGTCCCATGGCAACCCAATGCTTGGTTTAATGCCCTGCTGTCACTGTCTTGAAATTTTTGATATTTTAACAAGGAACCCTATATTGCCATTTTGCCCTGGATTCCACATGTGTAGCCATTCCTGCATGATCTGTGTTCTGAAAGGATGACTCTGGCTATTGTGTTGAGGATTACAGATGTAGAGAGACAAGGGGAGAAACCATAGAACTCATGAGGAGTCTACTGTAGTAATCCAGAACCAAACCAAACTCACTGGCCATCGAGTCAGATTCGACTCATCATGACCCCTCCTTGGGTTTCCGAGGTGATATCACTACTCACTATGGAAGTAGACTGCCCAACCTTCCTTCTGAGGAGTGGCTAGTGGGTTTGAACTGCCAGCCTTCTGGTTAGTACTCAAATGCCTTAGACCCTATGCCACCAGAGTAGTAATCCAGATAAGATGATAATAGACTGGACCAGGTGAGAAGGTAGAACACGCTCACTTGGTCAATGAATTGGATGTCTGATGTCAGAAAAAGATTTGAGGAAGATTGAAGTTTTTGGCAGACCAAGTGGAAGGATGGTGTTGCCTTGCACTGAAATGAAAGAGGCTTCCGGTAGGATAGATTTAGGGAAGAAGATCAGAAATTCTGATCTCAACATGTTTTAGACATGTTGAGTTTGAAATAGTATCCAAGTGGAAATGTTGAGTAGGCTGTTGGATATGAGTGGTGTGGACTAGTTAAGAGTAGCTGGTGTATGGGTGATATTTAAGGAGTGAACCTAGAAAAGGAGCAAGGATGAGCCCTGGGGACATTTCAATGTATAGAGATTGTTGTTGTTGTTGTTATGTGCCATCGAGTCGACCCCGACTCATAGCGACCCCTCCTTGGGTTTCCGAGGCAGTATCACTACGGAAGTAGGATTGCCCAACCTTCCTTCCGAGGAGTGGCTGGTGGGTTTG
>NW_006921623.1:2267665-2274657 GCF_000298275.1 Orycteropus afer afer | reverse complement strand
CACCCCTAGGGAAACTCCCCTTGGGCAGACTGGCCACTCAGAACACAGTCATCTGATCCCATCATGGGAACAACCGCACAGAACTGGGGTCCAGCCAAGTTGACACACAGCTCCAACTATCACAGAAGGGAAGTAGAGACACAAAGTATAGGCAGTTCTTTCAAGGAGTTTTGCCTCAAACAGAAGCAAAAAGATGGGGCAGTGGCTTGTCACAGAAAGTATGGGCAAAAAAAGTTCTTGTTTGTTTTTTAAATAGAGAATTAATTGTATGCTTGAATGCTGATGAGAATGATCCAATAAAGACACCCCCCCCAAAAAATTGTAATAATAATGACACAGGAAAGACAAAGATTGTTGGAACATTGAGGAAGGATGAGGAATCTGTGCCCTAGAGAGAGAGGGTCAATTCTCTGAATAGTCTTCTGCCATACAGGGCTGGAAGGCAGAGTCCATAGGTTCAGATACAGGTAGGTGAGTAGATGTGGTTCAGGGAATCTATAGATGTTCTGATTGTTTCTGTGTTCTCAATGAAGTAAGATTGATAGCTGAGTAAAGATAGGAACAAGATGGTGGAGGTTTCTGGAGAAAGGAAAAGGTGTCAAATTGACCTGTTGGAGAGTGGAAGGATGATTAGACTAGATGAGAAATGAAGTGATTGAGAGGCAGCATTTAAAGCTGCACTTGAGATTCATGGTCATGAATGTAAATAGGACCAATCAGTAGGTTATTTTCCTCAAGCCGAATTAAACTGTAGGGACAGGTAATGGAATCTACATAGTTGGATTTAATCAAGGGAATTAAGGGTATATACAAGGGATCTTGAAACATTCTTTGTGACAATGAATGCCTCTTCAATTTGTCACCCCCGGCATAGTAGATCATACGTTTGTTTGATTCAAAATGGCCAAAGCCAGTCCATTTCAACTCACTAATGCCTAAGATATTGATCTTTATGTGTTCCATTTCATTTTTTGACAACTTCCAATTTTCCTAGATTCATACCTCATACATTCCATGTTCTGATTATTAATGGATGTTTGCAACTATTTCTTCTCACTTTGAGTCATGCCATATCAGCAAATGGAGGTCCCAAAAGCTTTACTCCACCCATATCATTAAGGTCAGCTCTACTCAGAGGAGGCAGCTCTTCCCCAGTCGTATCTTGAGTGCCTTCCAACCTGAGAGACTCATCTTCCAGCACTATACTGGACAGTGTTTCACTGCTATTCATAAGGTTTTCACTGGCCAATTCTTTGACAAGTGGATGGCCCCTTCCTTCTTCCAAGTCTGTCTTAGTCTGGAAGCTCTACTGAAACCTGTCCACCATGCTGGTATTTGAAATACCAGTGGCTTAGCCTCCAGCTTTACAGCAACACACAAGCCACAAACTGACAGACAAGTGGTGGTGCATGCAGGATACCCAGGTGCAGTTCTCAGACGATGCACCTCATGCACAGCCACCACCCATATGTTATTGGTGGCTTGCATATTACTATGGTACAGACTAGGTTTCAGCAGAGCTGCCAGACTAAGTCAGACTATGAAGAAAAGCCTGACAGTCTACTTCTGAAAATCAGCTAATGAAAATCCTATGGATCACAATGGAACACTGCCCAATTTGCACCCAATCATGGGGATGGCACAGGACTGGGCAGCATTTCGTTCATTTGTACATGGTGTTACCATGAGTTGGGGCTAAGTCAGTGGCAGCTAACAACATCTATTGAAATAGACAAGATTTAAGGTCGGAGTAGTGTTGGAAAGAGTTACAGTGAGCCAGGAGCTAAACTCCTCTAAAAAAAAGAAGAGTGACCAAAGGTTCAACAGATGATAGTCACAATGATGAGGATTAGTATATAAATTCCTATATTAACCTGAATATACAGTGAAAAAGAGGAAGACCTTCAACTAGGGCTGCAACAATGGGCTCAAACATAGCAATGATTGTGAGGATGGTGCAGGACTGGGCAACAGTTCATTCTGTTACACATAAGGTAGCTATGATGGGAACTGAGTTGATGACATGTAACAACAACATACACACCCAGGAATAGATGGCAAGGTACAGTAAATTGAAGGCACGTCTGTTCTTTGCTGTGGCTGCACCACTTGACACTCAAAACTGCAGTGTAATAAGGGTTTCTCTTTTCCCACAACTTTGCCAAAAACTTGATAGTATCTGTTTTTATAATTCTTATCAATTTGATCAATGTAAAGTGTTACCTCACTATTTGATTGTGTTTTCTGATTGCCAATAAGACTGAGCTTCTTGTTAGTCATTTAAGTATGCCTGCCTTATGTGAATGCCTATTTTTATCTTTTGCCTATATTTTATAGGTTTGTGTTGCTGTTTTACATATTGATTTGTAGGAGTTCTCTATATACTGAGAACTTTTAAATTGAAATATTTTTTTGGTTTATTTTATTGTCTATTGATATTTTTCATTTCCTATGGTGATTTTTGACCATGTGGAACCTTTTAATTTTTATGTATTCTCTCTCTCCATTTATTCAGATCTTTTATATCCTTAAGTAGTGATTTCTTGGTTGTTTTTCTGTGATGATATAGTCCATTCTTTTCATGGGTTAACTCCTAGATATTTTATCATTTTGGTTGCTATTGTGAACAATACCTTTTTTAAAAGATTATATTTCCAGTTAATGCAGTATAGAAGAAGAGTGTTGCTTTTGTATCAGGAAATTTGCTGGACTCTTATTGGTTCTAATCATTTATGTGTCGATTTTATAGTTTTCTGTGCTCATAATTTCCTTCAGCAAATAATGATAGTTTTGTCTTTTCCTTCCAAGTTTCTCTTTTGTTACTTTGTCCAGTACTATGTTGAACATTAGTAATGTAATGGGTATCCTTTATAATTACTGAGCTCTCCAATAAGCATATCATTTTCCAAACAAAAACCTAGATTCATCTGAATAATGTGTGATAGCACTCGTGGGGACAGTGAGGGGGACAAAAATAATTCCCTTGACCCCAAGGAGCCAACAAAGTGCTGAGCAGATAGCTCAAATATACACTTGATTTACTTTCAACCCAACATGGATTCATTCATCAATAGTTAAGTTCTTCCCACATACCAGGTACTGAGGATACAGCAATGAACAAGACAGACTTGGCAATAGACTCTGAAAGTAATTACAGTAAAACATGTGCTACGGGAGTGTTTGGCCAGGTGGTCAGAGAATGCCTACTTCAAAAGAGATGTTTAACAGAGATCTGATAGGTAAGTAGCAATTAATCAGGCAAGCAGGAAGAGGGAAGAGTGTTTCTGGAAAGGAAACAGCTTGTGGGAAGGCCTAGACTCTGGGGTGTGATCTGCTGGAGAAGGGCCAAGAGCCTGGGAGGAATGACTCAACAGAGGAGCCAGAGCTTAATGGACCATCTCAAGGAGCTTAGATTTGGCCCAAGGGTAATGGAAAACCATCAGAAGATTTTAAGGAGTAAGGTGACATGATTGGGTTAATATTTTAGGAAGATCACTCAAACTCACTGCCAACTACTCTGAGAAGAGATCACAATAGGAGATCCTAGATGAAGTAGGAGAAAAATGTGGAGCAAATCTCAAAATGGTGAAAAAGACCAGGCTAACTGGTCTGATAGAGACTGGTAGAACCCCCAAGACTATGGCTCTTAGTTACCCTTCAGTCCTGGAACTGAACTCACTCCCATGGCTCAGCTCTCAGCCAAGCAACAGACAGGCCTATGAGGTGAACAAGAACATGGGGAGGTGTGCACTCCCTAGAACAATCAAACAGAGATCAGAAGAGCAGCATTTACCCAGGAATAAAGCTCAGAAGGCAGGAATGCATAGGAAAGAAGGACAAAGGGAAGAAGTGGGAAGAATACTGTTATATTGTGGGGATTGCAATCCGTGTCATATGTGTATGAACTGTTGTGGAAAACCAAAACCAATTAATTTACTCTGTAAACTAAACTTTCACCCAAATCACAATAAAGTTAATAATAACTTAAAAAAAAAAAAAAAAGATGGCTCAAACTACAAGATGATTAAAAGAGAATAATGAACAACCATTTAGAAAATAATGGCTGACAGGATGGTAGGATCCAGTGATTGATTGGATGTGGTTGTAAGGGAAAGAAAAGGGTCAAGAATGACTTCTTGGTTTCTTACCTGAACAGCCAGTTGGATGGTGGGACCCTTTGCTGGGACAAAAAATAAAGGAAGAAGAGAAGATTTGGGAGGGATGGTGGAGTTCAGTTTTAGAAATGTTGCATTTGAGGTACCTATGGGGATATCCAAGTAAAGATATCCAATAGGTTGGTCTCTTTATGGGCTAGCAGAGACGTCTAGGCTAAAGAAAAAGATTTTGGGAGTCCTGAGTTTTAGAGGGAGTTCCCGGGTGGTACAAACCTAAGTGGCCGGTTACTAACTGAAAAGTTGGCGGTTCACACCCATCCAGAGGTGCCTTGGAAGAAAAGCCTGGCAATCTACTTCCAAAAAGTCACAGCCATGAAAACCCTAGGAAGCATGGTTCTACTCTGACACACATGACTCAATGGCAACTGGTTGTTTTCTTTTTTAAGTTCATGGAATCCCTGGGTGCATATATTTAATGTACACTGTTCCTAACTGAAAGGTTGAAGGTTCAAGTCTACCCAGAAGCACCTTGGAAGAAAGGCCTTGGTGTTCTACTTCAGAGAAATTAGCTATTGAAAACCCTGTGGATCACAATTCTACTCTGACACACATGGGGTCACCATGAGTCAGAGTCAACAGTAACTGGTTTAAGTTTATAGATGTTAACATAAGATTGTTCAGGGACAATACATCCCTGAAGTGAGACCAGAGGCATGTACAGGGCAAATGCCAGCATTTTGGGGAGGAGCAGGAGAAGGTCAGAGAGAGAAAGGGAAGACCCATAAAATATAGTGCTATAACTCCCCTGGCAGGGCCTACTGCTATCTTACAGAGAAACTTCAAGGCCCAGGATCCTGGGACCACAATGCAAATTCCTAGGATATTTTGATCATCTTCTCTCTCTTTTTACCAGTTTCCAGATCCAGGCTCCGGGTAGTTCATCCCCCAACTCTACCTTTGGCCATAAAACCCAATCCACATGGAGACGGTGAGTAGTGGGGAACGAGTTCTCCAGTGACATGGCTCTGTGGCCTGAGCTGCATATCAGAGATACCATAAGCCAGAGTGGTCTATGGTACATAACCTCCTTATTCCCGGTACAGGACCCAATTATGAGCCCAACCTGTGGATGTGGGTAAACCCCAACATCGTGTACCCCCCTGGAGAGCTGGAGGTCCCAGAGCCTAGGAAGGAGGAGGACCTAACACTCCCCTGCCCTCTGCTACCCTCAGAGGAGGAAGATTCCAGCTGCTCAGAGGCCACAGTGGTAGAGTCACTGCCACTATCCTCCAGTGAGCAATCTCCCCCGCCAAAGCACCTTGCCTCTTCCCCCAGCAACCCGGAGGTAGGAACTTTTGGGATTGTGGGCTGGGCATGGGCCATACGCAGGGGGGCATAAGGATGCTTTAGAATTTACTTTCTAGGCATAACACAGGGTTAGTGGGTTCAGAAATTACCTTTCCCTTTGGGTTGGGGAGAAGCTCAGATGGTGGTCCCAGGCCACCTGCCCATTCCTGCCACTGTACCCCTGGAGTAGAGGCAATGGAGTCAGGACCAGTTCCTACTCTGTGCTCCTCTAGCTCACAGAAGAGGAGGAGGCTGAAGACCAAGATGACAGCTCCTCTGTGGCTCTCCTGTCCCCTCACAAAAGGGCCCCCCTTCAGAATTGGAGGCTTCAGCAAACCGACACCCAGGAGGGGCAGCTCTGGCCCCGGCCCCCACTCAATTACTTCCACCTAATTGCCCTGGCATTAAGAAACAGTCCCCCCTGTGGCCTCAACGTGCAACAGATCTACAATTTTGCTCGGTATGTGCCAGGGGTCCCTGTGGGGAGGGGAAGGGGTAAGGGGCTTGAGTCTGACACTTTCTACTCTTCACTAGGCCCGGGGCTGCTGCCTCAGTTTTCCCATCTGGGTCTGAGAGAATAAATGCATTTCCAGTTCTCCTTCTCCAGGCACTGGAACTAGGTTTCCCTAAATATGTACCCAAGACAGGAAGATATCCACCCCATTCCCTTTCGCAGCTTAAAAAAAAAAAAAAACTTTTTCATATCTTAGTTCTGCTTTAAAACATAAAACCACCTGTGCCAGGTAACAGTTTCTCCTGCCCTCTCATGATACCCAACAGCTTCCTGCATTTTTACTCTAGGACTGTCTGTATTACCTGGCACAGCCCTGTACCCCCAGGGGCCAGGGTACCCAATGAGAAAGGTATTAGCTTTGGTAGTCATGTGCACGCGACTGTGAAGAGGTTCTCAGGCCTTTTCCCAATACCAGGAGAAGAGAGCTTCCCATCTCTGAAGGTGTCTCCTGGATCTCCAGAATCCAGAACACACAGTAACCCCCAGGTAGTACCCCTCCTTGGCCAGTATTCCTCTTACAGGTCTTGGTTGGCCTGACTCTTCAGGCTGTTGGTCAACACCCTGAGTCTACAGAATGAGGGGGAAAAAATGAGCCTGGGATGGGGGCAGGGACTGGGCTTAAGAGAGGAGAACTAGCATATGCCAGGCACCAAGGGGAGGTTTGGCTGCATGCTCAGTCAGCAAAGGGCAGCTCCCAGCCAGCTCATCACCTGCCACAATGAAAGAAAGGCTGAGGCTTCTAGCTCCTGTGGTTTGAGAATTTTCTTGAAATTAGGGCATCCTCACAAAACTTATGCCTTTCCTTACCTTTCCTCCCTCTCTCCAGACAGCATTTCCCCTTTTTCCAGACGGCTCCAGAAGGCTGGAAGAACACTGTCCGCCATAACCTCTGTTTTCGGGACAGCTTTGAGAAGGTACCAATCAGCATGCAGGGTGAGGCCAGTACACGGCCTCGGTCTTGCCTCTGGAAGCTGACTGAGGAGGGCCACCGCCGCTTTGAGGAGGAGGCCCACGCC
>NW_006921623.1:2262636-2267360 GCF_000298275.1 Orycteropus afer afer | reverse complement strand
AGCCCAGCAGAACAGGGGAATGGTGGCCCTACAATGTGAGAAGCATCGTAACAAGTTATATGCCAAGGGGACTTTCTCTTTCCTGGGAGCAATCCAAAGAGGCTTCAGAGAAGAGGTGGCATGTGAGCTTCCAAAGCAAGGGTGAGCAGAGGAGAAGTAGGTCGCCTGCTGTGAGAGAGCAGTCCAGGCTTGGGGAACAGCAAGTGCAAAAGACAACTTAGACTTTTTTCTTTCCTTACAGATGTGATGCACTTCCTCTTTGACTTTTAACCCCAAGAGTCAGCTCAGACCTTATTAAAGTCACCCAGCAGCCTCCTATGTGTGTTGTGTGTAGTCTTTGAGGATGTGGGTAGGGATGGAGGGGAAGGTCAGCTCCAGCGGTGGAAATGGGATGCTCCCAAAGCTAATGGAATGCCCTCAGAGGCACTGAGGCAGTTGTCTGGTGTGCAGCACAGGGAGTCCATGCTTTTTCTCGAAAGTAGGAAAAAAAACTCAACCCTTTTCAGAATCCTGGAGCTATTCTCATTCTACTGGGTTTTGAGAATAAACTTGGGAGGTGGTAGTTTATCTCAGCCAGCCCTGCTAACAGCCCAAGGAAGCACCATCCACTCATTTAGCATGCTATTTATTAAGTGACTACTATGTACTAAGCTCAGAGGATAGAATACAGGCCCTGTCCTCAGGGTCTAGGGCAATTTCGGCCCTGTGAAAAGTGCTGTAATGGTGGTAAGGGCACATGCTAAGACAGCATAGAAAGGAAGAATTTAACTCTGCCTATGAGTCCTGGAAGGAGCTCTAGTGGCATAATGCTAACCAGAAGGTTGGTGGTTGAAACCCACCAGCCCCTCCTCAGAAGGAAGATGAGGCAATCTACTTCCATAAAGATTTACCACCTCGGAAACCCGGTGGGCATCTCTATGAGTTGGAATTGATTCCATGGCAGTGAGTTTGGTTTTTTGGATGAGGCCTGGAAGGAGCTCTGGTGGCATAGTGAATAAAGCATCTGGCTACTAACCAGAAAGTCAGCAGTTCAACCAGATGCTCTGCAGAAGGAAGATGGGACAATCTACTTCTGTAAAGATTTATAGCCTTGGCAACCCATTAGGGGTCACTATGAGTCAGAAGTGACTCAGTGGCAGTGGGTTTTTTGGTACAAGGCCTGGAGCTGCTAACCAAAAGGTTGGTGGTTCAAACCAACTGCTCCGAGGGAGAAAGACGAGGCAGGCTGCTTCAGTAAAGATTACAGCCTTGGAAAGTCTATGCGGCAGTTCTACTCTGTCCTGTAGGGTTGCTATGAGTCGGGTTTGGTTTTAGTTTTATGAGGCCTAGAAAGAGCCCTGGTGCTAAACCAAAAGGCCAGTGTTTCAAACCCACCAGCCACTCAGTAGAAATCAGGGGCACATGACAAAGAGGCCTGGAAAACCAAAACCAAACATTTTAACAAGATTCGTAGGTGATTCTTATGTATACATTGTTAAGATGTAGATTCTGATTCAGTATATCTGGGCTGGAGATGCAAATCCTCAGCAGGTGTGTCAAACCAAAATGAAACAGTTTGAAGCCCTGTTGAAAGGCTTTAGGGAGAAGCTACCACCTTCCCGCCCCACCCCCCCGCAGCTGAAAGGTAATTTTAGTTTGACTTTTTATTAATTGAAAATTTTAGATGTACACAAAGTAGGTGGAATGGTATATTGCATGGAAAAACGAAATCATTTCCCACTTTTCTGACACCAGACTATAAGGATCAGTTCTGTTTGCCTCTGTGCCACTTCTGATTCCAGCTACACACGCAGCACTACTTCTCTGACCCTAACTACCCGAGCTAGGTCAGAACTCACCAGTTGAAAGTGCACAGTCTACCCAAGACCTCAGATACCAGCCACAAGGTTGGGAGTCCCCATGACATCCTCAATTCTGATCTGCTAGCTACAAATTCAAGGGTTCCTTCAGCTCCCTCGGGATATCAGATCAAGGGTCTCCAGCCCTCCTCACTTCTTACCTCCTGACTCCCCCTACTCCCTTGGGTTCAGTAATTCAATAGAATGACAGAACTCATGGAAAGTGTTATTACAGAAAAAAGAATACACATGAAGAGACCCACAGGCAACATCTGGGAGGGTTCCCAAAGCAGAACTTCATGTCCCAAAGAGGGACAAAACATGCTACCATGCCATATGCACTGATGTCTTAACAACCAGGAAGCCTTCCGTGTCCAGAACCTTTCTTGATGCCTCTTTGTGTGTGCAGGCGAGTGGATTCTGACTCAGCAACCCTACAGGCCTCGTTACATAGGCATAGTTGAGTGAACTCAACCTTCAGCCCCTCCTCCCCTGAGGCCTGCTGATATCATAGGATAGGTCTTCAGGCCTCGCCAATTTCTACCCAAGAGGTCTCTCATAGCCATAAACCCTCAGATGTGGTCAGGAGCCCTCATCAAAGACAATTCAATCTCTGGAAATTCCAAAGTTTTAGAGGTTTTATCTAAGGAACCAATGACAAAGATCAAATTCTTTGGGTTAATTTAACCCCACAAAAATGAACCCCCAGAAATCTGTCCTCCAACTTCATCAACTCATGACCAAACTAATTTAATCAATACTTCACCCATTCCCCTTCTCTGGATTATTTTAAAGCAATTCCTAGAACATAAGTTCTTCTTTAAAAGGTAAGGACTTTTTTTCCTTTTAAATACCAAACCAAAAACCAGACTCACTGCCATCAAGTTGATTCCAACTCATAGCCACCGCCTTTGGGTTTCCAAGGTGGTAAATCTTTTTTTTTTTTTTTTTAATTTAATTCTAATATTTCATATATGTACAAGCAGTCCTCAGATTATAAACCTCTGGTTTACAATCCATAGTTACAAACCTGTGGTAGTTATGTTTGTATGTCAGCTTGGCTAGGCCTGGTTGAGTGGCTGGGCAGCTGGATGTAGTATTCCCCATGATGAGACTGGTAATCAACTCCATGGTGGAATCTACTGTTAGCAGCTGAGTAGCTGCCTTTGGGTATGTGGTCTGCTTCCTGTATATAAGGAGAAGCCTTGGGACTGGTCTCTAGCCTAGGGCACGCTTGGACCCTGCATGTAGCCGTGTCGTTGCTCAGTAGCCTGCTATGCTCTGCGGACCTGGGGACTTACAATGGACTTAAGTTAATGGCCTGCCATATGGATTGGTAACATCGGAACTGTGCCTTTTTACTTGTTAACTTGGGGCTTCTCAGCCTCAGCAGCCAGCAGCTATCTGAGTGAAGAAACACCTCTAGCTCCAGTGGGCCAGAAGCAGGAGGCAGAGTTGGACTGCAAGGTTGAGGGGCTTTCACCCAGTCCCTAGAGCCTGGCACTTTGAACTCGGACTTAAAGCCCCCAAATTGTAAGAATAAATTCCTGTTTGTTAAGGCCATCCCATTTGTGGTATATTTCCTGTTAGAGTGGCACTAGGTAACCAGAACAGAACTAATCTCTGTCTGTCTTTCCTTCAGTGCAGATCCAGAGATCATGCATGGGGTGCATGTAATTGGCCAAGTGGTGTCCTACCTCACCCTTGACTCATCTGGCAGCAGTCAGCAGGAGTTCCCTGCACCGGCTTGGCCCCAGAACCCAAGGCATCCACTGGAACTGAGCTGGGAGGCAATGGTGGCACACAGGGCATTCAGGGTGGGCAACAGTGCAGCACATCCACAGTGGCCCCTGAGCAGGTGCAGGCTCTACCTGGGACTGCTGAGGTGCTAGGCTCAGTTTTGCTCAGCACCATTCTCCTGGGCACTGATTCAGCAGCATCTGCAAAGTGTAACTGTGTGGTGACCCCACACTCAGACCTGGACCCCCGCTGTCCTCAGCCCCAGCCCAGACTTAGTCAGGTGTACAGTCTCATGCCATGCAGCCCAAACTGGGCACCAGGCTCCCAGTAAAGGTGGGGAGGGAGAGGAATTCACTCAAAGACAGATTTAGGAAGAGAACTTGTTTGTAATATGGGGACTGCCTGTATTTATCTTTTTTGACATGGGTCAATGCATTTTTTTTTTTTTTTTTTTTGCAGTGTTCCCTCCCCTCCCATCCCACCACTGGAAACCAACAAAGAAAGTTTCCCTCCATATACAAACCTTTCCTTGACCCTCCACAACAACAAACTAATACTATATTTGTCCTTCTGTGATTGACTTATTTCAGTTAGCATAATGTCCTCCAAGTTCATCCATATTATGCAGTGTTTTGCAGACTCCACATTATTCTTTAGTGCTGCATAGCATTCCAGTATGTGTATGTACCATAGTTTGGTCATCCACTCTTCTGCTGATGGGCCTGTAGGTTGTTTCCATCTTTTTGCTACTGTAAATAGTGCTGTGATGAACATGAGCATGCATATATCTATTCCTATCCTGGCTCTCACCTCTCTAGGATATATACCTAGTAATGGGATTGCTGGGTCAAATGGATCTCTAATTCCAACTTTCTAAGGAATCACCATATTGCTTTCCACAGTGGTTGTGTCGCTTCACAGTCACACAGTGTATGAGAGGCCCAATCTCTCCACATTCCCACCAACATTTGTTATTTTCTGTCTCATTGAACCTTGTCATCAGTGCTGAGGTGAGATGGTATATCTCATTGTTGTTTTGATTTATATCTCCCTGATGGCCAATGATTGTGAGCATCTTTTCATGTATTAGCTGACCACCTGAATATCCTCCTTGGTGAAGTATCTATTCATGTCTTCTGCCCATTT
>NW_006921623.1:2258153-2262081 GCF_000298275.1 Orycteropus afer afer | reverse complement strand
ATCATCATGTGTGTTAATGGTCAGTTGTTATTGGCTGTTGTTGCTTCTCTGTCCAAAGGGCTCCTGCAAAAAGGACAAGGAGGCCACATATTCTGACCTCCTAGAACCCCACAAGAGGAAGGCAGAATCACCAACAATAGCCCAAGGCCTATTACTGCAAGGCCAGACATGCTGCCTCCCTCCAGCCCTTTCACCAACTGTTCCTCCCACAGTACCCACCACCTCTCTCCTGGGTTCGATAATTCACTGCAGTGCCCACACAAAACTCACAGATTATGGGGTTTATTAGGGAAGCACCACAGGCCACAATTTGAGTTCAGGAAAAAATGCTTAGTCTCTCTCCCAGCCCACCGTCCCTCGGCCAATAGTCTCTCACAGTCTCTTTCCCAGCAGTGCTGGCCGTTCAGTGTCTCACTCAGTAATGCGTGTCTCTTGTGTCTCTTTCAGCAGCATGTCTTCCTCAATCAGCAGTCAGAGTTCTGCCTCTCTAGGAGGCCTCCTCTATAGCTTGGCAGAGTGGCCAAACCAACCAATCATAACAACAGAATTCTAAGCACCTGAGAGTGGGCCTCCCATAACATTGTGTTGTGCCACGACCAACAGAAATAACCCAGGTGGATAACATTTACAATCAGGAGCTCCTCAGTTGCTCATTCCACCACTGAGTTTACAATAGCTTATGGATAGAAAAGCCATACTAAGTAATTTGCTACATTGCAGGCCACCCCCCTGGCTTTTCTAGCCATTATCCCTTTTATACTTCAAAAATTCACATCCCCAAAAAAATCCCCTTCACCATCAGTTTAAGAATAACCACACCCATGAAAGTGTGTAAGCCAGCCACTTCATGCCTTTATCTCCCCCCATTTTAAATAGTCAATTTCTAATTTGCCCATCCCTATCAAACCAGTACTCTGAAGAGACAAGCATGGTCCTTTCTCCCTGGAGAATCTTCTGTTCTGCTTGGAAACTTCAGGCATCTGGATCCATAAACAAGCAAAGTCCAGCCCAGCTCAAGCCATCAGATTGCAGCAATTTAACACCAGCTGTGTCAAACATCTTCCTCTTCGTTTGGTCGGGTTCTGGTCAGCTCAGCCCTAGCCATCCCAGCTAGGTCATGGGTACCAGTTGCCAAGTCTGGGAGTCACACTCTTCCCTTCACTTCAGACCAGCCAGCACCTTCTCTCATATCTTCAGTCCTCAGGGACTATTTCAATGCCCGTAGGCTCACAATTCATTGCACTTCAGACCAGCCAGCCCTTCTTCTCATCCCCAGCCTCTGGGCCTAGGTCAAAGAGTACCAAACTCAACCTATTTCTTCTTTGCTGCACTTCCCCCATTTCCATTTAGGTGGATCCAGGTGGTTACAAGCAAGTAACATACAAGTCTGCTACTCACTGGCTTCCTTTAACTTTCAGTCCTGGAAGGGGTTTCTCTCATGGACCATGACTTTCTTATCTTGATGCACCCAAAGCCTAAATGCTTGCTCAAAATTCAAAAAGCCAAACTTTTTTTTTTTCAGGTCCTTTCTTCAAATGCAAATCTTCCCTTTCCTCACTAGTACTGGGTGGGGTTCAGGTTTTCTACCTAAGCCTCTTATACTCTACACACAGGGTTTGAAACAAAAAAGCCTGTGTTTCTTCTGGGCAAATTCTATTTCCCCTTTTAAGCTCTGGTAGCATAGTGCCTAAGGCACTGGACTGCTAACCAGAAGGCTGGCAGTTCAAACCCACCAGCCACTCCTCAGAAGGAAGGTTGGGCATTCCTACTTCCATAGTGATACTGCCTCGGACCCAAGGAGGGGTCACTATGAGTCGGGGCCGACTCGATGGCAAATAACAACAACAACAATCAAGTATTGGCTGAAGGTGGACTTACACACTCTCAGTTTTCCACATATCCCATAATAGTTTCTAATGTACAAGCAGGTAAGAGAACATTCAATAGCCATAGTACATTCAGATAAACACATAATCCTTTTAAATACATTCCAGGTTCATCTCTTCACCTTGATTACCATCCCATTCTATACATATGGCCTTGGGCCTTTGGCTGGGTATAACCAAAAGCCCTAGCCGCTGGATCAATTACCTACTTTAAGAGGTAGCACTAAACAAAATAACCATCTAAGAATCCAAAGTTTCACTTCCCAGGCCCCTCCCTTCTTTCTTTTACAAAGTCTGGTGCTTGTGAGTCTGGAGCCACTGCAACGAATCCCACCTCTTCTGACACCAACTGCAGAAAGGACAAGGAGGCCACATATTCTGACCTCCTAGAACCCCACAAGAGGAAGGCAGAATCACCAACAATTGCCCAAGGCCTATTACTGCAAGGCCAGTCATGCTGCCTCCCTTCAGCCCTTTCACCAACTGTTCCTCCCAAAGCACCCACCACCTCTCTCCTGGGTTCGATAATTCACTGCAGTGGCCACACAGAACTCACAGATTATGGGGTTTATTAGGGAAGCACCACAGGCCACAATTTGAGTTCAGGAAAAAATGCTTAGTCTCTCTCCCAGCCCACCGTCCCTCAGCCAATAGTCTCTCACAGTCTCTTTCCCAGCAGTGCTGGCCCTTCGGAGTCTCACTCAGCAATGTGTGTGTCTTGTGTCTCTTTGCCAGCAACATGTGTCTCTTTCAGCAGCACATCTTCCTCAACCACCAGTCAGAGAGAGTTCTGCCTCTAGGAGGCCTCCTTTTGAGCCTGGCAGAGTGGCCAAACTAACTAATCATAACAACAGAATTCTAAGCACCTGAGAGTAAGTCTCCCATAACATTGTGTTGTGCCACGCCCACCAGAAATAACCCAGGTGGATAACATTTACAATCAGGAGCTCCTCAGTTGTTCATTTCACCACTGAGTCTACAATGACTTATTGGGTAGAAAAGCCATACTAAGTAATTTACTACACTGCAGCTCCCTTTAGCATCTTTTGTAAGGTTGGTCTGGTTTTAACAAATTCCCTTAATTTCTACTGATTTGGAAATGTCCTAATTTCACCATCATATTTGAGGGACAATTTTGCTGGGTACATAATTCTTGGTTGGAAATTTTTCTCTTTCAGTGTTTTATATGTACCATCCCAGTGTCTTCTCACTTGCATGGTTTCTGTGGTGGTTATGTTTGTGTGTCAATTTGGATAGGCCTGATTGAATGGCTGGGCAGCTGGATGTAGTATTCCCCATGATGAGACTGGTAATCAGCTCCATGGAGGAATCTACTATGAGTAGCTGAGTAGCTGCCTTTGGGTATGTGGTCTGCTTCCTGTATATAAGGAGAAGTTTTGAGAATGGTCTCTAACCTTTGGCATGCTTGGACCCTGCATGTAGCCGTGTCGTTGCTCAGTAGCCTGCTATGCTCTGCCGACCTGGGGACTTACAGTGGACTTAAGTTAATGGCCTGCCATGTGGATTGGTAACATCAGGACTGTGCCTTTTTACTTGTCAACCTTGGGCCTTCTCAGCCTCAGCAGCCGGCAGCTGAGTGAAGAAATGCCTCTAGCTCCAGTGGGCTGGGAGCAAGAGGCAGAGCTGGACCCCAAGGTTGAGGGGCTTTCACCTAGCCCCTAGAGCCTGGCACTTTGAACTTGGACTTAAAGCCTCCAAATTGTAAGAATAAACTCTTCTTTATTAAGACCATCCCATTTGTGGTATATTTCTTGTCAGAGTGGCACTAGGTAATCAGAACAGTTTCTGTCAAGAAATCTGAGCTTAGTCTTATTGGTTGCCCCTTGTAGGTAACTTTCTGTTTTTCCCATGCTGCTCTCATGATTCTTTCTTTGTCTTTGGTTTTGGTGAGTTTGATGATGATATATGTCTTGGTGTTTTTCTTTTGGGGTCTATCAAGTTTGGGGTTTGTTGGAATTCCTGAATGGATATATACTCATCTTTCATCATATCAGGGAAGTTCTCCTCCAACAAATCTTGGA
>NW_006921623.1:2248745-2257708 GCF_000298275.1 Orycteropus afer afer | reverse complement strand
TTTCTCCTGCTTTATCTTGCTTCTTTGTGTGGACTGTGATGCTCTGTTGTCTCTGAGGCATTGTGACATTTTTATGTTTATATTTAATTGGTGAGTATATGTTGGAGTGACTTGCCCACAATTTTCGTTTTCTTTGTTTTGTTTGTATGTTATCTATGCAGGCAGGGTACTGTGCTGTGAACCTCTATTCACTAGTTGACAGCACTTATACATTCACCACCTGTCTCCTTTGCTTTGTCAACCTCTCATATGTCCTTGCCGACCCTGGCAAACAGAGCCTGTTCTTAGGCCCCTGGAATCCTAATGAGAATGCTATCACTTTAAAATTCAAAATCCAAGGAGGTAAATCCTTTTGAAAGTAGATTTCCCAGTCTTCCTAACACAGAGTAGCTGGGGGGTTAGAACCGCCAAACTTCTGGTTAGCAGTCAGTGCCTTAGGCACTATGCCACCAGAGCTCCTTTAAAAAAAAAAAAAATACAGCAATACCATTATCACATATAAAAAAAGTTATTTAATTTTATTCAAATATTGCTCCAATTTTCCTAATTTTCTAATAGTTTCTTTGATTTGAGGAACTCTAGTGGCACAGTATTTAAGGTATTCAACTGCTAATCGAAAGGTCGATGGTTGGAACCCATCAGTTGCTCCACAGGAGAATGATGAGACAGTCTGTTTCTGTAGAGATTTACAGCCTTAGAAACCCTATGGGGCAATTCTAGTCTCCTATAGGGTCACTATGAATTGGAATTGACTTGATGGCAGTGGGTTGGGTTTGGTTTTAATTTGATTCAGAATCCAAATAAGACCCAATATGTGGCATTTACTTGATATGCCTCTTAAGTCTTCTCTAAAATCTATAGGTTCCCCTCTGCTCTCTCTTTTTTTTTTTTTTCTCTTTGCAATTTGTTGAAGAAATTGGGTCTTTTTTCCTATAGAGTTTCCCATACTCTGTATTTTGCTGATTATATTTCCATGGTGTTTTACCCAGGGCTTTGAACTGCTTCTTCCCAGTTCAGTCATGGCCAACAAAGCAAAACTAGAATGGACCCAAATTTGTAAGATGTAGGTACCAGTATGACAGCTGGAATGGGAAAAATTATGAGTCAACACCCTGCTAGAAACTTAACGTTACTCTTAGAAATCAAGGACAGCATGTGTTTGCATAGCAACCAAATCTCTTGAACAGTAGAGTTGGAAACAACAGTGCCCAGCTCAAAGATGGCAGCTGACCATGCCACTTTGAATGTATGTCATTCTCCACTCCTGACATTAATCCTGTCTCCTGAAAGGGCTCACTATGGCTCTTATGAGTCTCCCATTCCAGGACTTTGGCCCATAACTTTTCCCATTCTGGTTATTGTTCCAGTACACCCATGTTTTACAAATTCCAGTCTGTTCATGTTTGTTGCATTGGACATAACTGAACCAGCTGGAACCGTTTTGAAGCCCTGCTTTTTTTGTTGTTGTTAAGTTTTAAATTTTTCTTGTGATTTGGGTGAAAGTTTACAGAGCAAATTCATTTTCCATATAGCAGTTCATACACATTTCGTTTCATGACATTGACTGCAATTCCCCACAATCTAACAGCTCTCTTCCTATTTCCTCCCTGTACTTACCTCTTCCCTGTGTCCTTTCTTCCTACCCCCTGAGCTATCTCCCTGTGCAAACACTGCCCTTCTATTCTCCCATGATTGATTGCTCCCAGGAGTGTGTGGTGGTTACGTTTGTGTGTCAACTTGGCTGGGCCTGGTTGAGTGGCTGGGCAGCTGGTGGTAGTTATTCCCCTATTCCCCATGATGAGACTGGCAATCAACTCCATGGTGACATCTGCCACAAGCAGCTGAGTAGCTGCTTTAAGTATGTGGTCTGCTTCCCATATATAAGAAGCAGCTTTGGTCTCCAGCTTATGGCCCGCTTGGACCCTGCATGTAGCTGTGTCATTGTTCAGCAGCCTGCCGTGCTCTGCCGATCTGGGGACATTACAATGGACTTGAATTGATGGCCTGCCATGTGGATTGGTAACATCAGGACTGTCCCTTGTTACTTGTCAACCTTGGGCTTGGCAGCCTCAGCAGCCAGCAGCTGTCTGAGTGAAGAAAAGCCTCTAGCTTCAGTGGGCCAGGAGCTGGAGGCAGAGTTGAAGCCCAAGGCTGAGAGGCTTTCACCCTGCCCCTAGAGCCTGGCACTTTGAACTAGGATGTAAAGCCTCCAAACTATAAGAGAATAAACTCCTGTTTGTTAAGGCCATCCCATTTGTGGTATATTCTTGTCAGAGCAGCACTAGGTAACCAGAACAGAGTGTATCTACCTGATGTAAATGTTCACCCTATAGGCTGGTCTACTGTGTGGCTGGAAGACACAGGAATGAGTTCAGTTGCAGACCTGAAGGGTAACTAGGGGCCATAGTCTCAGGGTCTCACCAGGCTCTATCAGACCAGTAAACCTGGTCTTTTTTTTTATGATTTTGAGTTTTGATTTCATCATAAAGCACAACATCTGGTTTTGTTATTAGCAGCTGTTGATCATATCCTGGACCCATTAATTAATTGGGAATTGAAAAATGGTGATATTCTATTCTATCCTGCCTTCCTCAGGATAGTATTTCCTCAGATGAAATACTTCTGTAGAAAAATCCTCCTCTCATCTTCAAGTTGGTTATCCTGAGGTGCAGTTTGTACAAGAAAGGCAAATAATGGTTGATCCTTTCCCTTTATTTACTCAACAAGGAGTTGGCTCCATATCAATGAGGAGGTGGCTTTTCAGTTGAGTCTTAAAGAAGGGAAGTAAGTGAATAAAGCGAAAACAAGGGAGATCCTCCATGAGATGGACTGGCACAATAGATGCAACAAAAGGTCACCACAAATTGGAGCAAACTCGAAAGTACCTAACAACGACAAGGCACCAGCAGGTAAACACAAAATGGGATGTGGAGAGAAATGGGAGGAGCAGAAACTGAGGCTACACAGGCCACTGTTATCCAATTGATTCCGACTCATAGCTACTCTTTAGGACAGAGAACTGCCCCCACAGGGTTTCTAAAGCTGTAAATATGGAAGCCTCATCTTTCTCCCACAGAGCAGCTGGTGGGTTCAAATCACTGACTTTTGGTTAACAGTTGAATGCTTTAAGCACTAAGTCACTAGAGCTCATTCTACACAGGCAAAAAAAAAAAAAAAAAATCACCCAAACTCAGGCCCCATCAAGTCAGTTCCAACTCTTAGCAACCCACAGTGGGTTTCCAAGACTGTAAATCTTTACAGAAGCAGACTGCCTCATCTTTCTTCCACAGAGCAGCTGGTGGGTTTGAACCACTGACCTTTCTATTAGCAGCCAAATGCCTTAAATACTATACCACCAGAGACCCTGTCTACACAGGCCAAAAACCCAAACCAAACCCACTGTCATCAGGTTGATTCTGACTCATAGCAACCCCAATAGGGTTTCCAAGGTGGTAAATCTTTATGGAAGTAGATTGCCCAGTCTTGCTTCTGCAGAGTGGCTGGTAGTTTTGAACCACCAACCTTCTGCTTAGCAGTCAGATGCCATAAGCACTGTGCTACCAGAGCTCCTTCTACACAGGCCAGGAGGGGCCAAATCACCTATCAGTAATGGGGACATAGTGCAGGCTCTTAACAGGTAAATGACATGAGGCTTTTGTGTTTTAGATTAGGAAGAATGTCCAGCTGTATTGTGGATGATGAATAGGAAAGGGTGAGTCTGGAGAAGTAAAACCAATTAGGAACTGTTGGAATTACCCAGAGGAGAATGCTCTGCTCTAAGATTGTTGTTGTTGTTATTTGCCATCCAGTCGGACCCAACTCATAGCGACCCCTCGTTGGGTTGCCGAGGCAGTATCACTACGGAAGTAGATTGCCCAATATTGAAAACAAAGAAAAAGATTTCAGAGATTTTGGAAGTAGAATCTGTTCATTGGCATATGGAAGAGGAAGGAATCTAGGCTGATTTCTGCCTTAAGTAGTAAGAGGTACAAGTCAAATAAGAACTTGAGTGAAATGCTAATTTGGGACACATTGAATTTGAGAGTCTTATACATTGCCTTGGTGGCAGGGGTTGGCACACAAGCAGTTAGGGGTAAGAGTTCCAGGGAAGAGGTCTAGACTAGGTTTAGGATAGACTGTTAGCCAAAACCACAGGAATGGATGAAATCAGTTGGGGAGAGTGAAGAGACGCCTAGGGAAAGACGTCATTTATGTGGCAGCTGAAGTGAGGATAAACCCTCAAAGGAAGCCAAGGAGCTCTGAAAGAGGTGAGGGAAAAGAATTTCTTGAAAATGAGTAGTCATTTCCCGCATTTAACCACTGGCAGCATTTCATGTCATCTCCACGTGAGATGGGCCAAGCTGAATTTTGTTCAATTCTGGTAGGTATTAATAGGTGTGGAAGAGGATAAGGGCCATTGGGGGTGAGAGATAGGAACTCAGAGCAGAGTTCCCTGGGCTGTTAGCCTCTAGCATCTGCTTGTGGAAGCAGAGCATTTGTGGAGTGAGGGTCCCTAGAGGCTGCAGATCCAGCTGGGCTGTTGTGGCTTTCTAGGTTGCTTGAGACAGATCTCCTGGACAGAACTAGCTGCCAGCCCCAGGTCTACAGGAACAGGGAAAAACTGAGGTTCAAAACTGTATCAGTATTCCATAGACATTCAGATGGTATTTAAAGACAACGTTGGATCACCCACAAAAATGAGATGGCCATTCCCACTCCCTCTCCTGCTTTTTCCTTATCCCCCCAGGCAGCACTATTCCACAATAGCAAAAGGTGGAAATAACCCAAGCATCCATCAGCAGATGAATGGATAAACAAAATACTCTACAATGGAGTATTATTCAACCATAAAGAGAAATGGAGATCTGATTCATGCTACACATGGATGAACCCTGAAAACATTATACTGAGTGAAACAAGCCAGATACAAAAAGGCAAAGATCGTATGATCCCATTTACATGAAATATCTAGAATAGAGACAAAAGTGGATGAGTGGTTGCCAGGGGTTGGGGGAGGGGAGAATGGAGATGCTTAATGGGTATAGAGATTTTCTTTGAGGTGATGAAGAAATTTTGAAAATAAATAGTGATGATGATTGCACAAAACTGTTAATATAATTAGTGCTACTGAATTGTACACTCACACTGTTAAAAATGGCAAATTTTATGTTACACTTTTTTTTTTTTTTTAATTGTGATTTGGGTGAAAATTTACAGAGGAAATTCACTTTCCATATAGCAATTCACATACACTTTGTCTCATGCAACAGCTCCCCTCCTACTTCCTCCCGATAGTTACCTCTTCCCTGTATCCATCCCTGCGTGCACTCCTGCCCCCTGAGCTGTCTCCCTGTGCATAAGCAGCCCTTCTTTTGCCCATGCTTGTTCTCTCCAAGGAGTGTATCTACCTCAGGTAAATGTTCAACTCATATAGGCCTGTCTTTTGTTTGGCTGGAAGCCACAGGTGTGGGTTCAATTCCAGACCTGAAGGGCAGCTAGGGGCCATAGTCTCAGTGGTTCCACCAGGCTCTATTGGACCAGAAAACCTTGTCCCCCCCCCCCCGCTTTTTTTTCTCCAAATTATTTTGAGTTTTGTTCCACATTGTTCTCCCTCTCTACCCAGGATCTCCTACATAGATCCCCCTCCAAGTGGTTGACAGTAGTAGCTGGGCACCATCTAGTTTTTCTGGTCTCATAGTCGTATAGGCTGCAGATCACATGGTGTACAGTTGCTAGGACTAATTGTTTCCACGAATCTTTGGTTTTCTTCATTCTTCTTTGCTTTGGATGAGGAGAGACCTATCGTTGCATCTAGATGGCAGTTTGCAAGCTTTTAAGATCCCAGTCGCTACTTGCCAAAGTAGGAGGTGGAACAATGTTTTGTATGTTACATATTTTAACACCACAAAAAAAGTTTTAAATTTGTGTTAGACTGAGTTCTCTAGATAAACAAAACCAGTAGAGCTTATATAGAAAGGGAAATTTATCTTAGGAAAATGGCTCACACACTTATAGAAGCTGGCAAGTCCCAAGTTCTTGGATCAAACATCAAGCTGGTAGCTTTTCCTGACTCTTGCAGCTGCAGGGGCTGATGAGCTCAAGGTTGGCAGGCAGTATACTGGCTGTTGACTCCAACAAGTGACGAATCCAAGATATCCAGGCTGAATGGTGGATTGCTGGCTCACGGACAGTTGTGGGCAGTACAACAGAATCCCGATCCACAGAAGAGTGTCTCTTTTCCCAGGATGTCCATAAATATACTGAAAGCAGGCCACACCCCTAGGGAAACTCCCTTTCAATGGATTGGCTGCTCAAAACATATACATCTGATCCCATCATGGGAACAACCCACATCACAATTGCTTAAACCACACAGAATTGTGGTCCAGCCAAGTTGACACACACCTCCTATCACAAAACTAAAACTATCGCAAAATTAAAAAACAAGAAAAAGACACCCCCCCTCAAGGGACTGAGCATCACTGCTTTCTAGACGTGGCTGTGGATGGTGGTTGAGTCTTGAGAAAGGCTCCCCTTGTCTCTGTAGTTCACAGTGGTTGAGGTGGTTTCACTCTATCTTTGTTCCCTGCTCACCCCCTTGTTGTTATCCACTTTGATATCGCTGTTTGCCACTGCTCCTGCTTTTTCCTTCCTGAAGAACATACCTCAGGCAAGGAGACACTTTCTCTTTGAGACTTTGTGTCATAATAGAGAAAAAATGGGTTAATGATGCTTCTTTTGTAGAATACAAAATGGGATGAAGTAGAGATCCTAATACCAAACTTGATTCATGTTTTTGTTAGCTGCTACAGAGTAAGCCCCCAACTCATGGTGACCGCATGCATAAAAGAATAGGTTTTCATTGGCTGATTTTCAGATGTAGATCACCAGACCTTTCTTTCTTGTCTAAGTCTGGAAGTTCTGCTGAAATCTGTTCAGCATCATAGCAACACACAAATGTCCACTGACAGAAAAGTGGGTGGTGACTGTGCTTGAGGTACCTTGGCTGAGAACCCAACCTGGGTGTCCTATATGGGAGGAGAGGACTCTACCACTAAACCACCACTGCCCCCATATGGTTCACAGTGGAAGCCAAATAAATAGCCAAATAAATAGCTATTTTATTCATTGTGCTGTCTAGTTAGGAGTCTCCTCCCTCTTTCAGGAGGTTGGTGGACTAATGGACTGGATCTACCTTTTTTTTCACTTTTTTTTTAATGGTAAAAATATCTACAACAAAATATAAACCAATTCAACAATTTCTACACGTACAATTCAGTGACTGATTACAATTCAAGTTGTGCAACCATTCTCACTATCCTTTTCCAAATTATTCCACCACTATATAAACTTACTGCCCCCTAAGCTAAAAACCTCCTTTCCTCCTTCCCTCCCACCTTGAGGAACTAATAATTTTTGGCTTCAACGATTGAGAGGATGGAGCAGGACTGAGCAGCGCTTCGTTCTGTGGCACACAGGGTCGCTATGAGTGGGAACAGCACCTAACAACAACATACATTTGCTTATTTCATTTAAGCAAGATCATACAGTATTTGTCCTTTTGCGACTGATTCATTTCACTCAGCATAATGTTTTCAAGGTTCATGCATGTTGTCACATGCATCAGGACTTTATTTCTCTTTATGATTGAGTAGCAGTCCATTGTATGTATACACCACATTTTGCTTATCTATTCATCTGTTGATAGGCACTTCGCTGGATCTACTTTTAGCATCCAACAACTCTTATTGGTAGCCTGGACTTTACTGTTGCTTAACCCACCAGTCACTCCTCAGAAGGAAGGTTGGGCAATCTACTTCCATAGTGATACCACCTCAGAAACCCAAAGAGGGATCGCTATGAGTTGGGTCCGACTCAACAGCACATAACAACCACCACCACCAAAAATAAACCCACCTGATTCTGACTCATAGAAAACCTATAGGACAGAGTAGAACTTCCCTATAGGGTTTCCAATGCTGTAAATCTTTACAGAAGCAGACTGCCACATCTTTATCCCATAGAGAGACTGGTAGGTTTGAACTGCAGACCCTTTGGTTAGCTGCCCAATGCTTTAACCACAGCACCACCAGAGCTCCTCACTATTGCTTACCATAAAGCAAACCCACTGCCATAGCGACCCCCATTGAGTTTCCAAGGCTATAAACCTTTAGGGAAGTAGATTGCCTCATCTTCCTCCCACGGAGCAGCTGGCGGGTTTGAACCACTGCTCTTCTGGTTAGCAGCCAAATGTCTCACCCACTACATTACCAGAGCTCCTTTACTGTTGCTTAGTAACTCGTTTATCTTCTGTCTTTGACTTCCAACACTGCTCCTTCTCAGCACATAACCTGTCCTCCTTTACCAAGCTGTGTGTTCTTCAGCACAAGTTTTCCTAACATCCCAATACCTCAGTTTCCTTTGTGTGCAGAACAAGGATAGTAAAAGTACACACAGATTTGATCTGAGAACTAAATAAGATAATGAAAAGTGAGTATTACTGTGTCTGGCATATGTTAACATTTATTGAGTGCTTACAATTATACCAGACATTGTTCTGAGTGCATCAGCAGATTTAATCCACACAACCACAATAAGGAGTAGGTACTATACTCCCAAAGAAACCCTAGTGGTACAGTGCTTACCTTGCTCACTGGAGACTCTGTCTCTGTCAGGGATTGTAAATTTGAAAAGAGGCTTTGATTTTGTAGGAAGGTGCTGTGGGGTTGGGAGAGAGACAGATACCAGCCATCCCTAGAAGCAGACCTTTTGTTTTGTTTTGTTTTGTTTTTTATTGTGATTTGGGTGAAGATTTACAAAACAAATTCATTTTCCATACAGCAGTTCACATATACTTTGTCTCATGTCATTGACCACAGTTTACCACAGTGCAACAGCTCCCCTCCCACTTCCTCCCCATAGTTACTTCTTCCCAGTGTCCATCCCTCCATACACTCCTGCCC
>NW_006921623.1:2246968-2248130 GCF_000298275.1 Orycteropus afer afer | reverse complement strand
CCGAGCCTGCAGGTTTAACTACTCGGTCCCTCTGGGTAGCTGGCTGTGATAAAAGCAGACCTTTTGATGTGGTGAAGAAATGTGACATTTTCCCCTACAGATTAGTAAGGAAGCACAAGTAAGCCTGTGCTTACCTTGCTTATTGGGTAATCCAATACTGATTACAGCCTAAAAAACCCTACAGGGAAGTTCTAGGAGTTAGAACCGACTCGATGGCACACAACATTATTCTCCTCCTTCTGTCTTTGAGTGTGATGGCCAGTATATTTGAGGAATATCCTTGATGTCCTGTCCACTTATTCACCCCTTAATCTTTTGCAGTCTAGCTCACTGTGATATCCAACTGCCTCTTCCTTGGTCCATGAAAACCACACCCATGCCCTACCAGACCAAAATCTATCTTTGATGAAAGGCTCTAGTTAGTTTGCTTGATATTCACATGCTCTGTGCCAGATCCCAAATCCCCCCTCATCACTTTTTCATCACCACCACCTTTTCTCTTGCAACTCCCCGGCCAGTTCATTCATTCTCAAACATGTCCCAAAAACTTAGTAGTGTTGGGCCCAAGGCTCTCACTGGGGCCTACACTGATCCTAGGGGGCACTGTGGTTACCACAAGGATTTGGAAGTGTTTTGTGGTGATTTCCTTCTCCTGGACTGTCTGGATACTAATTTCTGGGTGACATTCATTGGAGGAGTAGGAGGGACCAGGTGAGGTAATCTGCTGTGGGTTCTTACAGCACTCTGCATTGTACTCTCTCCTACCATCCTAATCTCTTGTCTCCCAGGAAGAAGAAAAGGGCCGTGAGTCCTAAGCTCTGGTTTCATCTGTTTTTGCCTCAATCTGTCTGCCTCATGTGCATTTTGTCCATACCCTCATCACTGTCTACGTTCCTCCTGCCAATGTCTGGTTCAAGTTGCAAGTGGATCCCAACAGGTTAGAAGGAAATAACACTTTATGGAAAAAGCAAAAGAGAAAAATCTGCCTCGGCCCACTTTATCCTCTAATAGAAGATTTTACTCCTGCCTTTACATCTTTTTCACTTGTTGTTGTTGTTGTTGTTTGCCATCGAGTTGGCCCCGACTCATAGCGACCCCTCCTTGGGTTTCCGAGGCAGTATCACTACGGAAGTAGGATTGCCCAACCTTCCTTCCGAGGAGT
>NW_006921623.1:2236243-2244133 GCF_000298275.1 Orycteropus afer afer | reverse complement strand
TTTTGTCTTGTTCCCTCCCCTCCCCTCTCATTCCTGGTAACCGACAAAGAAAGTTTCTTTCTATATAAAAACCTTTCCTTGACTTTTTACAATAATAAGTGAATACAATATTTGTTCTTCTGATTGACTTATTTCATTCAGCATAATGTCCTCCAAGTTCATCCACGTTATGTGGTGTTTTACAGATTCTACATTATTCTTTAGTGTTGTATAGTATTCCGTTGTATGTATGTACCGTAGTTTGGTTATCCATTCTTCTGTTGATGAGCACCTAGGTTGTTTTCGTCTTTTTGCTATTGTAAGAGTGCTGCAATGAACACAGGTGTGCATATATCTGTTCTTATCCTGGCTCTCACTGTCAATGCATCTTGATTACATGTTAGATTAATTTCAGACTCCAGAAGTTGGTAAACATCTTCCATTTCTTCATCTTTGGCATTAGTGTTTAGTGCATAGATTTGAATAATGGTCCTATTAACTGGTCTTCCTTATAAGCATATAAATATTACCCTATCAGTGACAGTGTTGTGCTTCAGGATAGATCTTGAAATGTTCCTTTTGGCAATGAATGTCTCTTCAATTTGCCATTCCCAGCATAGTAGACCATATGATTGTCTAATTCAAAATAGCCAATATCAGCCCATTTCAGCTCACAAATACCTAAGATATCTATCTTCAAGCATTCCATTTTATTTTTGACAACTTCCAATTTTCCTAGATTCATACTTCATACATTGCACGTTCTGATTATTAATGGATGTTTACAGCTGTTTCTTCTCATTTCAAGTCATGCCACATCAGCAAATGAAGGTCTTGAAAGCTTTACTCCATCCATGTAGGATCTATTTTGAAGAGGCAACTCTTCCCTAATCATATTTTGAGTGCCATCCAACCTGAGGGGGCTCATTTTCTGGCAATTTGCCAAACAGTGTTCCACTGCTCTCTATAAGGTTTTCACTGTCCAATTTTTTTCAATAGATTGCCACGTTTTTCTTCCCAGTCTGTCTTAGTCTGGAAATTCTGCTGAAACCTGTCCCATAGGTGACCCTGTTGATATTTCACATACTGGTGTAATAGCTTCCAGCAACACAAAAGCCACCACTTTATGATAAACTTGAGAGACAAGGTTTTGTGTGTGTGTGTGATTTGGGTGAAAATGTACAGAGCTAATTCACTTTCCATGCAGCAATTCACATACACTTTTTCTCATGACACTGACCACAATTCACCACAATGCAGCAGCTCCCCTTCCACTTCCTCCCGACAGTCACCTATTCCCTATGTCCATCCCTCCATATACCCCTGCTCCCTGACCTGTCTCCCTGTGCATAAACAGCCCTTCTTTCTTTCATGATTGTTCAAACTGAGAGAAAAGATGTTTCAACTAAAGGATGCAATGTTGGAAGCACTCACTCATCTGTGCCAAGAAATTTGTAAGACATTGTATGAGAGCTTAAAATCAGTCTGAAAGCAGATGCTTAACTCTATTTAAAAAGTTGACAGGAGTCTAGAATCTTTGTTGATTTTTTTTTTTTTTTTCACAAATAAGATTTTTTATTTGTCACCATTAAGTCTGAATTTTACACAGATTCTTGAACTGGTGGTTCATAGCCATCAGCTCGTTCAACTTTAGCACCTGTCTCATCTCCTGTAGCTTTTCCAGAACTACCACCTTCACCATGAAGCTCCATGAGTTTTCCCAATTCAAACTTGGGCTTCTTCAGCATTTTTACTTTTCTAACAAACACATCATGGAGAGGATAAATAGATTGGCAAGCCTTTTCTATGTCCTTCCCAATGCTGTCTGGAATCAACTTATTGACCACTTCTTTCAAGTCATTTGTTTGCACCTCTCGGGTCATTATTTCCATCATTTTCTTCCGGATTTGGCGGACCTGTTGGTGCTGAGCATAAGAGGTCTTCCGAATCTGGTTGTTGTGTTTTTTAGTAAAACCAACGCAGAACAGACAAAGCAAATAACCATCTGTTGTCCTGACATCAACATGAGCTTCAATCATGGTCTGCCATTTTTTGACCACGGAGCACATTTTGTCACGGGTAAGATCCATGCCATGGAAGTTGGTCAGGCAGTTTTTGCCCTGAACATCCTCAGCAATTAGCTTGAATTTTCTAAATGCAACTTCATTGTTCTGCAGATCAGCAAGGCTTACTTCAAAGACACGACCCTTGAGGCCATCAGAAGCAATTTTGGTTCCTTGAGTCCTTGTGACTAGTGTTTTCCCAATATTTCTTATATTGAACATAGCTGGTGCTTTCACATCATACCAGTCTTTCTTAGAAAATGGATCAACCACTTTCTTCTTGGCTCCGTTTTTGCCACCTTTTGTGAGGCGCTTATTCTTGCCGACCGCCATGGTGCTGCTCAGAGAGCCAAAAGGTCTTTGTTGAATTTTAAAGCTGCCTTTCCTAACAGTAGTTCTTCTAACTTTGGTGCTGACCATATACCCTAAAACCAAACCAAAACCAAACCCACTGCCATCAAATCAATTCCAACTCATAGTGACCCCCATTGGGTTTCCAAGTCTGTAAATCTTTATGGAAGTAGATCACCTCATCTTCCTCCCATGGACCAGCTGTTTGGTTTGAACAGCCAACCTTCTGGTTAGCAGTCAAATGCCTTATCCATTATGCCACCAAAGCTCCTTATACACTCTAAAGGAGACTCTTTTTCTCTGAAGTCTGGCAGGTGCAGGACATTGCAATCTATTCCCAAAGGATCTTTCCACTATGGTCAAATAGATGCAAGATGTGATAGCTTATACTTGAAGGGTCGTGATGTACTGCATTATTGATAAATCTTAACAATGGACTCCCAGAAACAGACATGATTAAGAAAACAATGTTTATAGCAGGTCACTAGAAAAACCTGTCCTGCCATTGTCCTGTGACCATCCTGCAATAAACTGAAGAGTACAAACACTTGAAATTATGTACCTGTATCCAATCATGTAATCCCAGTTACGTGTTATCTGCCTAGCCGTGCTAAATTCTCAATTTTAGATGTCCCATCTTTGACTCCCCTGGTTGTCTTTCAGCCAATTATGATTTTGTAACTGCTAGTTCCTACTCCAACTGTACAAAAATGTTTTCTTCCTCATTGTCAGATAGACCGGCCATCTTTACTCTGCGAATTTGGATGTCTTCCTGCTCCGGGCTGTCTCTATCCCTAAATAAACCTCTTTTGCTTTTACTTTAAGCAGACTCCATGATGTTACTCTATCTCAGCAACCTGGCCAGCCAACTGGAAGAGATCCATATTTGTGCTCCTTCTAAAGAAAGGTGATCCACTGGAATGCAGAAATTATCAAACAATATCATTAATAACACATGGAGGTAAAGTTATGCTGAAAATAACTGAAAAATGGTTGCAGCATTACATCAACAGGGAACTGCCAGAAATTCAAACTGGATTTAAAAGAGCACATGGAAAGAGGCATATCATTGCTGATATCATTTGGATCTTGGCTGAAAGTAGAGAATATCAGAAAGATGTTTACCTGCATTTTATTGACTGTGCAAAAGCATTAGACTGTGTGGAACATAACAAATTACAGATAACATTGCAAAGAAAAGGAATTCTAGAACACTTAATTATGCCCATCCAGAACCTGTACATAGACTAAAAGGTTCTCAGTCATGTGAACAGAAGAAGAGGCTACTATATGGTTTCAAATTAGGAAAGGTGTGCATCAGGGTTGTATCCTTTCACCATACTTACTCAATTAGTATGCTGAACAAATAATCCAAGAAGCTGGACTACATGAAGAAGAACATGGCATCAGGACTGGAAGAAGACTAATTAACAAGCTGCAATATGCAGATGACACAACCTTTCTTGCTCAAAGAGAACAGGACTTGAAGTACTTAGTGATGAAGATCAAAGACTACAGACTTCAGTGTGGATTACAATTTGTCTTTGTTCTCTAGTACTGCTGTAACAGAAATACCATCAGTGGATGACTTTAACAAACAGGTATTTATTCTCTTATAGTTTAGGAGGCTAGAAGTCTGAATTCAGAGTGCCAGCTCTAGGGGCTGGGTGAAGGCTGCTCGATTTTGAGCTTCAGCTCTGCCTCTTGTTCAAGGCCCATGAGCTGGAGGCCTCTTCTGACTCATGCAGCTGCTGGCTGCTGAGGCAGATGAACCCAAGATCAGCAGGTAAAATGGCACAATCCCAAGATTGGCAGGCAACACAGCAGACCACTATCCAGGAAGAGTCCCAAGATTGGCAGGCAACATAGCCCAAAATGTGCCAAAAAGCTAAAGACTTCCCAAAGCTTCTCCATGTACACTGGGAGCAGGCCACACCTGGAAGGTAACTCTCCTTCAACTACTTAGCTGCTCACAGCAGATTCCACCATGGAGGTGACTACAATCTCATCATGGGAATAACTACATCCAGCTGCCAA
This sequence comes from Orycteropus afer afer, assembly GCF_000298275.1. NCBI lineage: Eukaryota > Metazoa > Chordata > Mammalia > Tubulidentata > Orycteropodidae > Orycteropus > Orycteropus afer. Next base: position 2,239,703 of record NW_006921623.1, on the reverse strand, counting down.
GCCACTCAAAACCACAGCCCAGCCTAGTTGACACACAAACTTAACTACCACACACCTCAACATAAAGAAAACAAAAATCCTCACAACTGGAACAATAAGCACATCATGGTAAACAATGAAAAGGTTGAAGTTGTCAAGGATTTCATTTTACTTGGATCCACAAACAATGCCCACAGAAGCAGCAGTGAAGAAATCAAATGATGTATTGTATTCGGCAAACCTGCTACAAAAGACCTCTTTAAACCATTAAAAAGCAAAGATGTCACTTTGAGGACTGAGGTGTATCTGACCCAAGCCATGGTATTTTCTTTTTTAAAATTTTTATTGAGTTTTGGGTGAAAGTTTACAGAGCAGATTCACTTTCCATACAGCAGCTCACATACACTTTGTCTCATGACATTGACTACAATTTACCACAATGCAACAGCTCCCCTCCCATTTCCTCCCCACAGTTACTCTTCCCTGTATTCTTCCCTCCCATGCACTTCTGCCCCCCCCCAGCTGTCTCCCCGTGCATATAAAACAACAAACAACAAACACAGCCCTTCTATTCCACCATGATTGATCCTTCCAAAGAGTGTCTACCTAATGTAAATGTTCAGCTCATATGCCTGTTTTTTGTTTGGCTGAAAGCCACAGGAGTGGGTTCAATTCCAGACCTGAAGGGCAGGTAGGGGCCATAGTCTCAGTGGTTCCATCAGGCTTTAATCAGACCAGCAAACCTGGTCCTTTTTTTTTTTTTAAATGATTTTGAGTTTTGTTCCACATTGTTCTCCCACTCTATTCCAGATCTCCTACAGAGATGCCCCTCTGAGTGGCTGACAGTGGTAGCTGGGCACTATCTAGTTCTTTTGGTCTCATACTCATATAGTCTGAGGATCACATGGTGTACCAGTCGCTTGGACTAATTGTTTCCATGTGTCTTTGGTTTTCTTCATTCTTCTTTGCTCCAGACAAGGAGAGACCCATTGTTGCATCTAGCTGGCTGCTTGCAGGCTTTTAAGATCCCAGTCACTACTCACCAAAGTAGGAAGCAGAACAATGTTTTTGTGTAGTATGTTATTCCAATTGAGTGCCCTGCGACTACAGTCCTGAGCCCACAGGTTCTACTACTTGTTCCTTCTGGGTAGCTGGCTGTGACCAAGAAGTGACTACAACTTTGTCCCTTGTCAGCTCTACTATACACCTGGGAATTCTTACAGAACACACAAATACACTTGTAGAAACATTGTCTGCCAACCCTATACATAGTCATGGACACACTCCCCCCTGCACAGACATATCTAGTAGCTTAGCCAGTCTACCCATTCACCCACCCGTATATCAGTTTGCCTTCACTGACAACACAGTACTGTATGTGCAAAAGGCTTCATCTTTGTTGTCTGTACCTCCCATGCACCTCTGTCTTCCTCTTCCCCAATGCTACCATATTGGTCACTCACATTTGGTACATTGCCCTTCTCTTCACCCAAATCAGTATTTGTCTTTACCTATCTAACAGTGTTCCCTACCCTACCTCCCACCCCTGGTAACCAACAAAGAAAATTTCTTTCCATAGATAAACCATTCCTTGACTTTTCACAATAACGGACTAATGCAGTATTTGTCCTGTGATTGACTTATTTCACTCAGAAAAATGTCCTCCAAGTTCATCCACATTATGTGGTGTTTTGTCAATTCTATGTTATTCTTTAGGGTTGCAAAGTATTCCATTGTGTGTATGTACCATAGTTTGGATATCCATTCTTCTGTTTATGGGCCTCTGGGTCATTTCCATCTTTTTGCTATTGTAAACAATGCTGCAATAAACTTGATGTGCATACATCTGTTCTTGTCCTGGCTCTCACTTCTTTAGAATATATACCTAGTAATAGAATGTCTGGGTCAAATGGTATTCCTAATTCCAACTTTTTAAGGAATTGCCATACTGCTTTCCACACTGGTTGTATCATTTTACAGTCCCACCAGCAATATATGAGAGTCCCAATCTCTCCACATCCTCGCCAGCATTTGTTACTTTCTGTCTTGTTGAACTTTGCTACTAGTGCTGGGGCAAGGTGGTATCTCATTGTTGTTTTGATTTGCATCTCTCTAATGGCTAATGATCGTGAGCATTTCTTCATATGTTTGTTGGCCACCTGAATATCCTCTTTGGTGAAGTTTCTATTAATGTCTTCTGCCCATTTTTTAATTGGATTATTTGTCTTTTTGTTGTTAAGGTGTTGGCAAACCAAACCAAACACACTGCTATCCAGTTGGATCCAACTCATAGCTACCTCTCCTTGGGTTTCCCAGGCAGTATCACTACAGAAGTAGATTGACCAATCTTCCTTCTGAGGAGTGGCTGGCCGGTTTGAACCACCAGGCTTCTGGTTAACAGTCAAATAAATGCCTTAGGCACTATGCCATCAGAGCTCCTTGAGGTGTTGGAGTTTTCTGTAAATTTAAGAAATAAGTCTCTTGTCAGATATGTCATTACCAAATATTTTTTCCCAATCTAAAGATTCTCTTTTGACTCTTGAAGAAGTCTTTGGAAGCACATAAAAATTTAATTTTGAGAAGGTGCCATTTATCTAGTTTATCTTCTGCTGTTTGTGCATTTTGGGTTATGACTACTAGTCTATTTATGCCATATACTGTTCTTGTTGTTATGTGCCATAGAGTTGGACCTGACTCATAGTGACCTCTCCTTGGGTTTCCAAGGTGGTATCACTACGGAAGTAGATTGTCCAGCCTTCCTTCCAAGGAGTGACTGGTGGGTTTGAACCACCAGCCTTCTGGTTAGCAGTCAAGTGCCTTAGGCACTACGCTAACAGAGCCCCTCATGCCATATATTAGGACCCCTAAATTTGCCCCTAGTTTTTCCTTGAGGAACTTTATAGTTTCAGGTTTCACATTTAAGTCTTTGATCTGGAGTTAGTTTTTGTATATGGTATGAGGTACAGATCCTGTTTCATTTTTTTTTTTCTTCAAACAGACATCCAGTTTTGCTAGCACCATTTGTTAAACAGACAATCTCTTCCTCATTTGGTATTTTCTTTTAAAAAAATTTTATTGTGATTTAGGTGAAAGTTTACAGAGCAAATTCATTTTCTATACAGCAGTTCATACATGTTCTGTTTTATGACATTGACTGCAATTCCCCCCAGTGTAACAGCTCTCCTCCCACTTCCTTCCTGTACTTACCTCTTCCCTGTGTCCCTCTTTCCTATGCACTCCTGCCCCCTGAGCTATCTCCCTGTGCAAACACTGCCCTTCTGCTCTCCCATGACTGATTGTTCTAAGGAGTATATCTACCTGATGTAAATGTTCACCCCATATGCCTGTCTACTGTTTGTCTGGAAGCCACAGGAGTGAGTTCAGTTCCAGACCTGAAGGATTTCTAGGGGCCATAGTCTCAGGGATCTCACCAGGCTCTATCAGACTAATAAACCTGGTCTTTTTTTTTTTTTTTTTGTGA
>NW_006921623.1:2230187-2234908 GCF_000298275.1 Orycteropus afer afer | reverse complement strand
TTTTTTTTTTATGATTTTGAGTTTTGTTCCACATTGTTCTCCCACTCTATCCATGGATCCCCCTCCAAGTGGTTGACAGTGGTAGCTGGGCACCATCTAGTTCTGGTCTTATAGGCTGAGGGTCACATGGTCTACCAGTCCCTCAGACTAGTTGTTTCCAAGCATCTTTGGTTTTCTTCATTCTTCTTTGCTCTGGATGAGGAGCACATTTTGAGTCTTGACATAAGTTCTGATGTCATTTAAGTTCTTTCTGACCTTTAACCAGCAATGTGGCTATGCTTGGACAAGGCCAGGGTAAGACCAAAGAGGAAGAGTTTGCCCGTAAGAAGAGTGTCATTGAAAGTAGATTAACTATTATCATGCTCACACGAAGAACTAGAGAACATGCCTGGGAATGTCCTTAATGAGGTACCAAAAACAGCCACATGTTATCTAAGTTAAAAGTTGGGGTTCTGGTGACTATGACTCAGGGTCACATGGTCATGGGTCCTGACCACCACATAGTCAGGTGGTCAAAGCCCCAGAATCAATCTTGTAAGTTTTTAAGCTGCAATTGTGTATTTATCCCAGTCATAGTCCTTTCCCCAGATCTGTAGTCCCACCTCTGACAGTGATGACTTGACCTGCTACCAATTACGATTTTGTGATTTCTTTTATTCTCTGTTATATATACGAAAACCATCGCTGTGCTTCATCAGGCTCCATCAACCTCATGGTATTGTTCAGCCAGATGATTATGTCTGTTTGTCTTCATCCTGTTTAAAAACCAAACCAAACCAAACTTACTGCTATCAAGTCGATTCTGACTCATAGCAACCCTGTTGGGTTTCCAAGGCTGTAAATCTTTAGGGAAGTAGATCACCCCATCTTCCTTCCGTGGAGCAGCTGGTGGGTTTGAACTGCTAACCTACTGGTTAGCAGCTAAATGTCTTACCTGTTTAAGGCTTAATAAAAAGGTCTCTACAGAATATATTTGAATCTGGGGTCTTTTTTCCCCTAGCACAGTACTGACATAGAAAGATTTTACACTAATTCATTTTTTAGATATTAAAAAAACAGAATACTGTATCTAATATGATTCCAAATGTGACAAAAATATCTTCACATATATAAATATGTTGTCTAAGCATAGAAGATGTCTTCAATAATTCAGATCTCAAAGAGTTAACTACGGCCACCCTTGGGGATTGGGAGGAAAAGGGAAATAGAGACAATCACTTTTTACTCATAAGCCTCTGTTTAGTTTTATTTTTAACAATAAGAAATTATTATTTTAAGGTTTTTAAAAAAAAATATATGTCAAGCTACCCATTAGCCTGTGTTGTAATTGATACTATTAATTAGTTGTTGTTGTTGTTGTTGTTATGTGCCCTCGAGTCAGCCCCGACTCATAGCGACCCCTCCTTGGGTTTCCGAGGCAGTATCACTATGGAAGTAGATTGCCCCATCTTCCTTCCGAGGAGTGGCTGGTGGGTTTGAACTGCCAGCCTTCTGGTTAGCAGTCAAGTGCCTTAGGCACTACGCTATTAGTTAGTAGGCTGTTAGTTACATGCTTCCTAGGCTCTCTGCATAGCCTCTCACCTCTAAGAACATCTTAAACCCAGAGTTCCTGGGTTTTAATGTTTTTAATTTCACAAACAGGCAGAGAGGACCACTGTTGGCTACTTCTAGGCAGGCAGGCATGAACAAGACTTAGTCCCTGGACTTGAAGGGCTTTCCAAGTCTTGGAAACTCTGGTACCATAGTGCCTAAGGCATTTGACTGCTAACCAGAAGGCTGGCAGTTCAAACCCACTGGCCACTCCTCAGCAGGAATACTGGGAAATCTACTTCCATAGTGATATCACCTCAGAAACTTGAGGGGTCACTATGAGTCAGATCTGACTCAATAGCAGTGAGTTTGGTTTTGGTTTTTTAAGAAGTTAACAAGAAGCTCTGGTGGTGCAGTGGTTAAAGCATTTGGCTGCTAACCAGAAGGTCAGCAGTTTGAATCCACCAGCTGCTCCATGGGAGAAAAATGAAATAATCTGCTTCGATAAAGATTTATAGTCTTGCAAACCCAATGTGGGTTGCTGTGAATCAGAATCGACTTGATGGCAGTGTGTTTGGTTTTACTGGTGAGAAATTAATAGAAGTTAAAGTAGATAGTGTAGATTACTCTGACCAACTCTGGAACAAAAGAGAAAAAGAGACGGTTGGGTTGATCCAGGGTTGAAGTTAGGAAGAGTGAGGGGTCTTGGAAGATCAAGTGAAGTAAGAGGATACCGTGATTGTGCCTGAAACACTCCTGAGATCCAGTAGATAAAGTGAAGCCAAGAGGACCCAAGACCTAGACCAGTGGTTCTCAAACCTGAGAGAGCATCAGAATCATCCTGAGAGCTTTCTAAAACACGTATTTCTCGTGACGTAGTGCCTGAGGCATTTGACTGCTAACCAGAAGGCTGGAGGTTAAAATCCACCAGCCACTCCTCGGAAGGAAAGTTTGGCAATCTACTTCCATAGTGATATCACCTCAGAAACCCAGGGAGGAGTCACTATGAGTCGGATCTGACTCAGTGGCAGTGCATTTGAAGCCCAGAGTCGGAGTCCTGGTGGTACAGTGGTTAAAATGGTAGGCTGCTAATGAAAAAGTGGATTATTTAAACCTACCAGCTAGCTGCTCAGTGGGAGAAATATGTGGCAGTCTGCTTCTGTGAAGATTTCCAGCCTTGGAAACCCTATGGGGCAGTTCCCCCCATCCTATGTAAAGTCACTATAGTCAGCATCAACTTAATGGCAGTAGTTTTGGTTTTTTTGGTTTTGAAGCCCAGAGTTTCTGATTCCGTAGGTCTGGGGTGAGGCCCAAGAATTTGTATTTCTAACAACCTCCCACATGCTGTTGATGCTGCTGGCCTGGGGACCACACTTTGAAAACTACTGGCCTAGAGCAGAGTATCTGGCAATGGGCAGATACTGAATAAGTATTTTCTGGTTGGAAGGATGAAAAGAGAAGGAGTCATTTTCAGGAACAGAGGTTTTCTTGCACTTAAAGATCAGATTGAGGGTAAGGGCAAAGGTAGGATGGAAAATGATAGAGTAGAACTTCAGAGTTTGGATTCAGAGAAGGAACAATTTGGGTGGACAAGGTCCAGGTTTGTTCCTGCCAGGGGGATAACAGAAGATCAAGGCGTTGGGTGGTGTATGGGTCATTAAAGTGGATCACAGTCCAGCAGAGGCTAGAGCCTATAGAGTATCTCCAATAGAAACTTAAGACCTGAATGAGTGTCTGGCCACTTTCTGGCCCTGGTTTGTGTAGAGTTGACTATGTACAGATCCACACACCTAGGAGCCTCTCCAGGTTAATGCACCAGAACTGGTAACAAAACAGAAGGGAAGTCTGGGACTCTGGGCTAGCTCTGTAGCTCATTCTATAAGTAAGGTCTGGGCTAAGCCCCAGGGTTCTTGGGGAATCTCTAGGATGGAGAAGATCACAGCCCAGGAATTTTAACCCTGTCAAGGAGCAATTCACCTTAGGCCCTAAGGTTTAGGAAAGCAGGAAAGATAGGGAGTCTGCTAAGTCTGGGACAAGTGACTTGCAAAGAATTAACAAAAATTCCACTAAACAAACACTTAGATTAAAAATATCTGCTAACCCTCAGCAATGATCCTGCACCCTTTACAGCTTTACAGGAGCCAAGTTCACAATATCCCTGTAAGGCAATGACTATGATTAGATATTATAGTCCACTCCAGCATGTTTTCCCCTACGACCTGTTGTACTTAAAAGCATGGGGGCCAGAAGCTGAGTCCACTGCTTAAGATCTGTGCAACCTTCCAAAGTTGCTTACCTCCATGTTTCAGTTTCCCTAATTGTAAATGACATTACTGGTACACCACATAGGGTTATCTTGAGGATTAAGTGGCATAATTAATGTAGAGCTCTGGACATAAAGTTGTGAACTGCTGTCCAGTCAGCCCCCTAACTCATGGCAGTGCATACACAACAGAACAAAACACTGCCTTGTCCTGTGAGATCTTAGTCTGGAAGCTCCACTGAAACCTGATCAGCATCATAGCCACATGCAAGTCTCCACTGAAAGACAGGTGGTGGTGGCTGTATATGAGATGCTTCAGCTGGAAATTAAACTTAGGTCTCCTACAGGGAAGGTGAGAATTTTATCACTAGACCACCACTGCACCCATCTGGATACACAGTTAAAAAACAAAAAACAAACCAGCTGCCATCCTGTTGTTTGACTCATGGAGACCCCACAGGTGTCAGAGCAGAACTCCACAGGGTTCTCAGTGACTGATTTTCAGAAGTAGATCACCAGGCCTTTCTTCCCAGCATCACTGTTTGCGTCACCACCAACAGTAAATAACTCAAACCAAACCCATTGCTCTGAGTACATTCCAACATATAGCTACCCTATAGGACAGACTGGTGGCAGAGTGCCTAACGCACTGTCCTATAGACATGTTATGACTGTTAACTAGAAGGCTGGAAGTTCAAACCCACCAGCCACTCCTCGGAAGGAAAGTTGGGCAATGTACTTCCATAGTGATACCGCCTCGGAAACCCAAGGACGGGTAGTTATGAGCCGGATCCGACTCCACCGCAGTGAGTTTGGTTTTTTGTTTTATCGGACAGACTACAACTGACGATAGGGTTTCCAAAGCTGTAATCTTTACAGTTCTATTTTATGCTATAGGGTCGCTATGAGTCAGATTCTACTCGATGAC
>NW_006921623.1:2206516-2230087 GCF_000298275.1 Orycteropus afer afer | reverse complement strand
TATAAAAGCAGACTGCCACATCTTTCTCCCACAGAGCGGCTGGCGAATTTTAACTACCGACCTTTCAGTTAGTGGCCGAGCACTTAACCAGTGCACCACCAGGGCTTCTTCACACACAGTAAGCAGCCCATCAGTGCACACTTTTCCGCGCATCTGCTTAGTACTGCTGACTACGCTTACCCGCTAGACTGCATTTGACGATACTGAGTGGCCGCTGACTGAAAATAGAGAGGATGCCGGGCGGAAGATCTGCGCCGCCGCAATAGGGCTTGCATTGGCGCATGCTCACCGCTGGGGGCCGCGGGAGCCTTAGGGTTCGCCCCGCCCCTGAGGGTCAGAGGTCACCGGATGGTGCGGCATCGGATGTTAAGTTTCAGAGAAACCGGGTCCTGGGCCCATGGCGCCGGCTTATTACTGTCCTCTTTGCCGACAGACCTTCTTCTGTGGTCGCGGACACGTCTACAGTCGCAAGCATCAGCGGCAGCTTAAGGCAGCTTTGGAGCGGCTCCTGCCCCAGGTACTGACGAGAGGCTGGAGGGGGCCGAGACGGTCTGGGGGCGGAGATGGCAGGGTTGTGTAGTTAGGACCCGAGGGAACCCTGCTTGGCATCTTCCCCATTCAACCCTCACCGCCGCAGGTGGAGGCCGCCCGCAAGGCTGTCCGCGCCGCGCAGGTGGAGCGATATGTACCAGAGCACGATCGACGCTGCTGGTGTCTGTGCTGTGGCTGTGAGGTGCGGAAACACCTGAGCCACGGAAACCTGACCGTGCTGCATGGAGGGCTGCTGGAGCATCTGGCCAGGTAAGATCTTACGTATATAGGAGGGGTAGAGTAGGTGAGAGGAAGGATGCTTTTTGTGATTTGATCAGGGTGGATGGATTGAGGCTGCTACAAAAGACCTCTTTAAATTAAGAAGATGTCACTTTGAGGACTAAGTTGCGCCTGACCTAAGCCATGGTATTTTTCAGTCGCTTTATATGCATGTGAAAGGTGGATAATGAATAAGAAAGACTGTAGAAGAATTGATGACTTCGAATTATAGTGTTAGCATAGAATATGGACTGCCAGAAGAATGAGCAAATCTGCCCTGGAAGTACAGCTAGAATGGTTGTATGCTGAAATGGGAGACTGTCTCACGTACTTTGGACATATTATCAGGAGAAGTCAGTTTCTGGAGAAGGACATCAGGCTTGGTAAAGTAGGGGATCAGTGAAAAAGAAGACGACCCTCACTAGGATGGATGGACACAGTGGCTGCAACAGTGGGCTCAGACATAACAACAAATGTCAGGATGGCCCAGGACTGGGAAGGGTTGTACATAGGGTTGCTATGAATCAGAACCTATAACACCTGACAATAAATGGGAAAGCCAGCTGGGCAGCAGCTGGCTCAAAGTCATGACCCATCACCCCCTCAGATTCTCACAATTTTATTGGAATAAGGGAGATTGGAGATCTTGAAGGGACTGTAAATAGTATTCCTGTCAGCCTTGTCCAGAGGCAGAGGTAGAAACCAGGATGCCAGAGCACATTACTTATCTAATACTTAGGTGTCTGAATAATTTTCTATAGCTGAGATTACTCATCCTCTCTATTCTCAGCCCAGAGCACAAGAAAGCAACCAACAGATTTTGGTGGGAGAACAAAGCTGAGGTCCAGATGAAAGATAAGTTTTTGATCTCCCCCCAGGATTATGCAAGGTAAGTCACTGGTTAGGAGAGTTGAAGAAGTTCTGAGCCATGGTGTGCTAGGGGCGCCAGTACTTACTATGAGAAACTCCACTGTATAGGCCTTCTATAGCAACTCAAGGTAGGCTTGCAGGTGACGGTGTCCAGGTAGGGGCAGTGCTGGCATACTCCAGATGGAACTCTAAGGAGGTGTGTGTTACTGCTTTCAGTGCCTTTGTCTCCCAAATATGTTGGCTGTGTGTGTATATCCTCAAGATGCCTGCTTTCTAGTGTACAGCAGCCTCAGGCAGTTCTCAATGCCTTTTGTAAGAGCAGACAGGCCCAAACTGAATCCCTGGGAGGTCTGTGGTTTCAAAGACCTGAGCTATGGGATGTGCAGGGAGGCAGGTGGTTGATTAGGAAAGCAGACTCCACTGTAGGGGGCCGTCTGTAGCAATTCACAGCAGGCTTGTAGCCAGCAATGCCAGGTGGGGAAGGACCAAATGGGAAGATAGGCCTTGCTGATTTTAGAGCAGAATCTTAGGGTGCTCTTTATACAGGCAGAGGATATGGTGGTTAGGAAAACAGGCTATTCTTCCCCAGTTCACAGCAGCTGGAGCCCATGTGGCTAGGAGGGAGGAGAGTGGGAGGAAGTTTTCCTACTTAGGCAATTCATGTTACATTTTTTTTCTTGCCTGTTTGTAGTTCTCTGCTGCTTCCTCTGCTCCTCAGATTCACAGTCCCTAAAGCCAAGCACCATTTCCTTGTATTTTTGTTGTATTTGTGGGGGAGGATTGGAATGATGATTTACTTACACTGCCATCTTCCCAGAATTCTGTTTATTAGTTTTATTGTTGATAGTAGTATTGGTATTAGGCTGAAATCTCTTTGTGTGTACTGTAGGATAAAACAACTGAGTAAACATACTGATGTTGGGAACCAGGGTTTTAACTATAGCAGAAGAGAGATACAATAAGAAATGGAGGTGTTGGAGCTGAATAAGGAGGCAGGTGATGGGGGCTAGCAGCACTGAACCCTCTGTAGCAATAGTGTCTTTGCTTGTACTTAGATTTTTGTTCTAAAGACTGTTTTCTATTCAACAGAACCAGGGCTCACTGGAAAAATGGTTGATTTCAGGATGCAGGAGCTGACTTAAAGGGGTTCTCACTAGCCATATATCAGATAATTTGAACATCAAAGTGTATGACAGTAATGAATTACAAACCCACTGTTGTCAAGTTCATTCTAACTCATAGTTACCCTATAGAACAGAGTAGAACTGCCCCATGGGGTTTCAAAGGCTGTAAACCTTTAGAGCAGACTGCCATATCTTGTTCCCACAGATTGGCTGGTGGGTTAGAATGAAACTGCCAACATTTTGGATAGTAGCTGAGCATTTTAACCACTGCATCACCAGGGCTTCTATAATTAGCATGGGATCACTCTCTATATATGTATGTATATGTGCATACATATGTGGGTTTTGGAATTTCCCCCACCCTCAACCCAAACCTGGATTTTACTTTTGAGACTTATGGGTAGACTAATGATTACACCAGGGCAGCTGACATAAACTGAGCCTGTTCTGGGCAGACTGGGCTATGAGGTGTCCCTAATAATAATTTTATTTTTTAAACCATAACTGTATAATGTTTTTAAAAAGAGAAAGAAAGGAGAAGTCTGTTATTGGAAAAAAATGCCAACAAATGAACGAGAAATGAAAGAACTAAAAATCACCATTTTGGTACCTCCAGCATAATACACAGTTCAGGCAAGGATTATCAGTGGATGCTAAAATCACTGGGTGAAAGGTTATAAGGAAACAGAATATTCATAGTGTCAGACTCTTATAATATAGATTACTTATTATTCTTAAAGGGAAAATGTGCCTTTAAAATGGAGCGGTCTGAAAATTAATAAATGGTCAAGCTTGCCATTGGTAACACCATCAGTCTTGACATTTATATGCTTCTTGATGTAATGCAGTGAGAATATCATCAGTGTGATATTCTTGCCAGAAATGTTTAACTTCAGTTTTATCATAAGGAAACAAATAAATTCAGAAATTTGTGATGATGTGCAACACCTGGCCTGGGCTCTTCAGAGGATGCAAAATAATAAAGACAGAGGGAAGCAGTGGGACTGTTCTAGGCTGGGCGGAGACTAGAGAGACCCAGCAGCCAAATTCCAGGTGGGAACTTTCACTGGGTCTTGGGATTGGGGGTGGGAGTGAGAGGTAGAGAAGATAGAAAGCACGTTTTTGAGACAATTGACAATTGGGGGAATTTGGGTATAGGTTTTATGTCATTGAATTACTATTTTCTCAAGTATGGTTTTGTGATTTTATAGCATATTCCTGTTCTTTGAAGATGTGTGCTGAAATATTTAGGGTTATAATTTGCAAAAAGGAAATTGTGTGTGCATAGATCTAGATCTATGCATCCATATATAAAAAAGAGAAATGGAGCTAGTGTAGCAAACTCTTAGCAGTGAATCTGGGTGAGAGGTACATGGGTATTCACTGTTTCTGTGTTTGAAATTTCTCAAAAAAAAAAATCTACTAAGGAAATCATGGGAGTCCTGGTGGCATAGTGCCTAAGGCATTTGACTACTAACCAGAAGGCTTGCAGTTCAAACCCACCCACCACTCCTCAGAAGGAAGATTGGGTGGTCTACTTTCATTCAGATACCACCTCAGAAACCCAAGGAGGGGTTGCTATGAGTTGTATCCAGCTTGACGGCAGAGTTTGGTTTGGTTTGAAGGAGACCTTTTGTTTTCACAACTGGCAGGGAGTTTGAGTGACCACTGGCAGAGGCTGGGACTCCAGACTAACTTACTGTCTTTTTAGATTCAAGAAATCCATGTTAAGAGGTTTGGATTCTTATGAGGAAAAAGAGGATGAAGTGATCAAAGAGGTAAGTTGAAGGCACAACCTCTGAAGGACCCAGCCCCCACAAGCCTGTACCCTTCTAAGCAGCCTCTCTCCCACAGATGGCAGCTCAGATCCGGGAGGTAGAGCACAGCCGGCAGGAGATGGTTCGGTCTGTCTTAGAGGTTGGTTTCCTTTGGAGGATCCAGAGCAGTATCCAAATCCACTGGTCCCTGGCTCACCCAGGTCCAGCATCTCACCTATCAGCTTTTCTGAGAGAACTCATGGACTCCATTCTTCATCTGCTTGAAATTCCAAAAACCCATTTCCTGTCTACCAGATACAGGCCTTGTCAGTGAAGAACATGGGCAGGGCTGGGAGAAAGGGAGGGAAGAGTTTACAAGGTGGGCAATACCAACCATATGGCCAGCATGTTTCCTTCTTATGATACTGGGGTCTAGAGGGTAGGGCATGGTCTAGACAGGCACTTAAGCATCCTAGACACATTTATTTTTCCTGAATCAAACTCAGCCTCAGGCAGTGCCAGACCCAGAAGAGGGCTCTTCAACACCTGGAAGCTGCAAAGAGAGAAACAGGTAAGACTGTTAGGGAATTTCTTGTTGGGAGTTTGATGTATCACAGGTTTTTTTCTAACCTCAGCTGGGAAATAAGAACATGTCTCATCCCTGCTCGCCTCATGGCACTGGTGAGCTTCTGTTACTCTGGCCCAAGGACCTCATCTGCCAGCTTGGCTTTCTTTTCTTTTTCAGACAAGTATCTTCCAGCTCACAGCAGCCCTCAGACTTGGATCTGCCACCAGCTCCAAAGCTGGACTGGATGGAGACAGGACAGCCCCTGACGTTTATTGACTACCAGGTATAATGGATAAGCATAAGCAAGCCATGCAAGGGTCAGTGGCCTCAGTTCCCAGGTCACCCCTCTCCTGGTTTTCCACCTACTCCCCTGGTCACTCGTCTCCACTGCAGACTTTTTCCTCTTGCTGCACTGCTCCCTAGTATGTGTTCTCAGGCCTCTTCTCTCACCCTCCCTGGGGATCTTATCTACATCTTGATCTTGTGTTCTGCAGAACCTATATGCTAGCTGGATGGAGGACATTGATACTTGGGTATCCCACAGGCATTTCAAACCAACCTCTACCACTCCTTTTATTTCTAGTCATTGTAGATGTAGACAGATCCTTACCCCTCTCCTCTTTCATCTCCCACAACCTATCAATGAGTGTATACATCAATTTTACCTCCATAATACCTCAAGAGGGTAGGGAGTGGTCTAGCCAGGCACTTAAGCATCCTAGGCATTTCTTTTTCATCGGCCTTAGGGTTATCTCCCTCCAGTCATATCACCTGCCATCTCCTATCTGTACTCTAGCCAGTGATCGTGCTTCTTCCTGCCTTTGCCTTAAATATGCTTTCCTCCCCTCAGCTGTCAGCTCAAATATCCCTTTTTCATGGAAAGCTAATCTGAATAGGTCATCTATACTATAAATGGACATTAAAAAATTAAAAAAAAAAAAAAAATTGCTGTCAATTCTGACTCATAGTGACCCTAGAGAAAACAGTAAAACCGTCCTACAGGGATTCCAAAGGTGTCATCTTTACATAAGCAGATTAGCATCATCTTTGTTCTGCAGAGTAGCTGGTGGGTTTAAACCCTTGTTTGTAGCTTAACGTTTAACCACCAGAGCACATTATAAATGGACCAAGTACCCTGTAAGACAAGTGTTATTGGTATAATTTATATAGTTCTCTTCCCCTGCCATATGTATGCATTGTTAGAGCAAGGTTTTCCTCACCTGGTATGTGACTCTATTTTGGACTATTAAGAACTTAAGCTTCTTGAAGATAAGATTGTCCTTATCTATTGTGCTCTTTAGGGTTTAACCAGAGTGAAAACTGCCATTTGTGGTGATGACTGCACCCACCTCTTTGAAAAGTTTACCCTTTCTATAGTAATAAGTATTCTATCATCTCTTGGCTTTCATATCTAGGATTTTTTCCCCCCTATTTTCAATTACAGGATATACCAGGAGTTGGCAACATCTACTCAGGTAAGGCTCCTTCTCAGCGTCTAAGTGGCAATTAACTTTCATATATCCGGCACACACACACACACACACAGCTGTCGAGTCAGATCTGACTCATAGCAATCCCTCCTTGGGTTTCCGAGGCAGTTACCACTACAGAAGTAGATTGCCCAACCTTCCGAGGGGTGGCTTGTGAGTTTGAACTGCCAGCCTTCTAGTTAGCAGTCAAATGCATTAGGCAGTAAGCCCCCAGAGCTGCCTACAATATAAATATAAAGCACATGAAAAGACAGTCATTGAGAAAATACAAAAACTCTAGAGAAACCACTATATACATGTTAGAATGACTACAATTTTATTTTATTTTTATTTGGGTGAAGATTTACAGAGCAAATGCACTTTCCATACAATAGTTCACATATACTTCGTCGCATGTCATTGACCACAGTTTACAATGCAACAGCTCCCCTCCCACTTCCTCCCCATAGTTACCTCTTCCCAGTGTCCATCCCTCCATACTCTCCTGCCACCCGAGCTATCTCCCTGTGCATAAGCAGCCCTTCCTTCTCCCATGATTGTTCTCTCCAGGGCGTGTGTCTACTTGAGGTAAATGTTTAACTCACATGCCTGTACTTTGTTTGGCTGGAAACCACAGGTGTGGGTTCAATTTCAGACCTGAAGGGCAGCTAGGGGCCATAGTCTCAGTGGTTCCACCAGGCTCTATTGGACCAGCAAACCTGGTCCCCACCTTCTTTTTTTGCCTCCAAATGATTTTGAGTTTTGTTCCACATTGTTCTCCCTCTCTATGCAGGATCTCCTACATCCCTTCCAAGTGGATGATAGTGGTAGCCGGGCACAATCTAGTTCTTCTGGTCTCATAGTTGTATAGGTTGCAGATCGGTTGGTGTACCAGTTGCTAGAACTGATTGTTTCCATTAACTTTGGTTTTCTTCTTTCTTCTTGACGAGGAGAGACCCATCGTTGCATCTAGATGGCAGCTTGCTAGCTTTTAAGATCCCAGTCGCTACTCACCAAAGTAGGAGGTGGAACAAGAATGACTATAATTTTTAAAACCTGAGCACACCCAAGTATTTGGCTATAATGTAGAGGAACTGGCACACTCACACACTGCTAATGGGAATGTAAAATGGTGCAAGCACTTGGGAAAATAGTTCAGAAGTTAAACATATACCTACTATATGGATCCAGCCATTCCCCTCCTAGTTATCTACCAAAGAGAAAAGAAAAGCATGTTCACCTCAAAGCTTGTACATAAATCTTTAGAACAGCTATTTACGAATGATGAACAATGGAATAGTATTCAACAATGAAAAGAATGAAGTGTTGGTACAAGCAACATAGATATCAAAATAATTATGCTGCAAGATAGACCAAAAAAAAATTCCTGCAAACTATACTGACAGAAGAAAGCAGATTCACTGGTTGCCGAGGATGGGGAGAAGGGTTCAGGATATGACAGGAATAAAGTATTTCAATGGGACATAATGATAGCTGGAGGTATTAAGTATCTTGACTGTACCAATGGCTTCACGGATCTCTACACATCAGATTGTACACTTTAAATATGCAGTTTATGGCAAACTAAAGCTATTTTAAAATTTTAGACTACATGATGGCAAATACTGTTGCTTTAAATTAGCCCACAGTGCTCAAATGTCTCAAAATTCAGAATTCCTGGGTTTTGCCTTTGAATATTACCAGTTCTCAACTAAGTGAGGTGAGCTTACAGCTAGGGCATGTTTTACAGAAGCCTGAAAGCTTAAAAAGTCTGACTTAATTACTGCCTGTTGGGTCCTCCCTTTCTAGGTGCTATACCTCCCTGGATGGTTCAAGATGAGGAACAGAGCTCTGGCAGCCAACAAATAGGACCCTCCTATGAAGAATTTCTTAAAGAAAGTAAGTAAACTTATTCAGAAAGGGCAATGGTTCTTTAAATTTTCCCACTCATATGAAACTTTATTACTGTAGAGGAGAAAGAGAAATTGAAGAAACTCCCCCCAGACCGAGTTGGGGCTAACTTTGATCACAGCTCCAGCACCAATGCATGCTGGCTACCATCATTTGGCCGGGTCTGGAACAACGGGCGCCGCTGGCAGTCCAGGTACTGACCCAGTCCTAGGACCCCAACCAACTCTTTTTGGAAATCCCTCCCCCTTCATCCTGTTGATGCCTCATTTCCTTTTAGACATCAATTCAAAACGGAAGGAAGAAACAAACAGCAATCACGTAAAGAAAAAACCTGAGCTTCCTGGTGCTCTTCCACGTATTCTAAACTTAAGGCCACGACAACAAACCCCTACCTCAGTACACCTATTATTCTGTCCACCAAATCCTTTGAAATTGTCTTACTTAGAAAACAGACATACCCATTCTTTTGATTTAATAAAGTTTTATTTTTCAAAATGTACAGTTGGTTGGACCTGTAAAAAAACAAACCAAGAATTAGAACCATAGTGCCTTGTGTAAGGTATCCATGCTTCCTACACCATGAGCTCTTGGGATTCTTGCTCACCTGTTTATGCATCTTCACCAGCAGTGGGGGCATCTCCACCTTTGGTGTTTCTGGTATAAATTACTTGAGCTCTGTGTTTTGAAACCAACTTGATAAGTCCTAGAGAAGAAAGGGTAAGGCATCTATGAGATGCTTCTATTTGCCAGGAATTATAAGGTTTTATTATCCCTTACTAAAACAAAATGGCTGAACTGGAACATGAGACACTTAGCAACAGGGGCATTAGGTACAGTTCTACTACTTGATAATCTAATTCTTATTTATCAAGGGCCTATTTTCTACTGTTAGGACAATCACCCTCACACAACTTTACTAACTTAGGAAAAAAAATCACCATTTCTGTATTTTATTAGCCACAACATACAGCTTAAATATTTATATTGATCAGTAACTTGAAGTTATGGTAATTAATCCCACCAATCCATCTTTAAAGTTTGGTAGCTTAATAAAAATTATTTTGTTGCAAAGGTTTTTGTTATTTTGATAAACTATTACTCCAGTCCAGTATTCTCTGTAATTCTCTGTATTTATCATCCCACTTGAAAACGTTAAAACTGGAATTATATTATTAACAGCCAATGGGTTGGACACTCCTATTTTTAGCATTTCCAACTGCTTTTCCAGTAGAAACACAAGATGGTTAACATAGGATGATTTACCTGCAAAAGCATCCCAGTACAAAACACCCCTCACCTTTACTAAGCAGCTCCTGAAGAGCTGCCCTGGCCAGGGAACCTCGAATCTTCAGTCTCTCTGAGACAACAGCTGGTGTTATAAGTTTATAGTTGGGAACTTCCTTACAGAGTTTGTCATATGTGGCTTTGTCAAACAAGACCAAGTTATTGAGCTTGTCCCGAACTTTGCCTTTGGACCACTTCTGCTCAAAAACAAGAAGGAAACGTCAGTTTTCTAGCAGAAGCATTCTTTCCCTCCCAGGCAACCTGTATCAGAGAAATCTTCATGATAGTGGGGCTAACTACAGTGAAGGGATGGCTCTGAACCCTGGGCCTGCAGATACAACCCCACCCCAAATAATTGGCGCAAACCCCTTTGTTCACTTAATTTTCACACGATCTTTAATATATACCACCTCATTTTTCAAATGACACAGACTTACAGTGAATGAATAGTGATGGATGCTTAAACTTTCTAATAATCTTACTGGACCCCACAACCTTGAAAGCCACTTCATATACGCGTCCCCAATCTCCCTCACTCCCTTCACAAAAACTGATTCCTACCTTCTTTTTGGCCTTGCCTCCAGATTTGTTCACTGGGTCTTTGTCTTTCTTGGCCGACTTTCCGGCGTCTTTCTTCTTCTTGTCGTCCTTGGGCGGCTGTGGAAGGAAAGGAGGAATGCACGCAGGTCATAAGGCGATCCTATGTTCCCCTCTACTACTGCGTCCCCAGCCCCTTCCAAACGCCACTACCGGAGCACATGGGTGGAAGTAACTAACACCGCCGCCTGCCCAGAAAGCCAGTCCGGCAGTTCACGGAGTGCTCCCTTCCTATGTTGTCTCAACTGAGCCCGAACACTGCCCCGCGTTTCAGGACCCCATGTCTTTACATCCTTGAAGCTTACCATCGTTAAGCTGGAAGAGCAGATAACACAGCCACAGCGGTACTAAGATGTCGGACAAAAAGGAAGAGCGGCTGACGAACAGGTCCGGAAGCCTTCACTCCCTATGAGTACTTCCGGGGCAATGGGCGGAGCCACAAGGAAGAAGTTCTAAGGCATGCCCGGGATGGTCCCAGAAAACAAGTTGGAGGAAGTGGAGTGCAATTCTCTTGTAAACCATTGCCGGGAAGGCGACTCCGACTCATAGCGACCCTTAGTAGAGAGGAAAACCAGCTCAGCGTGGAACAGGGTTTCCAAGGCTGTAAAATTTTAGACTCAGAGTGCGTCATCTTTCTCCAGCGATGGTCTGGGTTTGCAAATTGTTTTGTTAACAGCCAATGCTTTAATCACTGCTCCACTAGAGCTCCTTCAATTCTCAATTAGCACATTCTAAAAACTGCCCCATGGTCCCCACTAAAATTGATGGGCTTTATCCCTATATGTGATTAAGTCACATGTTAGGATTTTCCGGCAGTAACAACCGGAAAAGAGAAATGCAAGACAATTTACTAGACCCCGGGAACTGACCAAACTTTAAATTGCGCAAGCGCTGCAGGCTACCCCGCGCTGGGACCGGGAGATGAACACGCGAGAGGGGAATTCAGGGGCGGGTCCTGTCGATTGCGCTTCCGGGGCGGGACTGTAGGGAAGGGGTGGAATCCGGGAGCGGTGGCGGCTGTAATGGCGATTTTTAGTGTGTATGTAGTGAACAAAGCTGGCGGCCTGATTTACCAGCTGGACAGCTACGCGCCACGGGCTGAGGCTGAGAAAACGTTCAGTTACCCGCTTGATCTGCTGCTCAAGCTACATGACGAGCGTGTGCTAGTTGCCTTTGGCCAGCGCGATGGCATCCGGGGTGAGCTAAATTTGGGGCTCGGGGGTGGGGCGGAACCCAGGGCTTTTGTGTCTGTGTGTGGGATGACAGGATGGAGCCAGGTCCTTGACCCCTGGACGGAATCCGCATGCTGAGGTTTCTCTGACCCTTAGCCTCACCTCCGCAGTGGGCCACGCAGTGCTGGCTATCAATGGGATGGACGTGAACGGCAAGTACACGGCCGACGGAAAAGAGATACTGGAGTACCTGAGCAACCCTGCTAATTACCCTGTGTCTATTCGATTCGGCCGGCCCCGCCTCACTTCCAATGAGAAACTCATGCTGGCTTCCATGTTCCACTCGTAAGTCCCCCAACCCTGTCTGTGGACCTGCACTTAGCCTTTCGACTGGCTGGTTTTGTGTGTTTCTGCAGGTATAATCTCCTGAGCCGCAGTACTTATCTTTCTTTACGTCCTTCTAAATGGTTGGATTCTTGTGAAAAGAAAACAACTTCTCCGGTATATCTAAATTTTGGTTAATACTGGACAGTAGGGTTTTGTTAAGACAGCTTCTCTTTTCAGAGTCTTAGTTTTTTCATCTTTAAAGTAAGGCAGTTGAACTAAGTAATTTTTAAAGATCTTTTCTTGATCTCAACTCTGCGATGAGATATGTTGGAGTATGCATAGCCACTGGGTAAGTAAGCATGCCACATATTCCCAGAGTGTTAATTTTACTCAACGTTTTTAATGAAAAAATGTTATTATAAAAGGTGTGTAAAATAAAAAAATGTAGAATTCAAATGAGTTTTAACAAAAGTTGATACTGCTGTCAGTCATTTCCCATTACGTCTTCAGGCTGTCCTGGCTATAACTGCTAGGGTCTCCTCATTGAAAAGTGTGAAAAGTACTTCTCCCTGACAGCAGTGGGGTGCGTACCCAATGTTGCCTCCTTTGCATATAGGCTCTTTGCCATCGGCTCCCAGCTATCTCCTGAACAGGGCAGCTCAGGCATTGAGATGCTGGAGACAGATACATTCAAACTGCACTGCTTCCAGACATTGACAGGTATGCATCTTCACACAGTCCAAAGGGATGCAGTGGGCAGGTCCGAGGAAGGGATGGGTCCAAGACAGCCTTCATAAGGAAGAGGGGTGATGTCGGCTTTTCCTAAGGCAATTGTACAGCTACATCTATTTATTTGTTTTGTGAATCCAAAGTAAATACTTCTTTTTAAGGCAGTTTTGTCTACTTCACCCAGCATGCTCAGCCCTCGTTATCCCACAGGCAGATAAAACTCACATTGTTATCTCATGCTGCACGCATTTCTGAAAGATGTGTTGTTCCAAAATGAAATTTGAACACTAAATGGAAATGGCCTTTGGATCATGTGTGTCATTGCTTCAATTCCTTAATGCAGATATTTGATGCCTGAGTTTATTCCTTGCCTGTCACTTTTTGCTGAATCCCTTAAAAAAAAAAATAAATAATAATAATAATGATAACCCTATTGCCATGATGGTAAAGAAGGTCAGTAGAAGAAGCAGGGAAAGACCATCAATGAGATAGATTGACACAGTGGCTGTGACAGTGGGCTCAGGCATAGTAGTGATTGTGAGGATGGCACAGGACCAGGCAGTGTTTCATTCTGTTTTATGTAGGGTTGTTACGAGTTGAAACTGACTGGATAGCACCTAAGAACATAGCCATCAAGTCAGTTCTAACTAATGACAACCCCATGTGTTACAAAGTAGAACTGCTCCATAGGGTTTTAGCTATAATCTCTACCAAAACAGATTGCCAGGCCTTTCTTCAGTGCCATGGGGTAGATTAAAACCACTAATCTTTAGCTTAGTAGATGAGTACAAATAGATTGTGCCACCTGAGGGTCCCTAAGACTGGCTAAAAGTGACAGAACTTAAAACCTGTTCTCTCACTAAGTTGGGTGAGAAGTGACTTCATTTGTCTCGTCTTAGCTACAAAGGTCTATCTTTTCAGCTGTATGTGGCAAGACTAATAAAATGAAAATGGGCTTCTGAAAATGCTATACAAGTAGTACCAAACCAAAATCAAACTCACTTGACATCTAATCAGTTCTGACTCAGTCATTATTTGCTACATTCTCTACCTTTTGTAACCATCCTCTGCTCCTCTCCAGGGATCAAGTTTGTGGTGCTGGCAGATCCCAGGCAAGCTGGAATAGATTCTCTTCTTAGAAAGATTTATGAGATTTACTCAGATTTTGCCCTCAAAAATCCATTTTACTCCCTGGAAATGCCCATCAGGTAGGTGGCCCCACTCCCCAGATCCTGGCCAAAGCCTCCTTGCCCCTCCACTATCCCCTGGGTGCTCCCAAGTCATTTTGAAAAATTGAAAAAAAAAAAAAACCAAACTCACTGCCATCGAGTCAATTCCAACTCATTGGGTTTCTGAGGTGGTATCTCTATGGAAGTAGATTGCTTAGTCTTCCTTCTGAGGAGTGGCTGGTGGGATTGAACCGCCAGCCTTCTGGTTAGCAGTCAAATGCCTTAGGCACTCACTATGCCACTAGAGCTCCCTTTTGAAGCATAATAGAGTATTAAATAAAACGTGACTAGATTATTTATTTTGAGAAACCAAAGATTTCCCTGGGGTTCATGTCCTTTTTCAGTTTCCACTGGCCCTGCCTCTCCACCCACAGTGGGGAGAAAGCCTCATACCTCATACTGTTTTCCTTACTTGTGCCTCCTGGGCCTGGCTTAGGTGTGAGCTGTTTGACCAGAACTTGAAGCTAGCCCTGGAGGTGGCAGAAAAGGCTGGGACTTTTGGACCTGGGTCATAGGCTGAACCTGCACTGGACCCTGAAATTCTGAGAATCTGCACTTGGGGTCCTGCTGTTCTCACTTGGAAGGTGCTCCCAACAATCATGTTAGTGCGCATGGAAATGGGTAGATGCTGAGCCTGAGGACATGTACAGATCCCTGAGCCTTAAAACTATGCTCTTTTCCCTCTTGTACATATCACAGTCCTACTCCCTAACTCTGTACAGATTTATTTATGGAGGAGATAGGCTTATGAATGGCTGTAATAAACATTTCTTTGACCTAAGTGTTGGCTATCCTGATTGATCATTTTGGGGAAAGGCACTGGAGGGGAGACAGGACTGATGAGGGAGTTCTGGGAAGATAAAACAGTATGTTCTAGTAGAAAATAAGACAAATACATGTTCATTAAATGAATGAACGTAGGACTCCGAGTGCTGAGTTTTGGATCTAGTCACAAAATTACTGCTAACTTCCTGTTGTGGTGATAGTAATAATGGAGCATTTATCAAGTGCTTTGAACTAGGCTCTCTTCTGTCTCACTCAAGACTCATCTGAGCCCCAGGGGGTACATTCTATTACAAACGAGATTTAGCAAGCTACACCCTCTGTGTCTCAGAACCTCAAAAGTGAGTTACTAAGAAAACCAACAATTTATGGAAACAATTAGTCCTCGTGACTGGTACACCATGCGATCCTCGGCCTATACAACTATGAGACCAGAATTAGATGGTGCACGGCAACCACTGTCAGTCACTCAGAGAAGGATCTATGGAGGAGATCTTGGATAAAGAGGGAGAACAATGTGGAACAAAACTCAAAATCACTTAGGAAAAAAAAGGGGGGGACTAGATTTGTTGGTCTGATAGACTCTGTGGAACCACTGAGACCATGGCCCCTAGCAGCTTTTCAGGTCTGGAATTGAATCCATACCAGTGGCTTCCAGTCAAACAAAAGACAGACATATGAGTTGAACATGTACCTAAGGTAGATACACTCCTGGGAGAGAATAATCATGGGAGAAGGGCTGTTTATGCACAGGGAGACAGCTCAGGGCAGGAGTACATGGAGGGATAGACACGGAAGAGGTGACTGTTGGGAGGAAGTAGGAAGGGAGCTGTTGCATTGGGGTAAATTGTAGTCAACGTCATGAGACAACATATGTACGAACTGTATGAAGTGTATTTGCTCTGTAAACTTTCACCCAAATCATAATTTAAAAAAAAAAAAAGCTAGTTACTAATATCCTGAGCTTGAACCCAGGCTTCCTGACTATACTTGATAAACCACTGCTATACTGCCTCCCTCCATCAGGTTATTAAACCTGCCTGAAACCCAGTAGCTCCTAAAATGACCACTGAACTGTACTGTGCTATGAAGGCAGGGGATGTTTGCACTTAAAGGAAGACTACAGGAGTCTGTACCTCAGCTTTCCTATTTCAGAGAAATGGAATCTCTCTTTAGTGGTGAAAGAACAGGGACTGACAGTACTTTCCAAAGAAAATACTGGCTTGTAGTACCCCTTTCTGAAGGAAGAAATCACAGGCAACTGTTTAGTATCAAATCTAGTTTTAATATTCTAGAACAAGTCTTCCCACCTTTCCACCAGTACCCTCTACTGTATCGGGATACAGTGGGAATGCTGGCTTCCTCTCCTCCCCTGGAGTCTGAGGTATTGGCAATAGCAGTTGCCCACTGCCGAGGGACCTTGGGACAAAAATTATGGACCATGAGTGCCCTGCAGCTGCAGGAGCAACTACACTCCTGATGTAGGGTGGGACAGGGACAGTGCAGGGCCCAGAGGAGGGAGGGGTATGAGACTCCCTGACTTGCAGGCGTGTGCCCTTTGAAGGCAGGAAATAGGAGGTATTGGAGTCCGAGAATAAAGTGTATCTTAAATAGAGCATAGGATGTAGAGCTGGGACCTCATTAGCCTCTGATAACTTCCAGTGTTACTCAGGTAAGGGACAAAGCAGAAGAGGGAAGTTAAAGGTTCAGTGCTAACTGGAGCATCTCCCTTCCCCCTGTCCTACCCCACACACGCCTAGAAAGGTCACAGGTGGAACAAGACACCGCAGAGCCTGCATCCTCTTCACTCGGCCTTCTTCAGCACTCGGCCCATCCTGGTGCGGATGTTTCGTAGCAGGAAGAAGACAGCTGTGCTGGCTGCACAGATCACTTCAGCCACCCAGAAGGCTGTGCCCCAGCTGTAGTGCTTGGCAATAGTGCTGAAGGGTAACCCAGCCAGAAAGCCGCCCACTGTCAAGAAGGAGGGGAAGAACCTAAGCCGTTTGTGAGGTTAGAACCAGTGGGCCCTATACCAGCCTCTTGCTGGCCTGTGTGCAAGGCACAAGTGGGGCAAGGGAGAAACTAGCACCTACAGGCCATCACTTACCATTGGCCATGAGTCCCACAATGGCATGGGAGGTGCCACACAAGTTGGGAGGGGCACTTTCATTGGCTATAACTCCAAACAAGGCAATGGGACCATACGAGGAGAAACCAAACACAGCTCCCAGTACCAGGATCCAGAGCTGCAAGAGTAGTGAAAGCTGGCTTCAGAGTTGAGAAGCCTGCCTACCCACCCCTGCCAGAAGAGAGAATGCTTGGTCCCCAGGAACAGCTAATCATACTAAAGGCACAGTGAGTGACTCCTGACCCCACTCCCCAGTACAATCAACACCACAGAACTAGAGGAGTGGGTGTCACACTGCCATGCCAAAGGCTTGTACTAGCAAGTGGAGGAGGTACAGTCATCCACAGAGTTAGATGCTGTCTGGTCCCACAATTTATGCAAGTTGGATCAGCTAGGGGCAGGGCACAGGGAGTAGGACAAAGGTGAGACAGACCAGGAGAAGAACCAGAGATAAGGACAAGGCACCTCGTGCTCCATAAAGCCTGTGAGTTCAGCAAGAGGGTGCAGAGCCAGAGTCCAGAAAGCAATATCCTAGAGGAGCACAAGACAGAGAAGAAAACCAGGCCCAGGATGGAGGAGGGGAAGCAGAGGTCAGAGGAGAGGAACTGAGTTACAAACAACTGGAAAGCAGCAGAGAAAGGACTGGGCCACAGTGGAGCCCAGGTAGAGGGAGACCGGATCAGTGGCCCTTGCTCTCTCTGTGTGCACTGCCCTGGGCCAACCCTCCTCATTTACCTTTGGGGAGTCACTGGTCACAGTTACTCGGAAAAGGTACATGGACACAGTCATCCCAGCCATCATGAACAGCAGCAGCCCATGGCGAGGGTTCCCATAGATGGATAGGCCTGCCTGTGGATCCAGTCCCAGATATGTCAGGCCCTAGGAGCTGGACAGAGAACCCCCACCCTTGGACTCTGGAGAGGTCTCTGGCAATCCCACCACAGTTCTGGACTACGGCTCTGGGAGGCCCTGGGACCTGCTCATTATGTTGAGGCCAAACTCCACAATATCCCTTCCTCCACCTTGGGGCAGGCTTGGGCTGTGCCAAGTCCCTCCCCTGCCCTGGTTTTTCTGGGGCTGTGAAAGGAGCCTATAACTAGGCTGAGAGAAATTTTAGCTCTCCTTAACATCAGTTAAAATCTTTCCCCAAAAGCCTTATCATCTACATCCTTAGGAAAGATAATAGCCTGGAATCATTGCTACCTCATCCAAACCAAATCAGCATATGCCTACCTGCCTGTGCCCCAGGGCTCCCACCTCTCTGGTGCCTGCCCCAGCCATGCTGGGAAAATTCAAAGGGACCCTCCACCTTCCTGTCCCTTCTGCCCACTCACCTTTGCCATGGCCCGGTCTGACAGGTAGCCAGCTGCGATACTGCCTACAAGGCCCCCAACCTCCAGGGCACTCATGTAGGCGCTACCTGCAGTGGGAAGTTGTGGTGGGAAGAAGGAAGGGAAGGGTGGAAGGGCATTATGTATTGGGGTTATCCTAGATAGGCTTAGGCCCAGAGAGGTACAGGGTCCCCAAGAGTGACTGACCGTAGCTACCTGCACAGTACCTGGCCTCAGGGAGAGAAAGGGGATACAGGGAAGCAGGGCCTGAATTTTCCTTCCCCTGCCTTAGCTCATGCTCCCTATGGCCACCCCTGTCCCAGCACCCATCTTACCCACAAGGGCTGACTGTCCTTTCTCCTGAATAAGGAAAAACTGGCCCCAGTCAGTACAGCAGGTCTTCACCCCAAACACCACAAGGTAGCCAGTGGAGAGCACCCACAGATAGGGCGACAACAGCAGTTCCTGTAGGGTACTTTCCTCCTTCAAGGAGCCTGGAGGAGGGAGGCCAGACCTCAGGGACTGCTTCTTGCTGCCCTGCCCCCACCTGAGCCCCCACCATTCATTCACCAGCCAGAGGGGCAGAGTCCATCAGCACAGCAGGGATTAGCATGGAGTCCCCTCCACCCCATGGCCCTCTCTCCCTACAAGCCAACGAAAGTAACTGAGGACTAGGGCAGAGGGAGAAGGTGCCCAAGCCACTTAAGCTTAGGATGCAGTCCAGGACAGGAAAGTCTGGCTCTGTTGTGAAGCAGGACCAGGACAAAACAGGACTCACAGCACTTGGTGGCTCTGCCATTTGTCTGCTATTAAGAGCCTCTTGGGATGAAGTTTTATTTATACCTTCCCATCATCACGCCTCCCTCTACATCACTGATAGCATGGGGCCAGGCACACAGCCAGTCCTCAACAATAATGTGTGAATGACTAACAAATGAAGGTACCCCAGTAGTCAGCCTGAGAGGGGGAGACTCACCCTTCTTGCCCTTGGAAGGGGTGGGGTCCAGGTTGCGGAGTCCAACATCAGCAGGTTCGTTGTGGATAAGCAGGAGACAGAGAAAGGAGACAACCATGCACAGTGCCCCAGACAGGGCTAGTGTGCTGCGCCAGCTGTAGCTCTGGGCAAGGATGGTTGCCAGGATTGGGCCCAGCCCTCCAGCCAGGTTCATGCTGGTTGACAGGATGGCCCACCAAGTGCCAAACTGAGATGGCTCAAACCACTGTGGGACAGAGGGGAACAGAGTAGGTGCCTAGTCTATAGCCCACACTGAAGGTGGGCTAAGTGTGGTAGACCCAAAAGATCACATTACAAGGATGAGGGAAAGGGAGGTTCTGCTTGGCAAGGCCAATTCCCTCATCTGCCCCCTGATCCCACCACTCTCAGACTCCTAAAATATCTTGACAAGCAATAGGAGCTGAGCTGAAACTAAGGAACCTGCTATGTGTTGAGGGTGGAAGGGGTGAGTAAGAAGGAATGCACCCACATGCTCTTCAGATATCCTCCATGCCAATCTAAACAGGCTTGTAGGAAACAGACACTCACCTTCCTCAGGATCTTCCCACATGGAGGCCAGCCCAGCCCCTGTGCCAGGCCATTGAGGAACCAGAGAGCAGCAAAGACAGCCACTGAGGAGCTCCACGAGAAGATGACATTGACCAGGCCAACCAGGAGCAGCCCAGAGGAGAAGAGCCAGCGAGCACTCATCTGGTCAGACAGTACCCCACTCACAAACTTGCTGATGGCATATGCTGCAGATTGGCTGCTAGTGATGAGCCCTGCAAGGGAGGGGAGCAGGGAGCAGGACACCTGGGGGGTTAGGGCAGAGGGCACAGGAGGGGTGGAGGAAGGCATGGGGTCAGGTGTATAGAGGTGCCCAGCAGGGTGAGACAAGTTCCTTCCAAGAGGAATAGGAAGCGCCTGTGCTGGAATCCTGATACTCAGTCAAGGGCTCTACTCCCTCTCCCCACCTCCCCACTAGCACTAGCCCCAGGCTGACCTATGACTTTTTAGCCTGTTGGAGAGTTCCTGCTGCAGCTGTCAGGAGACCAGAAAGGATCAGGACAGGACAGCACCCCTCCTTTGGGATATGTATATGCCTCATTGCCTACACCTCACCCTGGCTGTCAACCCAGGGCCTTGAGCAGTTCTCTTGCCCCACCTCTTAACATGGGGCGAAGGGCTCAGGATTGGAGCCAGGGACCTTGTTCCTCCTAGACAGTAGCCTGCCAGGCACATGAAGTCTTTGCGCCAATTCTCCAGTGCTCAATACTCAAAATGTCAGTAGCCAACACTCACCCTGCAGGCTTAGCATGCACTCATACCAGCAGGGATACCATGCTCAGAAGCTCCTAAACAGTGCCTCTGAGGGCCCCATGAGTCACAGGTACACACACAATAAACAACCCTCCTCAGTCATGCATGGGTAATACTCATAGTCCTTTCCCCAGACAAATGAATACGGACCACAGAACCTCTTCACTCAGCACATGCCACTGCTATGCACAGATATCCACACATACTACATGCCTGTACACATCACACTGCCACAGACACCCAATGAATCTTGAAGGTTCTGTGTCCCCAGGCCATGACCCTACCCTTCTCTTTAGGGCTCACCCAAGTCATCCTTGTCCAGAGGGATCTCCTCCACCAACGACGGCATGACAAAGGAGAAGGTCTTGCGGTTGAAGTAGTACAGGCTGTAGCCCCCAAACATGGCTGAGAAGATCACAGTACGATAGTAGCCATAGCCCTGGGCCGCCATGGTGGTAGAAGAGAGCAGCCCTACTGGCCAGGACCCAGAGCCTCTGACCACAGCTCCTGCCTGCTGGCTCTCTCAGTGCCCAAATCTGCTGAGTAAGGTCTTTTCCACTCCCTCCTCCACTCAGGCTCCCAGGCTCCCTTTATAGCCACCTTCTGGACAATCATTAAGCCTGGGGCGGCTCCTAGGGAACCCAGCCTGAGGGAGAAAAGAAAACAGATTACTGACAGCCAGACTGTGGGGGCTGGAGGGGTCTCAGGAGGGAGGCAATGCCTGTGAGCCAGGCCAGCACCCTGTGTCCCCAGGATTTCTGCCTTTGGTGCATCAGTCCAGGTCCCCCTGCCTGTGAAACCAGCTGTGATTAAAGGCTCAACCTAATTACTTTTGTCTGCCAGGAGCCCAAGGGAGGCAAGAGTGGGGGTGAGCAGAGCTGCCCTCTCCAGCCCTGCTCCCTCAGTCACTGTATCTTCCTATTCATTCAAAAAAGGCATATCGAGGGCTTATAGCACCAGGTGCTAGGTTAGTGTCTACACACATGCATGCACGCAAGCAAGCATGCACGCACACATTCAACCAGACATAAAGACACATACACCACCAACAACCCTACTTCCAAGTCTCCCAGAACAGACCCCACTCTGTAATTCCCAATGCTTAGCGCACAATGGGGTGTAACTAGTGCTTCTTGAATTATAGTTGCAGAATTGTAAACAATGGGGAACAACTCCTACACACACACACCCAGTTAAAGCCCCAGAGTCACAGAGAAAGCCCCAGTTAAGGGGCCAGTCAGAGCTGCCTCTGGTCCCCACTATCCTGCGACGTCAGTGTGGGCTCCCCGCTTGGCTGCCGGGGGCCGCAGGGTCTGATGCCCAACCTGAGGGACGTGGCAGGACTGGACGGCCTGGAGGCGAGAGGGTGCTGGCTTATTTCAGGCTCTCCTTCCCAGGGCCCCAGCAGCGTGCCCCCACCTTTTCCGCTCCGTTGAGAAAAACAAATGAAGCAGAAGGCGGAGGCGCAAGAGAAGCAGAGGCACGCACGTAGTCTCCCGGAGGCCCCCCGCTTCTGGCTGCCAAGAGCCTGGCAGGCAAGGACTGGCGGCGAGAAGGGGGAGGAGGGAGAGAGGCGGTGACTCTCGGCACCTGCCCAACCTCTGTGTCCTCAAGCTACCCAGGACACCCGATTCTGAGGCCAGGGACAGCAAGGGGCCTGGGATACAGGAGCTGGAAAGAGCGGAGAGGCAGGACAGCCGCGACTGAAGGAGGGTGTGCTAGCCACCAGCAACGCCTCGGCAGCCCCCAGACCCAGGAATGGGCCTCTACTCGGAAAAGGGCAGCTGCAGAAACAGTTCCAGATGATTTCCGAAGCTGGGGTAAGCGGGCAGAAGAGCCCACAAAGCTGAGGCTCCCCCTCCAGGCCAGCCCTCAGGAGATGCCCGTGCCCAGTATACCACCCCTACCTGAACAAAAGCCAGAGCAGGAATCTGAAGGGGCGGGGCAAAGCGGGGTCAACGGGCGCATGCGCTGTGGATGGAGGCGGGGAGTCCGCCAGCACCTCCCTGTGTTTGCGAGCTGAGTCCACCCCCAGAGGTTAAACAGTGAGTCGCTGTGGTCTACGGAATATGACAGCGCCCCTTAGGGACTGGACTCATTATGTTCGCTGCTTAACGGATTGCATTTAACAAACCATTTTTTACTGGGTGCCTCCCGCTACCAAACACACACACACTGGGTACCCACCCACCCTGCCATCGAGTCGATTACGACTCTACCGTCCTTATGGGACAGGAACTGCCCCATAGGGTTTCAAGGCTGTAAATCTTTACGGAAGCCCACTGCCTCATCTTTCTCCCGCTGAGCGGCTGGTGGATTTGAACCGCCACCTTTTGGTTAGCAGTCGAATGCTTTAACCACTGTGGAATTAAAAATGTAAATACGAAATTAGAAATGCAAAATTAAGGTAAAATTAAAATGTAATATTTTAATATAGCAATAAGAGGCCACTATTAAGCCCAGCAAAAGGGCGGGCCCCAGTTCCAGGAACTGGGGTGAGGCGAGGACCATATAGTTTTAGTAAACAATTCCCAGAACCATCGATGACTAAGCCCTGAACTCTATCATACCATATAATTGGAGAATTCAAACTTAAACTTACCAATCGTTTGTACTCCCTCCGAGAATTCAAACTTAAACTTACCAATCGTTTGTACTCCCTCCGAGAATTCAAACTTAAACTTACCAATTATCTGTACTCTCTCTGACCACCCCCTTGTAGTTTTGCCTTTAAATACTGTGTAATTTTGTTGCTGGGGGCTCTACTCCTCTGCCCCTGCGTGGGTTGTGAGTCGAGCCCCAGCGCGCTGGAACTTGGAATAAACTCCTCCTGCTTTTGCATCAAGAGACGTCTTTCGTGAGTGATTTTGGGTGGCGTTATCCCTGACCTGGGTTGTGGGAGCCCTGCCAAAGGGAAACCCAACATTTTGGGGGCTCGTCCGAGATAGAAACGACCACCCCTCACTCTCAAAGCCGCTCTTGGAGGTAAGTCTGGCGCCAGTTTATGTCCGTTCTTTGTTTTGTAGGTCGCAACCGAATCGGTTTTGAAGTGCACATTGTCAGTTTCGCAGCTGTTTCGCTTCCCGTGAGGGACCCGAAACTGCGGCTGGTAGACGTACCCGGAGAGCCGCAGGCTGCAGCCCTGGGGGACGCCCCAGGAGGAGAGGA
>NW_006921623.1:2178686-2180019 GCF_000298275.1 Orycteropus afer afer | reverse complement strand
AAAAAAAAAAAAAAATCAGGCAGAGAAAACACTCTAGAGCCAGACAGGACTAGATTTGATTCCAGACTCTGCAAATTACTAGCTGTGTAAACAGGGGCATCTCTGAGTCTCAGTTTTCACAACTTCAAAATGGGAATATAATATCTACTTTATAGATATTAAAGAAAACACAACACTTACATCCAGCATAAACACTCTAAAATAAGCAGTTATTATTAAGGTATAATTTAAAGTGCAAAAATTCAAATAAAAACAGAAAAGAACTGAATTCATTGAAAACTCAATATGAAATAGCCAAGTAACACATTTCAGGTACAAAAAAAAAGATCCCCAGGCCAAATGGTGGATTGTTCGCTCACAGACAGTTGTAGGCAGCACAACAGGATCCTGAGCCACAGAAGAGTCTCTTTTCCCAGGATGTCCATAAATATACTGGAAGCAGACCACACTCCTAGGGAAACTTCCTTTCAATGGATTGGCTGCTCAAAACATACACATCTGATCCCATCAGGGGAACAACCCACATCACATTTTCTAAAACCACACAAAATTGTGGTCCAGCCAAGTTGACACACAGCTCTAACTATCACAGTTCTCTTTTGACTCTTTTGGAGAAGTCTTTCATAGCACATAAAAATTTATCTTTTAATTTTTTCCCATTCATCTAGTTTATCTTCTGCTGTTTGTGCATTTTGGGTTATGGTTGACAGTCTATTTATGCCATAAATGAGGGCCCTTAAATTTGCCCCTATTTTTTCCTTGAGGAACTTTATAATTTTAGGTTTCACGTTTAGTCTTTGATTCATCTGGAGTTAGTTTTTGTGTATGGTGTGAAGTATGGATCTTGTTTCATTTTTCTGCAAATGGATGCAGTTTTGCCAGCACCCTTTGTTAAAGAGACCATCTCTTCCCCATTTAATGGATTTTGGCCCTTTATCAAAAATCACCTGACCATAGTTCGATGGATCTATTTCTGGGTTCTCCATTCTGTTCTATGTGTCTGTTGTTGTACCAGTACCAGGCTGTTTTGAGTAGTATGACTGTATATCTCAAAAACAGCCTGGTTTTGAGATCCAGGAGTGTGAGACCTCCTACTTTGTTGTTCTTCTTCAATAGTGCTTTGTTTATCTGTGGTCTCTTTCCTTTCTGTATAAAATTAGTGATTGTTTTTTCCATATCCTTGAAGAATGTTGATGGGATCTGGATTGGGATTGCATTGAATGTATAGATTGCTTTGGGTAGTACTGATATTTTCACAATGTTCAATCTTCCTATCCATGAACATGATAAGTTCTTCTATTTATGTAGCTCTCTTATAGTTTCTTGAAGTAGT
>NW_006921623.1:2172492-2178483 GCF_000298275.1 Orycteropus afer afer | reverse complement strand
GGAAACCCAAGGAGGGGTCGCTAGGAGTTGAGTCCGACTTGATGGCACATAACAACAACAACACAGTGTAAATGGCACGGATTTCATTACTTTCTTTTCAGCAATCTCTGCTGGTGTAGAGGAATCAAACTGATTTTTTGGATGTTAATCTTGTATCCTGCCACTATGCTAAATCTCTCAATTAGTTCCAGTAGTTTTTTTGCTGAGTCTCTTGGGTTTTCTATGTATAGGATCTTATCATCAGCAAATAGGTATAGTTTAACTTCTTCCTTACCAATTTGGATGCCTTTGATTTCCCTTTCTTGCCTTACTGCCCTGGCTAGGACTTCCAATACAACACTGAATTGTTGTTGTTTTGTGCCATCGAGTCGGACCCGACTCATAGTGACCCCTCCTTGGGTTTCCGAGGCAGTATCACTATGGAAGTAAATTGCCCAACCTTCCTTCCGAGGAGTGGCTGGTGGATTTGAACTGTCAGCCTTCTGGTTAGCAGTCAAAGTGCCTTAGCCACTATGCTACCAAATAGAGCATCCTTATCTGGTTCCTGTTCTCAAGGGGAATGATTTCAGTCTCTCTCCATTGAGATATAATGTTGGCTGTTGATTTTGCATAGATGCCCTTTATTATGTTAAGGAATTTCCCTTCTATTCCTATTTTGCTGAGAGTTTTGATCGGGAATGTGTGTTGGATTTTATCAAATGCCTTTTCTGCATCAATCAATATGATCATGTGGTTCTTTTCCTTTGTTTTATTTATGTGATGGATGACATTGATTGTTTTTCTAATGTTGAACAATACTTGCATACCTGATATGAACCCCCCTTGGTCATAAGGAATTATTTTTATATATATATTGTTGGAGTCTATTGGCTAGGATTTTGTTGAAGATTTTTACGTCTATGTTCATGAGAGATATTGGTCTTCAGTTTTCCTTTTTAGTGATGTCATTCCTTAATTTGGTATCAAGGTTATGCTTGCTTCGTAAAATGAATTTGGGAGGATTCCATCCTTTACTATGCTCTGGAATAATGTGAGTAGAATTGGTGTCAGTTCTTCTCTGAACGTTGGGTAGAATTCTCTGGTGAAACCATCTGGGCCAGGGCTTTTATTCATTGGTAATTTTTTAATGACCTGTTCAAATTCTTCTTTTGTTATGGGTCTGTTCAAATTTTCCACGTCAGTGTGTATTAGTTCAGGTAAGTAGTATGTTTCTAGAAATTTGTCCATTTCTTCTAGATTTTCAGATTTTCTGTTTCATTGATTTCTGCTCTAATCTTTATTATTTCTTTTCTTCTGGTGACTATAGGATTTTTTTTTTTTTTTCCTGCTCTTTTTCTAATTTTTGGAGATGTTGGTTTAAGGTGTTGATTTTGGCTCTTTCTTCTTTTTTGATGTTTGCATTTATTGCTATAAATTGGCTTCTGATCACTGTTTTTGCTGTGTTCCAAAGATTTTGGTATGATGTGTTTTCATTCTCTTTTGATTCAAGGAATTTTTAAATTTCGATTTTTATTTCTTCTCTTACCCAATCTCTCTTACTGAGGCTGTTGTTCAGTTTCCATGTGTTTACTCTTTTTCCGTTGATCTTCCTATTGTTGATTTCTAACTTGATAGCATTATTATCTGAGAAGATGCTTTGCAGTATTTCAATGTTTTTAAATTTATTAAGGCTTGCTTTGTGACCTAACATATAGTCTATCCTGGAGAATGTTCCATGTGCACTGAAAAATATGTATATCGTGCTGTTGTTGGGTGAAGCGCTTCATAGATGTCTATAAGGTCATGTTGCTGAATTGTGTTGTTTAGTTCTTCTGTGTCTGGTTACTTTGGTTGGTGTTACCTATTAAAGGAAATAATTGATTCAGAGTCTAGGGCTTTTGGTTACACTCAGCCAAAGGCCCAAGGCCATATACATAGAATGGGAAGATAAGGTGAAGAGTTGAAACTGGAATGTCTTAAGAAGGATTATGTGTTTTTGATTATGTGTTTATCTGAATGTACTACAGAGACTGCATGTTCTCTCACATACTTGTAAGTTAGAAATGATTATGGGGTATGAATAACAGAGAGTGGGTGTAAGTCCACCTTCAGCCAATATTTGATTGGATATGTGAAAAGGGGAAATAGAATTTGCCCAGAAGAAACACAGGGTTTTGTTTCAAACCCTGTGTGTAGAGTATGGGGGGCGGGCGGCGCTTGGGTAGAAACCTGAGCCCCCACCCAGAACCTGCTGAGTGGGTAAATTTGCATTTGAAAAGACCCAACCAGAACTACTGAGAGAACAGAAGATTTACATTTAAAGAAAGGAGTTGAAGAGAAAAAAATGACAGTTTACCTTTTTGAATTTCAAGCAAGCAGGCTTTGGGTGCATCGAGGCAGGCAAGTCATGGCCCTTGAGAGAAACCCCTTCCAGGACTTGAAGTTAAAGGAAGCCAGCAAGTAATAGGCTTGTATACTGCTTGCTTGTGACCACCTGGGTCCACTTGAGTGGAAATGGGGGAAGTGCAACAATGAAGAAAGGGGCTGAGTTTTGTTCTCTTTGACCTAGGCCATGGAGGCTAGGGATGAGAGGAAGGGCTGGCTGGTCTGAAATGCAAGGAATTGTGAGCCTACTGACATTGAAATAGTCCCTGAGGACTAAGGATGAAAAAGAGAAGGTTCTGGCTGGTCTGAAGAGTGTGACTTCCAAACTTAGCACCTGGAACTCATGATCTACCTGAGCTGGCTAGGGCTGAGCTGACCAGAAACCAACTAAATGAAGAGGTAGGTGTCTGACATTGAGCTAAAGTTAAGTTGCTGCTATTTGATAGCTTGCACTGGGCTGGACTTTGCTTATTTATGAATACAGATGCCCAAAGTTCCAAGCAGAACAGAAGATTCTTCAGTGAGATAGGAACATGCTTGTCTCCTCAGAGTACAGTTTGATAGGGATGAGGAAATTAGAAATTGGCTATCTAAAATGGGGGGAAGATAAAGGCATGAAGTAGCTGGCTAAGGAGCTTTCATGGGTGTGGTTATTCTCAAACTGATGGTGTACAGGATACTAATATTTGAAGTATAAAAGGAATAATGGCTAACA
The DNA here is from genome assembly GCF_000298275.1 of Orycteropus afer afer. Classification (NCBI taxonomy): domain Eukaryota; kingdom Metazoa; phylum Chordata; class Mammalia; order Tubulidentata; family Orycteropodidae; genus Orycteropus; species Orycteropus afer. The sequence goes on along the minus strand of NW_006921623.1, from coordinate 2,175,404 downwards.
AAGCCAGCAGATGGCCTGCAGTGTAGTAAGTTACATGGTATGGCTTTTCTAGCCATAGTGTTTGTAACTCCCACTTTACCATGAGCAACTCACCTGGGGTATTTTCTGTTGGAGCAGCACCAAGTAATTTTCTGAGAAGTTAGCGTGCTCTCTCTCTCAGGTGTGTAGAACTCTGATGTTGGGATTGGTTGGTTTTGGCCACCCTGTCAGGCTCAAAAGGAGCCCTCCTAGAGGCAGAAGACTGCCAGCTGAGAAAGACACACTGCTGAGAGAAATGCACTGCTGAGAGAGAGACGTGAGAGAGATGTACTGCTGAGAGAGAGACATGAAAGATGTGCACCACTGAGAGACGTGCTACTGAGAGAGACTGAGAGAGACCATTGGCTGAGGGAAAGACTGAGAGAGACTGAGTGCATTCCTGAACTTGAATTGTAGCCTGTTTCTTCCTAATAAACCCCATAATCTGTGAGTTCTGTGTGGCCACTACAGTGAATTGTCAAACCCAGCAGAGAAGTGGTGGGTGCTATGGGAGGAAGAGTTGGTGACAAGGATAGTAAGAGGGCTGGAGGGTGACAGCATGTCTGGCCTCATAAGAACAGGCCTTGGGCTGCTGATGGTGATTCTGTCTTCCTCTTGTGGAGTTAAAGGAGGTCAGAAGATGCTGCCTCCTTGCCTCTTTCCAAACCAAAAACCAAACTCAACTGCCATTGAGCTGGATCCAACTCATAGCAACCCCTCCTTAGGTTTCCAAGGTGGTATCACTACAGAAGTAGATTGCCCAACCTTCCTTCTGAGGAGTAGCTGGTGGGTTTGAACCACCTGACTTCTGGTCAACAGTCAAATGCCTTAGGCACTATGCCACCGGAGCTTCTCCTTGCCTCTTTAGCACCCTGGATTTATAATTTTCTTCTCAAGTTTATAACAGTCCATTCTGTCTTGCAAATGTCTTGACTTCCTCACCATTTAGAAGTTCTGTAACTACACATTTTTTCCCCTCTTTTTGGTTTGTAGTTGTCCTCATTTGCCAATTGATGTCTCTGGTTCCCTGTTTACAATCTTATAGGCTTATTTACTTTCGATACTTCCATAACTGGGTTGGTTTCTGGGTTATGTCATCATTTGTGTTAATGGTCGATTGTTGTTTGCTGTTGTTGGTTCTATGTCCAAAGGATTCCCTTTAGCATCTCTTGTAGAGTTGGTCTGGTTTTAACAAATTCCCTTAATTTCTGCTTGTCTGGCAATGTCCAAATTTCACCTTCATATTTGAGGGACGGTTTTGCCAGGTATATAATTCTTTCAGGGTTTTGCATATACCATCCCATTGCCTTCTCGCTTGCATGGTTTCTGCTGAGAAGTCAGTGCTTAGTCTCATTGGTTGCTCTTTATAGGTAACTTTTCATTTTTCCCATGCTGCTTTCAGGAATCTTTCTTTGTCTTTGGTTTTGATGAGTTTGATCATGATATGTCTTGGTGATTTTCTTTTGGGGTCTATCCTGTTTGGGGTTTGTTGGACTTCTTGAATGGATATATTCTTGTCTTTCATCATATCAGGGAAATTCTCTTCCAACAAATCTTCAACTATTTTCTCTGTGGTTTTATTTGTTTCTTCCTGTTCTGAAATTCCAATTACACATAGATTATTCCTTCTGTTGGTATCCCACATGAACCTTAGGCTTTCTTCTTTTTGTTTTGATCTTTTTTCTGATTTATCCATTTCCAAAGAAGCATGAGGTCTTTGTCTTCAATCTCACTAATTCTATCTTCCATTGATTCAATTCTACACCTTTACCCATTCGATGTGTTATTTGTGAGAATTTAGTAGTAATCTTCTGGATTTCTATCTGTAGATTTTGTATCATTTCTAATTTTTCATTTATTTTGTCACTTTGCTCTTATATTGTCTTCTGAAATCATTCTAGGGTTTTCTCCAATTTTGTCAGTGTTTTCCTGGATCTGCCTCTCAATCCATTGAAGGTATCTACATATAATTCTTTTGAATTCCTTATCAGGGAGTTCCAATGCTGCTTCTTCCTCGGCGATGTGTTCTGGGTCTGTATCCTGGTCCCTTGTTTCTACTGCTTTATCTTGCGTCTTTGTGTGGACTGTGATGGTCTGTTGTCTCTGTGAAATTGTGACATTGTTGTATTTATATTTAATTGGTGATTGTATATTGGAGTGATTAGCCCAAGATTTTAATTTTCTTTAGATGTTATCTGAATAAGCAGGATACTGTGCTCCTGTATTTGCTAGTTGGCAGAACTTATGCACTCATCACCTGTCTCCTTTCCAGTTGTCAGCCTCCCCATATGTCCATTCTGTCCTTGGCAAACAGAGCCTATTCTTAGTTTTCTGGAATCTGAACGAGAATGGTGTCACTTTAAATATCCAAAGTGGCCACTGCTTATAAACATTCAAAATGGCTGTACCCTCCTGCCAGCCAAAAGTCCACAGCTCAGTTTTTCTCCATCTTTGCTGTTTCCCTTTTTGTCATCAGCCACCAGCACAGTTGTCCATGCAGCCCTTGGAAAGCAGGGCCAATTTTCAGGTTAATTCTCAGGTCCTAACACCACTTGGAAATATTCAGGCTATCCATGCCATCAAGATAGCTGATAGCCTGTACCTCTATTTGTCTCCTTACTCACTGTTTTCATTCAGAGTCTTCTGCTAGTTGGTGTTTAATGCACTTCTGTATCCTTCCTTTCAAATCTCAGAGCTCCAGGATTATCTTCTGTATCTGTCAATTGGTTTCTCTTTTCTTTGTCAAAAACGGTCTGTGCAATTGGGAAAAAAAAATTCAACAATGACGTATCTGACAAGGGAGTTATTTCTAGAATTTATAGAAAACTCCAACACCTCAACAAGAAAAAGGCAAATAATTCAATTTAAAAATGGGCAGAAGACATGAATAGACA
>NW_006921623.1:2160244-2171938 GCF_000298275.1 Orycteropus afer afer | reverse complement strand
CAAAAGATGGAAACAACCTAGGTGCCCATCAACAGAAGAATGGATAACGAAACTATGGTACATACACACAATGGAATACTATGCAATCTTAAAGAATAACGTAGAATCTGCAAAACACCATATAACGTGGATGATCTTGGAGGACATTATGCTGAGTGAAATAAGTCAATCACAGACAAATGTTTTATCAGTCTGTTATTGTAAAAAGTGAAGGAAAGGTTCATATATGGAAGGAAACATAGAAGGAACACTGTTAGATAGGTGGAGACAAGTATTGATTTAGGTGAAGAGAAGGGCAATGTACCAAATGTGAGTGATTCAACATGGTGGCATTGAGGAACAGTAAGACATAGAAAGCTGCATAAAGGTACAGACAACAAACATGAACCCTTTTGCACATACAGTACTGCATTGTCAGTGAAGGCAAACATTGATATACGGGTGGATAGATGGATGGACAGACTGAACTATTAGGTATGTCTATGCAGGGGGGAGTGTGCCCAAGACCATGTATGGGGGTTGGCAGAAAAAGTTTCTACAAGTGTATTTGTATGCTCTGTAAGAATTCCCAGGTATATAGTAAAGCTGACAAGGGACAAGGTTGTAGTCACTTCTTAGCCACAGCCAGCTACCCAGAGGGAATGAGTAGTTGGACCTGTGGACTCAGGACCATAGTCTTAGGGGACATCAAGCTCAATTGGCATAACATACTACACAAATCATTGTTCCACCTCCTAATTTGGCAAGTAGTGACTGGGATCTTAAAAGCTTGCAAGTGGCCATCTAGATGCAATGATGGGTCTCTCCTCATCTAGAGCAAAGAAGAATGAAGAAAACCAAAGACACATGGAAACAATTAGTCCAAGCAACTGTTAAATCATGCGATTCTCAGCCTATATGACTATGAGACCAGAAGAACTAGATGGTGCCTTGCTACTATTGTCAACAACTTAGAGGGGGATCTCTGTAGGTGATCCTGGATAGAGTGGGAGAACAATCTGGAACAAAACTCAAAATCATTTAAAAAAAAAAAAAAAGAAAAAGAAAGAAAGGGATGGGGAACTGGGTTTGCTGCTCTGATAGAGCCTGATGGAACCACTGAGACTATGACCCCTACCTGCCCTTCAGGTCTGGATTTGAACCCACTCCTGTGGCTTCCAGCCAAACAAAAGATAGGCATATCATCTGAACATTTATATTAGGTAGATATACTCATTGGAGAGATCAACCATGGGAGAATAGAAGGGCAGTGTGTATACAGGGAAACAGCTCAGGGGACAGAAGTGCATGGGAGGGAAGGACACAGGGAAGAAGTAACTATGGGAAAGAAGTGGGAGGAGAGCAGTTGCATTATAGGAAATTATAGTCAATGTCCTGAGACATAGTGTATGTGAATTTCTGTATGGAAAGTGAATTTTCTCTGTAAACTTTCACCCAAATCACAATATAAATAAATAAATAAATAAATAAATAAATAAGATGGTCTTTGGAACTTGTCTGCCTATTCCACCATCTTACCAGAAATCTGCCACAGAGTTACTTGTATTCACTGGCTTTTTGTCATGGTTTAGTTAGAAGAGACTTGGACTTGGTGCAGATTTCAAGTATGCTGATACATTACATTAATTATATTATGTTAGTATCAAACATGGAAGAACAGGCATTGGCAGATTTGAAAACGGTGGTGGCCCACATGACCAGCAGAGGCTGGTTAATAAATCAAGTAAAAATTCACAGCCCTACCCAAATGGTGAAATTCTTGGGAATAACTTGGGCAGGAGTCACCCATGACTTTCCATAGGCAACCAAGAATAAGTTGCTGTCACTACCTACCCCCAAGACAAGCAGGAAGCCCAAAATTTAATTGGTCTATTTGAATTTTGGAGAACACATATTCCACATCTGGGAATACTAATGACTCCCATCCATAAAACCACTTTGGAAGAAAACTGTGTTCGAATGGGAGCCTGAGCAACAACAGCAAACTGTGTCTGAAAGCAGTCTCACTCTTCTTGCCTTTAGGCCCTTATGATCTACATTCAGACATGATTTGGGAGGTGTCTGCTACACATGCTTATGCAGACTGGAGCTTATGGCAAAAACCTGAGAACATAATCCTCCAGTGACCATTGGGATTCTGGACTAGAAAGTTGACAGATGCTGCAGCACAATACATGCTATTTGAAAGGGAATTACTCACCTACTATTGGACACTGATAAAGACTGCCTCAATGACAAAAAGACATAAAATCATTATAAGACCTGAAATTCTCATAATGTCTTGAGTGATGTTAGAGAAACACTCTAATAAGGAAGGCAGTGCATAAAATAGTTCTATAATAAAATGAAAATGGTTCATACAAGAACAAAATACTGGAGGAACACAGGGAGGCACCCACTATATCCACAAGCAAGTAGCCTCTTTCCCCATAAGTCCTACTCTGGAACCACCTGAGAAACTGCCAGAGTGCATTGCCACATGGACAACTTTCTGCTCACCAGCAGAAGGCTGCTTGGTTCACAGATGGCAGTTCTAGGGTACAGAACAACATTTGATGTGGAAAACTGCTGCATTAAGACCATCAGATGGAGAGACCCCAATTGAAGAAAGTAACTGCATGCTATCTTCCTAGCTGTGATAGAAGAATTGGGCAATGGTTAGAGCCCATATGTTTGGATTTTTACTGATTCATGGGCAGTGGCCAATAGCCTGGCTATATGGTCAGGCAAATGGATGATGGAAAATTGGACTATTAAGGGGACATCCATGTGGGGCATGGACAGCTGGGAATTTAGAGGGTGCATTAGAATAGGCCATGTCAATGTCCATCAGAAAAATCCCCTTCCTAGATCAGAAGGTGATTGGAATCAACAAGTGGACATATTGGAATGCTCCCTTGAGGTGGCCAGTTGGATCCATGGAATGAGTGAACATGGGGGTACTGCAACAATGCAGAGATGGGCTGAATCTAGACACATCCTTCTTGCACTCTCTGAAACACAAAATGCCAATAAGGACTGTTCTGTCTGTCAGCAAGAAAGACAGAGATTGCAGATGGCTATGTGGCAAATTCCCCTCGGGGAAGGCCCTGCACACAGCTGGCAAGTTGCTTATGTAGCAGCAGTAATGTCAGTGCCTCCAGGTGGCTACAAATGGGTCCTCATAGGAATAGATACCTACTCTGGACAGGGCTTTGTATATCCTGTGATAGATGCAAATGCCAAAAACACTAGTAAGGGATTGGAACAAAAGATACTGTACCAACTTGGGCCCACCAAGGTAAAATTTCCTCAGACCAAGATCACACTTTACAATGTGTGCAACAATAAGCCAAGAAACATCATATTAAATAGACATACCATATTGCATACCATCCTCAGAATAATGGTTTGACAGAAACTTGGAATGGGCAATTGAAATATTTATTATCTAAAACTGGAGGAGATAAAGGCATGAAGGGCTGCTGGCTCATGTGCCTTCATGGCTGTGTGCTCATACTCATCATGATGGGGATAGAAGAGGGGATCACCGCTAGACAGATTTCTACATTTCTCTGGGGGATTTGGGGAAGTGGGGTGGAGGAGGACGCTGGTGCCACTGTACAAGTTTTTCCCACATCACCTGAAATTGCTTTTTTTCCTGCCAGAAGCTGTGGTCCCAGGACCCAGTTTTGGGTGCCAGAGGCAGGGGTGATTTCTAAGCAAGAGACTGTAACTATACCCCTGAACCTGAATGCCAGAATTACCAAGGGCCTAATGGGATGAATTGTCTTTCCGCTCCCATCTGAAAAAATTGGGGTTGATAGTGAATACTGCCATATTGCCCAGTGGTTGCAATAGCCCACTAGTGTTGTGCCTGTGTAACCCTTCCCAATGCAAATGGGAATGGACTGAGCAGGAAGCACTTGCTAGACTGGTCTTGCTACCAGCAATCTGGTCTGGCACAGCAGCTGAACCTGATGTCCTTTCCCAAGGTTGGAAAGTTTGAGTAAAACTAAATGACAAATAGAAGGAAAGAGGAATAATAGCTGAAGGTAAAGGAATGAATAAATGGGTTATGCAGTAGGGGAAATCTAACATTATGCTGATACCCAAAGAGAGACTCAGAACAAAAGAATAATCTTAGTTAAATTTTATCAGAGGTCAGAAAGGGTGAAGATGATACAAACTTTTGAAATACCTGACCAGATCAGATGGACACCTGCAGCAGATCTGAGTGGCTGGTACCTGAGTAACCTCACCCTTAGTACTCTTTGCCTTATTGAAGGACTAACTGTTAATGACTTTGGGACTGCTAAAATGATTGGGAGGGGCAAGTTAATCCTTTACATGTGAAAGGGTCAATGGCTTGAAGAGCTAGGGGGTACCCTGCAATACAGTGAATTGCTTAATTTGGCCCTTCTAGCCATAGGCTCCATGTTTTGGAAGACAAAATAGCCCTCCATTTTCTGATGTATTGTAAATCCTAGCCTCTATGCCTGTTTAAGAGTGGGATGTATCTTGAGTCCCACCTTGCTGCAGGGTATGACTCAATTCAGCACCCTTAGTTTCCTTGAGAGTATATATGTGAATGTTCTGACAAAGTTGCCCTCTCTTGCTTTGGGTCCTTCATTTGGTTTGTCATCTCTCACCCTGGACTTGAGACAGTAGCCAGTTGTCTGGCCTGCTATTTTGGGTTTGCCAGCCCCTGCAACCATGTGAGTGAGGAGAATTCTCCAGACCTATGCCTGACATATATCATTAATATCACATGTAAGTAAAATTTTGCTGAAGATAATTCAAAAACAGTTGCAGGAGAGGGGAGAAAACAATGCAAAAAATAATTTTTAAAAATAAATTTAAATAAATAAAGAGAACTGATACTCTGAAAAAAAGAGATTGCGTCAGTATATTGACAAAGAACTTCCAGAAATACAAGCTAGATTCAAAAGAGGACATGGAACAAAGGATATCATTGCTGATGTCAGATGGATCTTGGTTGAAAGCAAAGAATACAAGAAAGATGTTTACTTGTGTTTTATTGACTATGCAAAAGCATCCCATTGTGTGAATCATAACAAATTATGGATAACATTGAGAAGAATGGGAATTGCAAAACACTTCATTGTGCTCATGAGGAACCTGTACAAAGACCAGGAGGTGGTCTTTCGAACAGAACAAGTGACTGCTCCATGGTTTAACATCAGGAAGAGAGTGCATCAAGGTTGTGTCCTTTCACCATACTTATTCAATATCTGTATGCAGAGCAAATAATCTGAGAAGCTGGACTATACAAAGAAGAGTGTGGCATCAGGATTGGAGGAAGACTCATTAACAACCTGAGATATACAGACAACACAACTTTGCTTGCTGAAACTGAGAATGACTTGAAGCACTTACTGATGAAGATTAAAGACTACAGTCTGTAGTATGGATTACACCTCAACATAAAGAAAATGAAAATCCTCACAACTGGACCAATAAGCAGCATCATAATAAGTGGAGAAATGATGGAAGTTGTCAAAGGTTTCATATTACTTGTTTCCATAGTCAACACCAATGGAATCAGCAGTCAAGAAATCAGATGATGTATTGCACTGGACAAATCTGCTGAAAAAGACCTCTTTAAAGTACCAAAGAGCAAAGATGTCACTTTGAAGACTAAGGTGCACCTTACCCAAGTCGTATTTTCAATCGCCTCATATGCATGTGATAGCTGGACAATGAATAAGGAAGACCAAAGAAGAATTGATGCTTTTGAGTTGTGGTGTTGGCGAAGAATACTGAAAGTACCATGGACTGCCAGAAGAATTAAGATCTGTCCTGGAAGAAGTACAGCTGGAGTGCTCCTTGGAAGCGAGAATGGGCAGACTTTGTTTGACCTACTTTCATCATATTGTCAGAAGGGACTATTCCCTGGAGAAGGATATCATGCTCAGTAAAGTGGAGGGTCCATGAAAAAGGAGAAAGCCCTCATCAAGATGGATTGACCCAGTGGCTACAACAATGGGCTCAGATATAGCAAAGATTGTGAGGCTGACACAGGACTGGGCAGTGTTTCATTCTGTTGTAGATAGGGTCACTACGAGTCGAAGGCAATTCAACAGCACCTAACAACAACAATTTGTATGTGCTGTGAGAATTTCCAAATATATAATAGAGCTAACATGGGGCAAAGTTATGATAACTTCTTGGCCACAACCAGCCACCCTGATGGAGCGAGTAATTGGACTTACTCGGGACTCGCAGGGGTCCTCAAGCTCAATTGGCATATATGAAAACATTATTCTACATTCTACTTTGGTGAATAGCAACTGGGTCTTAAAAGCTTTCAAGCAGTCATCCACATGTAACAATGAGTCTCTCCTCACCCTGAGCAAAGAATGAAGAAAACCAAAACACATGGAAACAATTAGTCCAGGGGACTAGTAGACCATGCGGTCATCAGCCCATATGACCATGTGACCAGAAGAACTAGGTGATGTCTGGCTACCACTGTCAACCACTGGGAAAGGGATCAGTGCAGGAGATCCTGGATAGAGTGGGAGAACAATGTGGAACAAAACTCAAAATCATAAAAAAAAGACCAGATTTACTGATAGAGCCTGGTGAGACCCCTAAGACTATGGCCCCTAGTTACCCTTCAGGTCTGGAACTGAACTCACAAGAGTGAGTTCACCAAACAATAGACAAGCATGTAGGGTGAACATTTACATCAGGTAGATACACTCCTTATAGCAATCAATCCAATCACAGGATTACAGAAGGGCTGCGTTTGCACAAGGAGATAGCTAGGGGAGCAGGAATGCATAGGAAGAAATGACACAGGGAAGAAGTAAGTACAGGAAGGAAGTGGGAAGAGAGTTGTTACATTGTGGGGAATTGCAATCAATGTCATGAAACAAAATCTTATGAACTACTGTATGGAAAATAAATTTGCTCTGTAAACTTTCACACAGATGACAATAAAAATTTTTTTTTTTTAATAAAAGCTTGCAAACGGCCATCTAAGATGCAACAGTTGATTTCTCCTTGTCTGGAGCTAAGAAGAGTAAAGATAATTAAAGATGAATGGAAACAATTAGTCTCTAAGGGGTTAGTGGACCTTGGGAACCTCAGCCTACATGACCCTGAGACCGGAAGAACTAGATAGTACCCAGCTATCACTGACAACTACTTGGACAGGGATAAAAATCAGAGATCCTGGAGACAGTGGGAGAAAAATGTGGAACAAAACTCAAAATCATAAAGAAGACCAGGTTTAGTGGTCTGATAGAGACTGGTAAAACCCCTGAGACTATGGCCCGTAGTTACCCTTTGTGACTTTCAACAAAACAGTAGACAGCTTACAAGGTGAACAATTATACCAGGTAGGTACACTCCTTAAAACAATCAGCTGTGAGAGATTTGAACGGCAGCATTTACAGAGGAAGGCAACTAAGAGGGCAGGAATGCATAGGAAAGAAGGACACAGGGAAAAGGTAACCACAGAAGGGAAGTGGGACAAGTGCTGTTACATTGTGAGGATTGCAGTCAATGTCATGAAACAAAGTGTGTATGAACTGTTGAATGGAAAACTAATTTGCTCTGGAAACTTTCACCCAAATCACAAAAAATTAATTAATTTTTTTAAAAAAATTCCTATTGCTAAAATTGTATTTTATCATTAGAGTCAATCTAGAAAAGACCATATTGAAGAAGTTTTAAACATCGGCTCAAGATGTCCACTTACCACTGAGTGTTTCTGGTTTTATTCTTTCTGTATACATTTATGTATGCGCCTCTGTGTGTGTATATGTATATCTATGTGTGTGTAAATCCTAGATTTTTTTTTTCCCATCGAGTTGAAATTGCCCATTTACTTGTCAGCCTCTCCCTCTACATGAATTCTCTAAGAAGCGACTACTGGTATGTTCCCTTTACCAGTGTATTCTAGCTAGTGTTTGGTGCAGAGCAGATGCTCTGTAAATTACTAGATGAGCAATCATTCACATTATCTAAACATTGTTATATCATGAGCTTTTTTTTTTTTTTTTTGGTCCTTTTATAGCATAAAGAGTTTTTACAAAGTTAAGCATTTTGAGCTCTGGGGAGTGAAACACTCAAAGTGCTGTTTGCTAAGCATCAGTCTGCTGTTCAGGAGGAGCAGAGGGAGGGCAGGAAAACGACAGAGCCACAGTGCCAGCTAGAGAGAGAGCAATGAGAATCAGTTGGCAGAGTTGGTCACAGACATCTTTCCATGGCCACTGCTGATGCAGGCAGCAAGCTAGGAGGGCATGGATCTCAGTGGGTCTCAGAGGTCAGCTAGGGGCAAAAAGTCTGGGGAATGTTCATATGTGAGAACAGAGACCGTGACAGAAGCCTTGAACATGGCCCAGAAATGTATTTCCAGGATTTTAGCCTTGTCGCATCAACTTGGGGTCAGTGCTCAACTTCCTTTCAGCCACATGTCACGCAAAGTTATTTCCTTGTTTTCTCCAGTTTCAGTTCCTTTAGATAAAATATGGACTAGGTAACCTACCTCAGCATAGCTATGAGAATTAAATGAGAAAATATTGTAAAGCACATTATAGTCAGGACATAGTAGGGACACAAATGCTAGTTCTCTCACTTTTTATTTCCCAAGAAAATTAAGGAAAAGAAATGAGCAGATGACACCTCAAAAAAAGCAAAGTGGACTTTACTGAGTGAAGGTTAACAAAGCTAATGTGAACAAGTGTAGATCATGCTACATGCCTAAAAAAGAAGTTATTGTACTGATATTTGTTAGGCCGAAGTAAACTCAAGCCACCAATATGTCAGTTGGCAGCTTCCTCCAGGTGTCAGGCCCTGATGAGACAGCCTGATAAGACAACCGAAGTGACAGAACCCACCCGGGCTGGAAAGTCCCATGTAATGACAAACTTCCTCCTGTTAAGCCCCCTCATGCTAATTAGGTACAGACCCGTGCCAACAGCTAATTGGACCCCACCATTTCCTTAGTGTCCCCAATTAGGTCCTCTCTGTGTCTATAAGAATCTATCGCCCCTGCCCGGGGGTGTGACTTCTCTGGCCTTGATGCTAGGGCACGAGAACCTCGCCCGGGAGTGCTAATCTGAAACAACTCCATGTCCTGGTGACTCGGCAGCGCTGCATTACAATATTGTTAAAATATCATTTTTTTCCAAATTTAAAACAATTTTTAAAACAATTCCAATCAAAATCCCAGTAGGATTAATCAGAAACTGGACAAAATTATTGTAAAAATCATGCAGAAAATAAGTAAGGATCATTGTAAGAAACGTGACTAAAGGAAGAGTAAAGAGGTGAATTTCCACTACATTAACAATTCTAATTGTATCTAGATGGCTGCTTACAACCTTTTAAAATCCCAGTTGCTACTCACCAAAGTAGGAGGTGGAACAATGTTTTGTGTAGTATGTTATGCTAATTGAGCTTGATGTCCCCTGCGACTATGGTCCTGAGCCCACAAGTTTAACTACTTGCTCCCTCTGGGTAGCTGGCCATGACCAAGAAGTGACTACAACCTTGTCCCTTGTCAGATCTACTATATACCTGGGAATTCTTACAGAACATACAAATACACTTGTAGAAACATTGTCTGCCAACCCTGTACATGGTCTTCAGTACACTCCCTGATGCATAGACATACCTAATAGTTCAGCCTGGCAACCCATCTATCCACCCATATACCCATGTTTGCCTTCGCTGACAGTGCAGTACTGTATGTGCAAAAGGGTTCATCTTTGTTGTCTGCACCTCCCATGTACCTCTCTATCTTCCTCTGCCACCATGTTGATCACTCATTATTGGAACATCACCCTGCTCTTTATCCAAATCAATACTTATCTCTACCTATCTAACAGTGTTCCCTCCCCTCCCCTCCCACCCCCGGTAACCAACAAAGAAAATTTCTTTCCATAGATAGACCTTTCCTTGACTTTTACAATAACAGACTAATACAATATTTGTCCTTCTGTGATTGACTTATTTCACTTAGCATAATGTCTTCCAAGTTCATCCACGTTATGCGGTGTTGTGCAGATTCTAGGTTATTCTTTAGGGTTGCATAGTATTCCATTATGTGTATGTACCAAAGTTTGGTTATCCATTCTTCAATTGAGGGACACCTAGGTGGTTTCCATCTTTTTGCTATTATAAATAGTGCTTTGATGAACATGGGTGTGCATGTCTGTTCTTGTCATGGCTCTTGCTTCTTTAGGATATATACCTAGTAATGGAATGGCTAGGTCAAATGGTATTTAAACTTTTTAAGGAATCGCCATACTGCTTTCCACAGTGGTTGTACCATCTTACAGTCCCACCAGCAGTGTATGAGAGCCCAAGTCTCTCTGCATCCTCACCAGCATTGTTATTTTCTATCTAGTTGAACTTTGCTACTAGTGGTAGGGCAAGGTGGTATCTTGTTGTTTTGATTTGCATCTCTTAATGGCTAATGATCATGAGCATTTCTTCATATGTTTGTTGTCTGCCTGAATATCCTCGTTGGTGAAGTGTCTATTCATGTCTTCTGCCCATTTTTTAATTGGATTATTTGTCTTTTTGTTATTGGGGTGTTGGAGTTTTCTATAAATTCTAGAGATAAGTCCCTTGTCATGTATGTCATTGCCAAATATTTTTTCCCAGTCTGTAGGTTCTCTTTTGACTCTTTTGGAGAAATGTTTGCAAGAACATAAAAATTTAATTTTTAGAAGGTCCCACTCATCTAGTTTCTATTCTGCTTTTTGTGCATTTTGGGTTATGCTTGATAGTTTATTTATGCCATATATTAGGGCCCCTAAATTTGCCCCTAGTTTTTTCTTGAGGAATTTTATAGATTAAGGTTTCATATTTAAGTCTTTTATTTGGTCCATCTGGAGTTCATTTTTGTGTATAGTGTGAGGTACATATCTTGTTTCATTTTTCTGCAAATGATTATCCAGTTTAATCAGCACCATTTATTAAACAAACATTCTCTTCCCCATTTAATGGATTTCAACCCTTTGTCAAAGATCACCTGACCATAGGTCGCTGGATCTATTTCTGGGTTCTCAATTCTATTCCACTGGTCTATTTTTCTGTCATTGTAAACAATACCAGGCAGTTTTGACTACTGTGGCTATATAACAGGTTTTGAGATCTGGCAGTGTGAGATCTCCTACTTTGTTCTTCTTCTTCAATAGTGCTTTTCTTTTCTGAGGTCTCTTTCCTTTCCATATGAAGTCAGTGATTGGTCTTTTCTATATCCTTAAAAAATGTTGATGGGCTCTGGATTGGGATTGCATTAAAAATATAGATTGCTTTGGGTAGAATTGACATTTTCAGAGTGCTCAATCTTCCTATCCATGACCATCGTATATTCTTCCATTTATGTAGATCTCTTCTGGTTTCCTAAAGTAGTTTTTTATCGTTTTCTTTGTACAGGTCTTTTGTGTCCCTGGTAAGATTTATTTTACTTTATTCCCAAGTGTTTTATTTTTTGGTAGCTATTGTAAGTGGTATTGATTTCCTTATTTCTTTTTCAGCAATCTCTTTGCTGGTGTAAAGGAATCCAACTGATTTTTAGATGTTGATCTTGTATCCTGCCATGATGCTAAATCTCTCAGTTAGTTCCAGTAGACTTTTGACTGAGTCTCTTGGGTTTTCTAGGTATAGGATCATATCATCAGCAAATAGGGATAGTTTGACTTCTTCCTTACCAATATGGATGCCTTT
>NW_006921623.1:2127024-2154799 GCF_000298275.1 Orycteropus afer afer | reverse complement strand
TATGCTGACAACACAACTTTGCTTGCTGAAAGTAAGGATGACTTGAGGCACTTACTGATGAAGATTGAAGAATACAGTCTGCAGTATGGATTACATCTCAGTATAAAGAAAATAAAAATCCTCACAACTGGACCTATAAGCAGCATCACGAAAAATTGAGAAAAGCTTGAGGTTGTCAAAGAATTCACATTGGTTGGCTCTACAATTGATGCCAATGGAAGCAGCAGTCCAGACATTAGACTACGTATAGCACTGGGCAAGTCATCTGCAAAGGAGCAAAAAATAGTGAAGAAAATAAAAGCGACATGGAAACAGTTAGTCCAAAGGACTAATGGACCACATGAACCACAGCCTCCAACTAGCTTCAGACCAGAGCTAGATGGTGCCCTGCTACAACTATGCACTGCTCTGATCAGAATCACAATAGCAAGTCCTGGGCAGAGTGGGAGGAAACTGAAGAAAAAAATTCAAAATCATAAAAATGACCAGACTTACTGGTCTGATACAGATTGGTGGAACCCCCAAGACTATGGCTCCCAGTCACCCTGCAAGCCTGAAACTGAACCCACTCCCAGAGATCACCTTTCAGCCAAACAATTGACAGACCTATAAAGTGAACAGTAACACCAGTGAGGAATATGCTTCTCAGAACAATCAACATACGAAACCAAAAAGGCAGCATTTGCCCAAAAACAAAGTTCAGAAGGCAAGAACAGGCAGGAATGGTGTGGAAACAGGGAACCAGGGAGGAAGCAGGAAAAGTGCTGCTACATTGAGGGGATTGCAACTGTAAAAACACAAAATATGTATAAGTTGTTGAGAAAACCAAACCAAACCGAACGGAACTCACTGCCGTCGAGTCAATTGTGACTTATAGCAACCCCTCCTTGGGTTTCTGAGGCAGTATCTCTATGGAAGTAAATCGCTCAATCTTGTTCTGTAAGCTTTTAGCCAAACCACAATAAAATGTTCCAAAAAAGTAAAAAGAAAGAAAGAAATCACCAAAGAAAAGCCCAATACAATTTGGCCACATTAAAAGATAATAATAAAGATGTTTCTGACAAGAGGTAAATAGAATGGGCTATCAGCTCCTAGTTCCAACCCAAGCCCAGAGTTAGAAGAGGGAGGGTGGTAGACCTGTTAAATTAACATCAAAACATGGCGGCATTCTTGGACAACAGAAGGTGATAGGGTCCTGCCATGTTGAATGGTAGGTGACAGAAAGAAGCCCACAGTGACAGGGGACCATGCATTATGACCAGGAGAGAGGTTAGGGAAGACTTTTTTCAATCTGCAACTAACTCTTCTCTAATATTACACTGGTCAGTTTATTGTACTCCCTTGTTACAACTTAAGGTAGGAAAAATAGCAGCCATCTGAGTATCAGCAGGTTGGGGTGTCAACTTCTGGCACAGATATATCCAGACTGTCTGAGTCCTAGCAATTACTCCCCCACCTCAAAACCTGAAAGAGAAAATGATTCTAAGTGAGGAAAGGAGCTCCCCAAAATGGAACTGTGCTTCCTTGATGGTTTAGATTTTAGCATCAGAAAAATCTCTCCTGCACATCTCAAACCTCTCTTCCAAATGCCACTCCTCAAAACTCAAACCTAATTCATCATGAGAGTCACACGGTAGCACCTGAGTTTTAACCTTTCCTCACAAGTCCTCCAGCCAAGGTGGCAAATATGAGCTCAAGGGGGATAAACAAGACACCCTGGGAAATAAATCATTATATAAGACAAAGACAAACTGGCCAGTCTGTAATGGACAAGATAGATGAATGGATGAACATGTTGTGAAATAAAATGATAAGTTTTGCCTTACGAAAACAGAGCTCTCTTACCCAGACACTAAAGGTCATCTTGCTGAATGTTAAAAATCTATGTACTGTAATAAATAAATTATATTTAATGTCTATAGCTCAAAATATATCAAAAGCAACTCACTGCCTTCAAGTCAGTTCCAACTCATAGCGACCCCCATTGGGTTTCCAGGGTTGTAAATATTTACGGAAGCAGACTGCCCCATCTTTCTTTCGTGGGACAGCAGGTGGGTTTGAATCAACAACCTTTTGGTTAGCAGCCAAATGCCTCAAGCACTACATCACCACAGCTTCTTAATGTCTATAGCTATAACTTACTTAAACTGTAACTTTTAGACATTGATTGACTTGATTCTCATAATTGTATCTATGTGATCAGGCTCACCAAAACACTTGAAATTTATTCTTTCAGAAAAAATTGAAGATTAATCAACATGTCCTGCTTCTAAGACTCCAGAGGTATTGTACCCATGGCCCACTGATCTTGTGATTATCTTAGCAAGATTTTGATGTAAACTCTGATAATGTTTGAGCATGTGCTGCTCTCTTACAAGATTTATGTATTCTGACATAATCATCAAGCAATCAAAAATTTTTTATTTAAAGTTCTTGATAAAATTGTATATAAGCATTTTGAAAATGTTAATTGGAACACTGATTAACTCAGTAATGATGAGCTGCCCAATTTGCAAATTGACTATTAAACCTGCATAGCAATCTGTTAATGTTGTTCTGAGTTGTTTATTTTTGACTGTGTTAAAATACACATTAAATATCCTCAAAGAGATAAAGGAAGATTCATGAAAATAAGAAGAAGAAGCAAGTCATCAATGATAATTGCTTCTCATAATGTCAGACTAGCTTATTTCAGACCAAGCCTCCTGCCAAAAATAAATTAAAAAAGCTGGTCAAAATGTAAAACAAGTGTTTAAAGGCATAAGGGTCTATCAAAGCAGCAAGTTATCAATTAGCAACTGCTTTGTAGCAATATCACCCCAAAACTTAATGACTTAAAACATTAAGCATTTTATTATGGCTCACAAGTCTATGGGTCAGCTAGGTAGTACTTACAATCCAAGACAGGCTCAGCTGATGTGTCTGCAGTCAGCTGGTGGTTGGCTGGCAGTTGGTTATCTAAGATGGGCCCAGATGAGGCAACCTCTCTCTTCTCCATGTGGTCTTGCATATTCCAGGAAAGTAGCCTTAGTTTGTTCTCATGGCAGTTTTCACAGCAAGGGTATAAGAAAGAATTGAAGCATGCAAGCCTTCTGAGATCTGGTTCCAGAAATGACACAATTTTGTCTCTGCTGTCTTCTATTGCCCAAGTAAGCTCCAAGATCAACCAAGATTCAAGGAATAGGGCAATATACTCCACTTCTTGATGGGAGGAGTTGGAAAATCACACTGCAAAAATTGTGGGCAAAGAATTGGAGCCATATTTGCAATTAGTCAAGATCCCTGAGTGAAGGGAAGGCCAGAGATATTAGCCCAATGTTTGATGGTATATGGCATCACCAAGGCATTTGCCTATTCAAAAACTGCTGAAAGAATCCTTATGAAGAGCCCAGACATTAAGTGAGGACCCCTGAGAGGCTACACCCTATGAATAGGGGTAAACATGAAATTTACCAACCTTCTTAAAGACTATAGCCCAATCAAATCAGCTTAAACCCTAACTGGATTAAGGCAGTGGTTCTCAAAGTGTGATCTTTGGGCCCATGGGTCAGGGATGTCAAAACTATAATGACATATAATGCTAAGATGTTATTTGCCTTTCTTTTCTTTTCTTTTTCTTTTTTTTTTTTTTTTTTAGCATATAACATCTTTTATAGTGTATGGCATATAGAAGTGCAACCAGAATGCTCCTTGGAAGCAAGAATGGCCAGACTTCATCTTACCTACTTTGGTCATGTTGTCAGAAGGGACCATTCCCTGGAGAGGGGTATCATGCTTGGTAAAGTGGAGGGTAAGCGAAAAAGGGGGAGACCTTCAACAAGATGAATTGACACAGTGACTGCAACTATGGGTTCAAGTATAGCAAGTATTGTGAGGCTGGTGCACGAACAGGCAGTGTTTCATTCTGTTGTACAAAGGGTCGCTATGAGTCGAGCCAATTCAACGGCATCTAACAACAAAAGCAACAGCATGTAGAAGCAATGGAGGATTAAGTTGTTGATCTTTTGGCATAAGTCAAGGCATCAAATTTTGTTAGCAGTCATTGTATTCTTCACCACCACACATTGAAAATTAATGGGGGGAAGAAAAGCCAGTTACACTTAAGAATTTGTTGAATGAAACAGCAAAAATCATTAACTTATTAAATCTCAACCCTTGAGAACTCATCATATTTTGTGTAATGAAATGTGAAATATGCTTAAAGCATTTCTGCTGCATGTGGAAGGATGGTGGTTGCAAGGACAAGCACTTATGCAATCATTTGAGTAGTGAGCTGAACTAACCTCTTTTTTCGTAGAACACCACTTTTACTTGAAGAATTACAAAAAATAAACTGGTTATCCATACTTAGATGTTTGGCAGACATTTTCTCCGAAATGAACAAAGTAAAGCAATATTTGTTGCCAATAATAAAACTTGAGCTTGACAGCTTCCCAGTGCTTCCCAGTGCTTTTTTCCCCAATGAGATCAGTGGAGATACTACCAAATATAATTTTTGATATTGTATAATAAAATGCATTACAACTGGGAGATCTCCAGAACTCAGTGAACCAATATTTTCCAAATGACCATTGTATGATGTTAGAAAGTCATACATGGGTAAAAGATTCATTCAAAGTGTACAATAGACCAATAGATTTTAACTCAACAGAATATGAAAAGTTCACTGGCTTGGTTTCAGATTTCACATTGCAACTAATCTTTCAGAAATTACCATTTGTCTAGTGCAGTATCAAAGAACAATATTCACAGATATCTGTATTAAACTGTTCTTCCTTTTTTCAGCTATATTGTGTGAGGCCAGATGTTCTTTGTATGTTTCAACCAAAACAACATATGCAACCAATTGAATGCAGAAGCTGATATGAGAATATAGCAGTCTTCTTTTAAGCTAGTTATTAAAGAGATTAGTGAAATGTCAAAAACTCTCACTATTTTTAAATATAATTATTTTTCATAAAAGTATGTTATTTAAACATACTACACAAAACATTGTTCCACCTCCTACTTTGGCGAGTAGCGACTGGCATCTTAAAAGCTTGCAAGCTGCCATCTCGATGCAATGATGGGTCTCTCCTCGTCCAGAGCAAAGAAGAATGAAGAAAACAAAAAATCCATGGAAACAATTAGTCCTAGCAACTGGTACACCATCCGATCTGCAGCCTATATAACTATGAGACCAGAAGAACTAGATGGTGCCTGGCTACCACTGCCAACCACTTGGAAGGGGATCTAGGTAGGAGATCCTGGATAGAGAGGGAGAACAATGTGGAACAAAACTCAAATTCATTTGGAGAAAAAAAAGGGGGGGGGACCAGTTTTGCTGGTCCGATAGAGCCTGGTGGAACCACTGAGACTATGGCCCCAGCTGCCCTTCAGGTCTGGAATTGAACCCGCATCTGTGGTTTCTAGCCAAACAAAAGACAGGCATATGAGTTGAACATTTACCTGAGGTAGGTACATTCCTTGGAGAGAATAATCATGGGAGAAAGAAGGGCTGCTTATGCACAGGGAGACAGCTCAGGGGGCAAGAGTGCATGGAGGGATGGATACAAGGAAGAGGTAACTATCGGGAGGAAGTGGGAGGGGAGTTGTTGCATTGTGGTAAATTGTGGTCAATGTCATGAGACAAAGTGTATGTGAACTGCTGTATGGAAAGTGAATTTGCTCTGTAAATTTTCATCCAAATCACAATTTAAAAAAAAAAAGTATGTTATTTACATTACCATGGAATAGGTTTAGTCATGTTACATTAAAATAAATTAATGAATATTTCTAAAGTTTGTCAGTTTTGATTTTCTATTATGAAAAATAGCAATAGCTATAACACACATCTACAATAGCTCTTTGGAGTCTTCCATAACTTTTAAGAATGTAAAATAGGCCTGAGACCACTGCATTAAGGTGATCTCCCTCTACGCTGTCTGCCAAAAGCAAAAGGAATTTCTTTTTGAAGGAAGATAACATCATTCAAAGCCTCAAATTATCCCTGCAGTACTTTATACACAATGTCTGGCACTCAAAAATAAATAAACAGACAAGTTAATAAGACAAAGAGTCAAGAATTAAGTGACCATCAAAAAATATCCAATAGAAACAGATACAAAGGGGTCAAAATAATAGGCTTGTCAAACATAGAGCTTTAATAGATCCAATATAAGTGAATAAAGAATTGGAAGATAATTTAGTTTTCTTTTGTCTAAAAAAAGCAAGAGCCCAAAAAAAAAAAAAAATACACCTATATTTATAATAAGTCAGAAAAAATTATACATGATAGCAACAGGCTAACTAGAAGAATTATGACTAAAGAACTTGTCTTGTTAAGAGAATGATAGCAACTCTGAAAAGTTTAAGGAATTGATAGAGAAAAAAAGAAACATAATTATGGGTCTAAATAATTAAGAAGCAGCCACCAGAAGAATTGAAATACAGTCGGCTTCTATATCAGCTGTTTAGCATCCAAGGATTCAACCAACCTCAGATCCAAAATACTGGGGGTGGGGGAAGCAATTAAGTGGTTAAAGCAATCCCTCAGAGGCTAAGAGGGAGCCTAAAGCGCTATTTACGTAGCATTTACATTACATTACGTATTGTAAATAACCTACAGATGATTTAAAGTACACTTGGAAAATGTGTGTAGGTTATATGCAAATAATATGCCATATAAGGGACTTCAACTGCAGACTTTGGTATCTGCAGGTGGTCCTGGAACTAATCCCCTGCAGATAGGAAGGACGACTGTAGTATGTGTATCTTTCAAAAAAGCAGTACAATTAAAAAAAAAAAATTGGTCTGTTTAACAGAAAGTTGTTGTTGTGTGCCATCAAGTAAATTCTGACTCATAGTGATCCTATGACAAGAGTAGAACTGCACCTTGGGATTTCCTAGGCTGAAATCTTTACTGGAGCAGATGCCAGGGCTTTTCTCCTGCAGAGTGGCTGGTGGGTTAGAACGTCCAACCAACCTTTCTGTTAGCAGCCAAGCACCACTTAACCATTACACCACCAGGCCTTTCATGGAAAATAGGGTATTATATATACACTATATATATATATATATATATATATATATATATATATACACACACACACACACACACACACATATATATATACCATATATAAATGAAACAAGTCTAACAGCAATATAATAATAAATGTTGTTGTTGTTATGTGCCGTCGAGTCGGCCCCGACTCATAGCGACCCCTCCTTGGGTTTCCGAGGCAGTATCACTACAGAAGTAGGATTGCCCAACCTTCCTTCCGAGGAGTGGCTGGTGGGTTTGAACCGCCAGCCTTCTGGTTAGCAGTCAAGTGCTTTTAGCCACTATGCTACCAGAGTGAAATTCACCAATCAAAACAATGACAAAGATTTGCAGAATGGTTAACAAAAATAAAACATAATCTTCTGACACTCAAGCAAGAGACTACTAACACTGTTACTTTAGGAAAGGGAATTGGGTAGGTGGGAGATGGGGGAGCAAGACAAGGAGAAAGATTTTTCTCTGTACATTCTCAAGTACCTTTTGAGTTTTGAATGTATTACCTTTTCAAAAAATAAAGAAAATCATACTCTGAAATGATGGTGGATAAATAAAATCATAATAGATAGTGACCACTCCTTGGGTTTCCGAGGCGGTATTACTATAGAAGTAGACTGCCCAACCTCTGGAAACCCAAGGAGGGGTCGCTATGAGTCAGATCTGACTCGATGGCAGTGAGAGGTAATATTTAGGACTGAAAAATATTTCAAATACTTCATATGAAAAGTTGTGAGCTGCAGCTAACAGGATACTTGGAGGAAAAAAGTATAGGCTTACATGCTTAAATTAGAAGAGTGGCTGATAACTAATGAACAAAGTGTCCAACTTAAGAAATCCCAAAGAGAGCAGAAGGAATCAGAGAGAAAGCCAGAAATTAATGAATAGAAAACAAACTATAATACGATATATAAAAGCCAAACAAAACCCCACTGCCTGTTGAGCAGATTGCAACTCATAACCACCCTATCAAACAGGGTAGCACTGCTTCATAGGGTTTCCAAGGTGTAAATGGAAGCAGATTGTCACCCCCTTCTCCCATGGAGTGGCTGGTGGCTTCAAACAGCAGACCTTTTCATTAGCGGCTAAGGGCTGCACTAACAGGACCCCCTGTATCAAAGCCAGACTCTAAAAATACTGATCAGGAAAAAAAGGAAGGAAAAAAAATAACCACTCCCCTGCAAAATTATATATATTGGTATCCCTAATCATAATACGGAAGGAAGATCGGGCAATCTACTTCCATAGTGATACTGCCTCGGAAACCCAAGGAGGAGTCACTACGAGTCGGATCCGACTCAACAGTAGTGAGTTAATCATAATGTTGTAGTTGTTATGTGCAGTCGAGTTGGACCCGACTCATAGCAACCCCTCCTTGGGTTTCCGGGGCAGTATCACTACGGAAGTAGATTGCCCCATCTTCCTTCCAAGGAGTGGCTGGTGGTTTTGAACCACCAGCCTTCTGGTTAGCAATCAAGTGCCTTAGGTAGAGCAAATTTTTAAAATAAGAATACTATGTACACATTTGTATTAGATATAATTCACATATCATAAAATTCCAAAAAGAAACTCCATACCCATTTCACTCACTCTATCCTCCCCTTTCTCCTGCCCTCAAAAAATCCCAAACCCACTGCCATAGAGTCTATACTGACACATAGCCACCCCCATTGGGTTTCCAAGGCCATAAATTTTTACGGAAGTAGATTGGTCTCCTTCTGCAGAGTAGCTGGTGGGTTTGAATCAGCAACCTTTGTTTAGTAGTCAAATGCCATAGGCATTGTGCCACAGAGCTTCTTTCCCCTCCCCCAGCATTTGGCAATCATTAATCCACTTTATGTCACTGTGGATTTGCCTGTTCTGGACATTTAGTATAAGTAGAAGCATATAGTACATCACTCCCAAGTGAAAAGCTTTGATTTTCTATTATGAAAAATAGCAGTAGCTATTTATAAAGTGCTGAAAAAGCTTTTCATTTGGGGGTGGCTCTTCCAGCATTATATCGGACAGTGTTTCAGGGCTATTCACAGTTTTCCAATACAGCAGACAGTATTTCACTGCTGTTAGTAAGGTTTTCCCTGGCCAGTTCTTTGAGAAATGGATGGCCTCCTCTTTCTTCCAAGTCTGTCTTAGCCTGGAAGCTCTACTGAAATCTGTCTACCATGGGTAAGCTTGCTGGCATTTTGCAACACAGTGGTATAGCCTCCAGCCTCACAGCAACAGGTAAGCCACCACAGGAAGATAAACTTGTCTGTCAGTTTGTCACAGGATGACAAACTGACAGACAAGTTTGTCTTCCTTAGTTGTTCTAACTCTTCTGCACCTGCCTACCTCGGGCAACGGCCTTAAAAGAGAGCCACCCACAAGCGAAAAGCACCCCCCAAGCCCCAGGCCCACCTACCTCAGGCCTCAGCCTAAAAACAGAACCGCCCCCAAGCAAAAAGCAGCCTCCAAGCTCTGAGCCTGCCTACCTCAGGTCGGCCTAAATATAGAGACCTAGAGTCGGAAACCCAAGGAGGGGTCGCTATGAGTCGGGGCTGACTCGATGGCAAATAACAACAACCAGAGTTAGAAAACCAAAAGGGAAAAACATGCTCAGTATTTCTCAAGCTGAAAGAACTGAGGAAGAAATTTAAACATCAAGTTGCAATATTGAAAGACTCTATGGACAAAATGTTGAATGACGTAGGAAGCATCAAAAGAAGATGGAAGGAACACACAGAGTCACTGTACCAAAAAGAATTTGTCAATGTTCATCCATTTCAGGAAGTGGCATATGATCAAGAACTAAAGGTATTGAAGGAAGAAGCTAAAGCTGCACTGAAGGAATTGGTGAAGAACAAGGCTCCAGGAATTGATGGAATACCCACTGAGATGTTTCAATAATGGATGTCCCACTGGAGGCCCTCACTCGGCTATGCCAAGAGATTTGGAAGACAGCTATCTGGCCAACTGACTGGAAGAGATCCATATTTGTGCCCATTCCAAAGAAAGTTGATCCCAAAGAATGTGGAAATTATTGAACAATATCATTAATACCACATGCAAGTAAAATCTTACTGAAGGTAATTCAAAAACAGTTGCAGCAGTATATTGACAGAGAGCTTCCAGAAATGCAAGCTGGATTCAGAAGAGGACATGGAATGAAGGATATCATTGCTGATGTCAGATGGATCTTAGCTGAAAGCAAAGAATACCAGAAAGAGGTCTACTTATGTTTTACTGACTATGCAAAAGCATTCAATTGTGGGGATCATAACAAATTATGGATAACTTTGAGAAGAATGAGAATTCCAGAACACTTGATTGTACTCATGAGGAACCTGTGCATAGATCAGGTGGCTGTCGTTCGAACAGAACAAGGGGATACTGCATGGTTCAAAATCAAGAAAGGAATGCATCAAGGTTATATCCTTTCATCATACTTATTCAACTTGCATGCTGAGCAAATAATCCAAGTAGCTGGATTATATGAAGAACTTGGCATCAGGATTGAAAGAAGACTCATTAACAACCTGTGATACAAAGATGACACACCTTTGCTTGCTGCAAGTGAGTATGACTTGAAGCACTTACTGATGAAGATTAAAGACTATAGTCTGCAGTATGGATTACACCTCAATATAAAGGAAACAAAATCTTCACAACGGGTCCAATAAACAGCTTCACGGTGGATGGAAAAAAGATTGAAGTTGTCAAGGATTTCATATTACTTGGTTCTATAATCAACACAAATGGAGCAGCAGCCAAGACATCAGATGACGTATTGCATTGGGCAAATCTGCTGCAAAAGACCTCTTTCAAGTGCTGAAGAGCAAAGATGTCTCCTTGAAGACTAAGATGTGCCTAACCCATGTCATGGTATTTTCAGTTGCCTCTTATGCATGTGAGAGCAGTACAATGAATAAGGAAGGTGGAACAAGAGTTGATGAATGCTAATAGTTTGCTAAAAGGACTAATAAATCTCTCCCGGAAGAAGTGCAGCTGGAATGCTCCTTGGAAGCGAGAATGGCCAGACTTTGTCTGACCTACTCGGTCATGTTATCAGAAGGAACCGTTCCCTGGAGAAGGATATCATGCTTGGTAAAGTGGAGGGTCAACAAAGAAGGGTAAAGCCCTCAACAAGATGTATAGACACAGTGGCTGCAATGATGGGCTCAGGTATATGCAAGGATCTTGAGGCTGGCAGAAGACCGGGCAGTATTTTGTTCTGCTGTGCATAGATAGGGTCACTATGAATCGGAGAGGACTTGATGGCACCCAACAACAACATATAGTATGTCCACCACTTGTCTGCCAGTTTGTCTTACTGTGGTGGCTTTGTGTGTTGCTGTGAGGCTGGAGGCTATATCAGCAGTATTTCAAATACCAGCAGGGTCACCCATGGTGGATAGGTTTTAGCGGAGATTCCAGACTAAGATAGACTCGGAAGAAGGAAGGGGCCATCCACTTCTCAAAGAATTGGTCGGTGAAAACCTTCTGAATAGCAGTGAAACATTTTTCTGATATATTACTGGAAAACTTTATAAATAACCCTGAAATATTGTGTGATAAAATGCCAGAAGATGAGCCCCTCAGTAAAGGAGTCACTCAAAATACAACTGGGGAAAAGTTGTCTCCTCAAAGTAGAGTTGACCTTAATGATATGGTAAAGCTTTAGGAACCTCTGTTTGCTGATGGGACATGACTCAAAATGGGAAGAAACAGCTGCAAACATCCATTAATGATTGGAGCGTGGAATGTACGAAAATTGTAGGAAAACTGGAAGTTGTCAAAACTGAAATGGAATGCATAAAGATTGATATCCTAGGTATTAGTGAGCTAAAATAGACTGGTTTTGGCCATTTTGAATCAGACAATTATATGATCTGCTATGCTGAAAATGACAAGTTGAAGAGGAATGCCATGGTATTCACTGTCACAAAGATTATTTCAAGATCTATCCTGAAGTATAATGCTGTCAGTGATAGGATAATATCTATACACCTACAAGGAAGACCTACAAGTTAATATTACTATTATTCAAATTTCTACACCATCCACTAAAGCCAAAGATGAGGAAATTGAAGACTTTTACCAACTTCTGCAGTCTGAAATTGACCAAACATACAATCAAGATGTATTGATTATTACTGATGAGAGTAATGTGAAAGTTGGAAACAAATAAGAATCACTGGTAGTTGGAAAATATGGCCTTGGTGATAGAAATGATGCCAGAGATCACATGATAGAATTTTGCAAGACCAACTACTTATTCATTGCAAATATCCTTTTTCAACAACATAAACGGTAGTTATACACATGGACTTCACCAGATGGAATACAGAGGAATCAGATCAGCTACATCTGTGGAAAGAGGTTGTGATAGCTGGAGCTGTGTGTCAACTTGGCTGGGCCACAACTCTGTGTGGTTTAAGCAATTGTGATATGGGTTGTTCCAATGATGGGATCAGATGTATATGTTTTGAGCAGCCAATCCATTGAAAGGGAGTTTCTCTAGGAGCATGGCCTGCTTTCAGTGTATTTATGGACATCCTGGGAAAAGAGACACTCTTCTGTGGATCGAGATTCTGTTGGGCTGCCTACAACTGTCCATGAGTGAATAATCCACGATTTCAGCCTGAAGATCTTGAAGTCATCATTTGTTGGAGTCAACAGCCAGTATACTGCCTGCCAACCTTGAGCTCCTTAGCCCCTGCAGCTGTATGAGTTGGGAAAAGCCTCCAGCTTGACATTTGATCCAAGAACTTGGTACTTGCCTACTTCTATAAGTGTGTGAGCCATTTTTGTAAGATAAATTTCTTTCTTTCTATGTATATAAGCTTTACTGATTTTGCTTCTCTAGAGAACCCAGTCTAACACAGAGGTGATGGAGAAACTCACTATCTTCAGCCAAAACAAGCCCAGGAAATGACTGTGGAACAAACCATCAATTGCTCATATGCAAGTTCAAGGTGAAGCTGAAGACAATTAGAAGAAGTCCACGAGAGCCAAAATATGACCTTGATTATATCCCATCTGAATTTCGAGATCATCTGAAGAATAGATTTGACTCATTGAACACTAATGACCAAAAACCAGATGAATTGTGATGACACTATGAACATCATACATGAAGGTAGCAGAAGGTCATTAAAAAGACAGGAAAGGAAGAAAAGACCAAAATGGATCTCAGAAGAGACTCTGAAACTTGCCCTTGAATGGAGAGTAGCTAAAGCAAATGGAGAAATGACAAGATAAAAGAGCTCAACAGAAGGTTTCAAAGAGCAGCTCAAGAAGACAAAAGCAATTATTATAATGAAATGTGCAAAGACCTGGAGTTAGAAAACCAAAAGGGAAGAACACAGTTGGCATTTCTCAATTCTCTCTCTGAAAGAACTGAAGAAAAATTCAAGCCTTGAATTGCAATATTGAGAGATTCTATGGGCAAAATATTGAATGATGCAGGAAGCATCAAAAGAAAATGAACGGAGCACAGAGTCACTGTACCAAAAAGAATTGGTCAATGTTCATCTACTTCAGGAAGTGGCATATGATCAAGAACCAATTGATATTGAAGGTGCTGAAAGAAGAAGTCAAAGCTGCACTGAAGGAATTGGTGAAGAACAAGGCTCCAAGAATTGATGGAATACCCATTGAGATGTTTCAACAAATGGATGCCCTTCTGGAGGCCCTCACTTGGCTATGCCAAGATATTTGGAAGACAGCTACCTGGCCAACTGATTGGAAGAGATCCATATTTGTGCCCATTCCAAAGAAAGGTGATGCAACAGAATGTAGAAATTATCAAACAATATCATGAATATCACACGCAAATAAAATTTTGCTGAAGATAATTCAAAAACAGTTGCAGCAGTATATTGACAGAGAGCTTCCAGAAATGCAAGCTGGATTCAGAAGAAGACATAGAATGAGAAATATCATTGCTGATGTCAGATGAATCTTGGATGAAAACAAAGGATACCAGAAAGATGGTTTACTTGTGTTTTATTCACTATGCAAAGGCATTCAACTGTGTGGATCACAGCAAATTATGGATAACATTGAGAAGAATGGGAATTCCCGAGCACTTGATTGTACTCATGAGGAATCTGTACTATGACCAGGAGGCTGTCATTGGAACAGAACAATGGGATACTGCATGGTTTAAAATCAGGAAGGGAGTGCATCAGGATTGTATCCTTTCACCATGCTCATTCAATTTACATGCTGACCAAACAATCCAAGACGCTAGACTATATGAAGAAGAGCGCAGCATCAGGATTGGAGGAAGACTCCTTAACAACCTGCGATATGCAGACGATACAACCTTGCTTGCTGAAAGTGAAGATGACTTGAAGCACTGATGAAGATTAAAGATTACAGACTGCAGTATGGATTACACCTCAGCATAAAGGAAATGAAAATCCTCATAACAGGACCAATAAGCAGCATCACAATAAATGGAGAAAAGATTGAAGTTGTCAAAGATTTCATATTCCTTGGATCCACCATCAAAACCAATGGAAGCAACAGTCGAGAAATCAGACATTGTATTGTCTGGGCAAATCTAGTGCCAGAATCCTCTTTAAAGTGCTGAAGAGCAAAGATGTCACTTTGAAGGCTAAACTGCGCTTAAACCAAGCCATGGTATTTTCAATAGCCTCATATGCATGTGAAAGCTGGAGAATGAACAAGGAAGACCTGACAAAGAGTTGATGCTTTTGAGTTCTGGTGCTGGTGAAGAATACTCAGAGTACCATGGACTGCCAAAAGAACTAACAAATCTGTCCTGGAAGTGCAGCCAGAGTGCTCCTTGGAAGCAAGAATGGCCAGACTTTGTCTCACATACTTTGGTCAGAAGGGACCATTCCCTGGAGAAGGATATCATGCTTGGTAAAGTGGAGGGTCTGTGAGAAAGGGGAAGGCCCTCAAAGACATGGATTGATACAGTGGCTGCTATGATGGGTTCAGGTATAGCAAGGATTGTGACAATGGTGCATATCTAGGCAGTGTTTCATTCTGTTGTACATAGTGTTGCTATGAGTCCACGCCGACTTACCTTTTGTGCTTGATTTCTCTCACTTAGCATGTTGTAGTGTCTATCAGGATGCCATTCCATTTTTTTTTTAAATTGTGATTTGGGTGAAAGTTTACAGAGCAAATTCACTTTCCATACACATTGTCTCATGACATTGACTGCAATTTCCCACATTGCCATAGCTCCCCTCTCACTTCCTCCTGATAGTTACTTCTTCCGTGTCCTTCCCTCCCATGCACTCCTGCCCCCCCAGCTGTCTCTGTGTGCATACACAGCCCTTCTATTCTCCCATGATTGTTCTCTCCAAGGAGTGTGTCTACCTAATGTAAATGTTCACCTCATATGCCTGTCTTTTGTTTGGCTGAAAGCCACAGGAGTGGGTTCAATTCCAGACCTGAAGAGCAGGTAGGGGCCATAGTCTCAGTGGTTCCATCAGGCTCTATCAGACCAGCAAACCTGGTCCCTTTTTTTTTTTTTTTTAATTATTTTGAATTTTGTTCCACATTGTTCTCCCACTCTATCCAGGATCTCCTACAGAGAGCCCCCTCCGAGTGGTTGACAGTGGTAGCCAGGCACCATCTAGTTCTTCTGGTCTCATAGTCATATAGACTGCAGATCGCATGGTGTACCAGTCACTTGAACTAATAGTTTTCATGCATCTTTAATTTTCTTCATTCTTCTTTGCTGTGTATGAGGACAGATCCATCATTGCATCTAGATGGCCACTTGCAGATTTTTAAGATCCTACTCGCTATTTGCCAAAGTAGGATGTGGAACAATGTTTTTGTGTAGTATGTTATGCCAATTGAGCTTGATGTCCCCTGTGACTATGGGCCCGAGCCCATCAATTCAACCACTTGCTCCCTCTGGGTAGCTGGCTGTGGCCAAGAAGTGACTACACCCTTGTCCCTTGTCAGCTCTACTATACACCTGGAAATTCTTCCAGAACATATAAATACACTTGTAGAAATATTGTCTGCCAACCCTATACATGGTCTTGGGTATACTCCCTTCTGCATAGATATACTTAATAATTCAGCCTGTCCACTCATCTATCTACCTGTATATCCATGTTTGCTTTCACTGACAATGCAGTACTGTGTGTGCAAAAGGGTTCATCTTTGTTGTCTGTACCTCCCATGCACCTCTCTTACTCTTCTTCAGTGCCACCATGCTGATCACTCACATTTGGTACATTGCCCTTCTCTTCACCCAAATAAGTACTTGTCTCTACCTATCTAACAGTGTTCCCTCCCCTCCCCTCCCACCCCTGGTAAGCAACAAAGAAAATTTCCTTCCATATATAAACCTTTCCTTTTTACAATAAGGACTTCATTCCTTTTTATATGTCAGTATTTTATTCAGAGTTAAAAAACATATATATGTGAGAACCTGTTATAAGGATGGCTTTCCATATTAGCCACAAAAATAATGAATTTCAATATGGTACTGGGGTGCCTGGTTAATTGGATCACTATTTCTTATCTTATATTGACATGAATTCTAAGTGGATCAAAACTGTATTTTTCTAATACAGAAAAAATGAAACCATAAATACTAGAAGAAAACATGGGATGATTCTTATAATCTTGGAATGGAGAAGGCATAAGTTCAACATAAACCACACCAAATACTGATAAATTCTACCTAAAATTTCTATATGAAAAACATTATAGACAAAATGGATAAGGGTGATGGTTTAACATGATGAACACAAGTTAATGCCACTGGTACAAGTGAAGAATATTGAAATGGCAAATATTTTGTTACATATATATTTGCCACAAATAAAGAAAAATTAAATGCAAAGTCAAAATACAAAGTGGGTAAAATAGTCACAGCTCATAGATAGGACTGATTTCCTTATTATACACATATAGTGAACTCTTAAAAATCACGAAGACCAACAACCTAATAGAAAATGGGCAAAGAATAAGAACAGCAAAGGATAGGAATCAATAGCTGACAGAAAGGGGAAATACAACTGTTTTTAACTTTTTATTGTGATTTGGATGAAATGAAATACAAATGGTTCATAAGGGAAATGCCCAATCTCAATCACAGGAAGGTTGTGATGCCGATTTTCATCTAGCAGATTAGCAAAATTAAAGGATTAATATTTTGGGCTCTAGAAACCATGCAAGGTTGGGGCTCATCTTCCTTTAAAAAGAAAAATCAAAGCCAAGTGATTAGTCTCAGGAACACAGCCAAGAGTGGGTTTAATGTCTAGTTCCTAATTTTTTCGACTCCAAAACCTATACTGCTTCCCACACATACTAGCAACCACTTAAAGATGATTCTTGAGACCTTAAATCAGGATTTCTCAACATCAGCGCTGACATTTTGGGCTAATTCTGTGTGTGGAGACTGTCATTGATATGACAAACATTGGTGGATGTTTAGCAGCATCCTTGGCATCAACACACTAATAACACCTCCATTTTTGAGAACTACTGTCAAAAACTACTGTAGTTCTGGTGGCTTAGTGCCTAAGGTAGCTGACTGCTAACCAGAGGCTGGTGGTTCAAACCCACCAGCCACTTTTTGGAAGATTGGGCAATCTACTTCTTCTTCTTCTTTTTTTTTTTTTTTTTTTTTTTTTAGGATTTGGGTGAAGATTTACAGAGTAAATTCCCTTTTCATACAGCAGTTCACATATACTTTGTCTCATGTCATTGACCAAAATTTACAATGCAGCAGCTCCCCTCCCACTTCCTCCCCATAGTTACCTCCTCCCAGTGTCCATCCCTTCATACTCTTCTGCACCCTGAGAGGCCCATTGTCTGCCAACCCTGTATATGATCTTGGATACACTCTCCATTTAGACATACATAATTGTTTAGCTTGTTCACCCATCTATCCGTCCCTATACCCATGTTTGCTTTCATTGACAACTCAGTATTGTATTTGCAAAGGGGTTCATATTTGTTGTTTGTACTGCCCATGTAACTCTCTCTGTCTTTCTCATCCTCAATGCTGCCATATTGGTCACTCACATTTGGTACTGGGCAATCTACTTCTGTAGAGATACTGCCTTGGAAACCCAAGGAGGGGTCGCTGAGTTAATTGACTTGAAGGCAGTGATTTTGGTCTTTTGTTTACTATCTTAAAAGATTACCATAGAAAAATATTATAATTAGAAAGCAGAAAAGTAGGTATGAATACATCCTAAATAAATAAACACAAAAATGAACATGGAATAGTTTGCCATACAAATAGCCAGATTGGATTTTCAAAGATGATCATACCTTCTAATGTGTTGCTGGGTGGCAGAAATGTTTAAACACTTGACTACTAGATAAAAAGTTGGTTCAAACCCACTCAGATATGCCTCAGAAAGCAGGCCTGGTGGTTTGCTTCTGAAAGGTGGAAACTTTCAGCTTCAAAAACCCTATGCAGCAATCCGATTCTGCATACATGGGGTCTCCAAATCAGAATCAACTGGTGGGCAACTATCAACAACCTTCTAATGTACCCTATCAGATCATGAAAACTGCCTATGTCCAAAGGTAGTCACTGTTTTTAATAGTGAAAAGCAGTAAGAGGAAAGATTAAACTATGAAACTATAGTAATCAGTGGATCACACAGCCATTAATACTTACATGGTAATGGAAACTCTGGTGTCACAGTGCCTAAGGCATTTGACTGCTCATCAGAAGGCTAGCAGTTCAAACCCACTAGCCACTCCTCGGAAGGAAGACTGATAGTGCCTTGGAAACCCGAGGAGGGGTCACTATGAGTCGAACCCAACTTGACGGCTGTCAGTTTGGTTTTTGGCAATGGAAACAGTATTTGGCTGCTAACCAGGTAGGTGGTTCAAACCCACCAACTGCTCCGCAGGCGGATGAGACAATCTACTTCATAAAGAATTGCAGCCTTGGAAATCCTATGGGGTCACTATGAGTCAGAACAGACCAGATGGCAGTGGGGTGAGGTGATGGATACTACAGGAATCAAAATTGACCCTCCTAAGTTTTTAAAATGTAGCTCAAAATGCAATTCTTTAGTATTAGAGGAAATAAGTTTATTATTCAAGCTTCCAGCTTATACGTTTTCTATAATAAACACTTGTTGTTGTTGTGTGCCGTCGAGTCGGCCCCGACTCATAGCGACCCCTCCTTGGGTTTCCGAGGCAGTATCACTACGGAAGTAGGATTGCCCAACCTTCCTTCCGAGGAGTGGCTGGTGGGTTTGAACCGCCAGCCGTCTGGTTAGCAGGCAAGTGTCTTAGCCACTATGCTACCAGAGCTCCCAATAAACACATAATTTATATTAATTCAGGAAATAAAAACTAAAACCAAACTCACTGCCATCAAGGCAATTGTAACTCATAGCAACCCTCTTTGGGTTTCTGAGGCGGTAAATCTTTACAGAAGTAGACTGCCCAGTCTTCCTTCCATGGAGTGGCTGATGGGTTTGAACTGCCAACCTTCTGGTTAGCAGTCAAATGCTTAGGCACTACACTACCAGAACTCCTTATTCATGAAATAAGCACCATGAAGAAAAAAAAAATCACAACACACTGTAGAAAAGAATATTTTATTGAAACAGCTTCTCAATTAACAATGGAGCAAAGTACAATTCTGACTCAAACCTGTCCAACCAGCCTCAACTGCTAGTGAAAAGAACTCAAAACACATAGAAGGGGTAGGGGTAGGACCCTTAGGTCCCATTCCTGCCAATGTGGCAAAAAAAAAAAAAAGTGTGTAGGGGGGACAATGAGAGATACAACCTGGCCCCCCCTGCCTTGGTAGCTGGGGTGGCAGCCCTGGCTCCTGCCACAGGCAGAATACTTAAGGAAAGGCTCCCTGGGCATCAGTCCTTGTGGATAATGGGCTCACCACCCATCCTAGCAGAGCAATGCAAGCCAGAAAGCCTGCCCTCACCCTCTTCCTGCACCCATAAGGCCTGCTTCTGAGAGACCCAGATGGTATTTTTACATTCACACCATGATCTCTCCTTCCCCCAGGGTCTTGGGATAGGGACTCACAGTAGAAAGCACATTTTGGTCAGCCCAGGGGGAGTAAGAGAAAGGTTCTGTCTGGGAGGTGAATAGCAGGAAAGGAGAAGGGGACAGGTAGTTTAGAGGGGACCAGGGTAGCAGGCTACTGGGAAGATGCCAGTTTTGATGGTGCCTGCAGGATACTGGTGCCCCATGAAAAAGCAGCCATCCGTGCTGTTTTCCTGGGCCCCACAGTCTACAGGTGGCAGCCACAAGGCTTTCCTTCATCACTAGGTGGCTGGATTCTCTTCTTCACTTTCTTCCTGCCTACTCTGACCACCAGGGCATCAAATATGTGGGCTGGAATAGATCTAGAATTACTTCCAGCCAGTCTAGAGGAAAGAGCTCTGGGCAAGGCATAAAGAGCTGCCTGACTTGCATGGGAAACCAAGGAAATCCATGGGAAGAAGAGCCAGATAGGCGTGGGGGCTTTTTTAAGGAAAGAAAAGACCTTGGAAGGAGAGCAGAGATGGGTATACTGAGAAACCAAACCTGGTAACTACGGCTCTGCAGACACTGGCCCTCCACAGCCCCCTTGCCATATAGGAATGGAGCACTGGTTTAGTGGTAGAAGAGGAAAGGAGGGAGGGAAGGATGGCCAGACAAGATGGGAGACTCTCCACTATTCCAGGACATCCTTTCCAATACCAGGTCTCATTCAACGACTGACTACCATTCTCTCACCTACTCACAGGCAAAGAATGAAGACATAATAGTGATTTTCCCCAAAGTTAGGGCCTGGATGGTAGGGAACCAGGGGGCAAGATGGGGGAATAGAACAATTTCAGTTTTAACCACAGAACTACTCTGGAAAGAACTGGTGAGCTGTCCCTTCCTTTCCCTTCTCCATACCTCCAGCCATAAGTGAGAAAAGGAACTGAGCCCACAAAGGCAGGCCCAACCCTTCCCCCCACCCTCGATGCTTAATAAATAGAGATGGTGGGAGAAGAGGGTGGGGAAGATGGGGAAATGAGGTTATAGTTCGTCATTCTTCAAAGTCTGCTTCTGTTCTGCTGGCTGCTCTTTCTGCTCAGATTCTGCTGCGGGTCGAGGGGGAAGGCAAAGGAATGACAGTAGGTCAAACAGGTGAACTGGCCCATTCTTTGCAGCAATTCTTTGCCCAGGCTTCCCAGCACACTCCAGCTCTCCCCTCACCTGCTCCAGGACCGCCTAACTCCAGTGGCTCAGCATCTGCTGGTTCAGTTCCTGCTTTTTGGAAGAAATAGGTTAGTCTCTAAGGAAGAGATTACTGCAGGGATTGGCAAACTTTCTGTAAAGACCCAAATGGTATTTTACGATTTATGGGCTATGTTTGGTTTCTGCACATATTCTATTTTAAACAACCCTTTAAAAATGTAAACACCATTTACAGCTCCTGGGTTGCACAGTAAACAGCTGTGCCTGCCCTAGGTAGCCAACCCCTGAACTAATGCAATTTCCACATTCCCAACCAGTTTCTTCAACTCACCGGTATCTACTACCTCAGGTTCTGAAATGGGCTTTGCATCTTCAGTCTGACCTGCAGGGAAATCAGGAGTTAACACGTACCCCCAGTGGTAACACGTACCCCCTTCTCCCTGCCCGGCAGAAACTAGAGCCAGGCACCCTGACCTCACCTGGTGGAGGGATGACCTTCTCCCCCTGGTCACTAGCACTAGCATTGAGGGGAGGCTCTGTCCGGGTCCCATTCTTGTCCTTGGGCCGTGGCCGGGGCTTGGCAAACTTAGCCTTATTGAGCAGATACTGCACTTCGCGGTCCAGAGCCATCATCTTGGCTTCAATGTCTTTTGAGAGCAACACGGGCTTCTCTGTGGCAGGAAGCTTGGCTTGCTCAGCTATGGTTGTATTCTTCCAGGCCTGTGGGTGAGGCCAGAACAGGCTCAGAGCTGGCCATGGAGAAAGCTGATCTCCATCCCAGATGAACTTATACCCCCAGACGGCCTCAGGATCCCCCCATCTTTAATTCACTTTGCCACCTTAGCTATCAGCCCCACAGGGGTAGGCAGACCCCTCAGCCTGGGATTCAAGGCTCTCCACAAAGCACTCCCAAACCACAACTTTCCAGTCCATGTCCTCTTACTCTGGAAGAACTACAGCTAAGCTCTCCTTTGATTATTCCCTTTTGCCTCTCTACTTCTGGGCTCTGACTCCAAAAAAAAAAAACCCCCATGCATCCCAAACTGTTTTTGTTCATGTGACAAGTCACTCTTACTTATCCAAACTCTCAAAAGCAGCTTTCTCTAACCTTGAGTGAGTGGGCTCTGTTGCTCCTCCAGCCTGATGACCTGTGTGGCTATTATCTGGGGTAATCAGGCATGGCCTCAAATGCTAACACCTCTTGCCCTCTCAATTTAGAGGCTTGGCCAGAAGGCAGAAGCTGCTATGTCTCCATCTCTCCATATCTCCCGTGCTGCCTAGATGGCACATCGTGCCAGGGAAGTATGCAGGTAAGTATTTACACAGAGATTACCCAGGTCTCGTTGATGACCTTCTCTAACGTTGCCATCTCCACCTCAGTGAAGATCTGGTCCATTTCTGGGATGAGTCGGGCCCCCCTGCAAGCCAAGAGGAGACAATCAGCCTAGAAGGAAGAAAGCTACAGAAGAGGCCTGGGGTGTGGGCATGTGACCACGAGTGCAGAGAAGAAAGAAAAACATGGTAAAGCTAACAGGATGATAAAGTCAGTGCCTTGGCAGGAGTGATTTAGAATAGATGGGCAAAGGGGCCACTCACTTGAGGAACATGCTGGAATGGTTGAGGAGATTGTCGAGGGCAGACAGTCGTTCAGGCCACTTCTTGCGCTCTTCCACCCGGAAAAATAGCCCTTGGCACAGCTTCCTCAGCTCAGCCAGCTTCTCCTTCAACATCTAATGAGTTTGGGGAGTAGCAGTGGGACAAAGGTTAAGGGCTCACATGATAGCCTGGAGTCATGTCCTTTTTTTATGGATTCACACCCCAGATCTTATCACAATGTCTGGGCCTGAGAGAGGAAGGATAACAGTCCTGGCCCCCCCATGTCCTAGGAAGGCCCCTCACCACTGTGGTGGCTCCAAAGCCCTCATCCTCCAGCCAGGTGGAAGCAGCGCTGAGTCTCCCAGAGATCTCCTCTCGCAGCTCCTCAGTAGACACTTCCTGGTACTCAGGCTGGTACAGCTTGTCCTAGGGAGGCACATGCATCACCCATGCATTCACTGAGTCTCTGAGGACAAGGCTCACGGAGCTGGCCCTGCCCAAGCACAAGTCCCAGGGCAGGGTGCTGATTCTTAGCCTACCAACCTGGGTCTCAAAAATGAAAGCTTCCAAGCTATTGGCAGCTTTCTCCCGTTCCTGCTTTTCTAGGTCTCGGAGTGTCAAGTCCTGAAGTCTGTGAGATAAGGGAGATGCAGGGATGAGAAGATGATGTGTCAGAACTCAAGAGTCTGGGTCAGACAGCATTTCTCCTCCAAGAACACCATTCCATGCTTATGCATGCATGAGTGCACGTGCACACACACACACACGCACACTTGAAGCCCTTACTTCTGCATTGAATTAGCTAGCTCGTCCTCTGGCAATTCAGGCAGATCCAGAACAGCCAGCTCCACCCCAATATCCTCCACTACTCTCTGCTTCCGAGCAGGCTTCTGCTTCTTTTCTTCCTCAGGGGCTGGAGGGATACCCTCAGGTCCTGCTTCCCCCTTCTCCCTTGGCTTCTATGAGGGATAAGACACAGATGTTAGGAAAAGCATAGGCCCTTCTACTTTCTCCACGGGGCAGGGGTCCAGGGGATCTGACACAAAGCAGGCAGCTGTTCCCTTAGCCTCTGGGTCTCACACTGGCCTCCCTATGCCCACAGCTCACCTGGGCCTCAGACTTTTCCCCATTTTCTTTTCCCCCGGTCTTTTCTCCATTGGAAGCTGTATCTCCCTTAGGCTCAGGGGGTAGGGGCTGAGAGTTTTCCTCTGATGGGGCCTCAGCTTCCTCCTTGAGCTCTGCCTGCTCCCCAGGTTCATCCTTGCTCCCCTCAGCAGGGCTTTCCTCTTCCTCCTGAAAAACAATCACAGACACACACAAAGACGACGATCACAAGCAGAGCCTACGGATCAGGACTGGGCGCAGCAATGCCAGATCCCCTAAGCTCTACTTAGGAGTTCACTGCCCAGGACACAGCTGGGAGGAGACAGGACAACTGTATGCAAAGAGTCAGTGGGCTGTTCAGACTGTAACAGTCTAGTTTGACAAAGAGAGAAAAGTCAGGAAATGAGGAAATAGGCCCTAGTATCTCTAGCACAGTGAACAGCTCAGAATTTAGAGAAGCATGAAAGAAGTATGGTTAACTCACCATGTGTGGAAAGAGAAGGGGAAAGCTATTAAATTTTAGGCAGCTGGGATGTCCACCTAAACTCCTTGCCTCTGCTGCCATTCCCTGCCCCCCAGGTGCCCTTCCTCCACACTTCCCAGGTGCCAGCCTGGGCTCACCTGGACAGTATCTGTACCATTTTCTTTGGCATCTGGTGTAGTACCACCTCCAAACAGGCTAGAAATGGTGTTGCCTAGTTCTAGGAGGAAGAAAGCACAAAGATTCAAAAGTGGACTGCAGCAGTAACTCCACCTCCCAACCAAGGGCAACAAGTACCCTGTCTGCTTCCCCAAATGCACACAAGTATATTCTCTCTCATACATGCACAAACATATGCACATGTTCATCTTACTGGTAAGAGTGGATTCCTCTTCTGGGCTGTCCTCCACCAGAGTCTCAAATACAGACTCCACCTGAAAACAGGTTTGAAAAATGAAGACCTTAAGGTGCCCCCACAGACTAATCCGCCTTTTTCCCAGAGACTCCCTACCCCAGTGTAGGCTTGCATATGCCCATCTGCATGATTTCCAGCCATGCTGCTTGCCTCTCACCTGTCTTGTAAAGACTCTTGGATCAAGTTACCTATCCCCTTTGATTATCAGCTGAGGACAGCATCACAGCTCCTCTTTTTCCTCCCCCAGAGCCTCCACTTCTCTACTTGTTAACAGTACATGCCATTGTTTCCCATAGTATGTTCTGAAGGACATTAACCTCTCACGATCATTGTTCAAAAACGGGTTCTACAACTATTCCATATTTCCCCCCAACGAACTTTAAAAATACCCATAAGTATTTAAAGGCTGTTAAGAAGGCCATACCAGATTCCTGGTTAGCTTTATTAAGAGCCAAGACTTATCAGACTCTGAAACCCTTTTGTTTCACCATGATCTAATGCCACATGGAACTGGCATTGAGAAAGGCTGGTAGGGCCTGGCCCTCACTCTATACTCAAGGGTTTCCTGCTCTTACCCTGTCTAGGCTCAGCACACCACTCTCATCCAGGTTAAAGTGGGCCTTGATGCCCTTGGACTCATAGTCAGGATACTTTTTAAAGCTCTCACCCACACCTTTAAGCTTCACTGTGGTCAGATTCTGGGAGCCAAATACCCTGGTTGAAGAGGAAAGATGAATTAGAGAGAATCTATCCAGCCCACCTTACCTCTGGACTGTACAACCTTCAAGCAAAAGATGTCAGAGGAACTCGCCAAGGATATGCTCAGCAGAGTAGAAGCATGCTGCAGGGGAGCCGCTCACAGCCCAACCCCAACCCCAACCCCAACCCCAACCCCAACCCCCAGCCTGCTGCCCCTTCAGCCTGCAGGTCCCAAATCCTCCCTCATCCTCAATCCTTGGATCAGCTGGCAGCCACAGCCCTCTCCCATCCCTGGAACTCCCACCCTGCACCCCCTCACCGAAGATCCTCAGGCCCCAGGAAGCCCAGGTCACCGTAGTTGATGTGGAAGTTGAAATCATGGCTGTAGCGGTTAAAGGTGATGACTTTACGTTGAGGGTAGGGCCCCATCCGGGAGAAGAGCACACGTTTATTGTGTTTCAGGTTGCGAACCCCAGGCTCCTCCTCCATCTCTCTTGTGAACTCCACCTACATAGCAGACAGGGAGAAGACACACTGTAGGTTCTGGTGATAAGGAGAGTAGGTTCTGGGGATAAGGGTAGGTGAGGAACAACTTTCAGCACAAAGAAAAGGACAAGTTAGAACAGAGAGAAATGACACCTAGAAAGGTAAAGGGAGCCTGTCACCTATAACGCAGGCTTACTCACCAGGATGGGGTACACCACTGCATCTCGGACTACAAATGGCTTCACCTTGAAGGCTTTGCTGAGTGCAGCTGCCTGGTATACAGCCCCCATTGCAGCTGCTTCATCTGCATTGATGTTCTTTCCCAGCTCCTCCCTATGAAAGTCCCAGGTTTTAGTACCTGTCCCTCTGGCACACCCAGCCTGGACTCTCTCCCCTCATCTTTCAGTTGTCCAGCCCTTGCTCCCTTAGGCAGAACCAACCCAAATGCCCTCACACTCACTTGCCCACAGCCTTCAGCAGCACCTCCTGCACTTTGGGTACCCGAGTGGCCCCACCCACCAGGATGACCTGCTCAATCTCATCCTGCAGAAGGGGAAAGAATGTGGGGTGAGACAGCATATAGTTAACCCTCCTCAGCACTGACATCCTTTGATACCTCTATTCCCTCCTCCCCACCACCCAATCTCTTTCTCTCCGACCCCCTCACCAAAGTCATTTCAGCACTCTGGAGGGCCTGGTGCACAGGCCCAGGGACCCGCTCAAACAAGTCTGCACATAACTCCTCAAACTCCGCTCTAGTCACTTTTGCTTTGAAGTCCACATCGTCCATCAGGCCTTCGATCTGGGGGAGGATAAGGATTGTCAGGAAGTTCTCACCCAGGTCCTGTTCTCTGAATGGGCAGGACAGAGACTAAGGGACAGATGTTTGGGAGGATGGCAGGAGGAATAGCTAGGGCATGAATCACACCAAGCACATTCAGTTAAGCTCAAGAAAGTGGGGCCCTCCACCCTCTAGATGGGGAACATCCTCCTTCAACCAGTCACCCGTGGGCACCTGAGCCATGTGGTCAGCATTGGCACTCAGCACAGTTTTGACCCTATTGGCCTCACGCAGCAGCTTGGCCATGGCACGGGGGTTCTCCCGTACATCCTTCGAGCTCTTGCCCTTTCGCTGCTCATTGAAAAGCCCAGCCAGGTGTTCCCGAAGCCGGAGCTCCATCTCTAGCCCCCCTAGGGTGCGGTCAAATCTGTCCAGGAAAAGCAGCAGGGGAAAAAAATGTGAAGAACACACAGAATCCCTTCCTCTATAGAGAAGCCTGACGTTCATCCCCACATGCACCTCTCCTTCATTTGTGGTTAACCTCCACCTCAGCCCCCTTTCCGGGGGCTACATTTATCCACAACAGCCCAAGTATAGACACACATTCTGCCCTCAACTCCCCCAAAACAAGTGACACCTCCCTACAATGTTGCATCCACCTATTCATTCAACGATATTTATTGAGCATCTCTTACGTACTCGTCTTTGGAGAAACGATTGTGAGCAAAAAAAAGTAGAATCCCTATCTTCAAAGAATTTATGGTCTAGCATTCAATTAATCATTTAGTGTGAAATTATAGCCACATCATATGTTATAAAAGAGAGAGAAAATACTACGAGACCACATCCATAGGAAATTTGAGCTATTCAGGAACATCAAGAACACTTCCCTGAACAAAACTCAAAATCATTTGGAGAGAAAAAAAAAAAAGTGGGGACCAGGTTTGCTGGTCCGATAGAGCCTGGTGGAACCACTGAGACTATGGCCTCTAGCTGCCCTTCAGGTCTGGAATT
>NW_006921623.1:2078750-2125584 GCF_000298275.1 Orycteropus afer afer | reverse complement strand
AAAAAAAAAAAAGATATTGCTGGAGCTCAAAGAACAAGAGAGCTCAGGGTTAGAGCCACGCTGTAGAAGGAGTCAGGGCTAGACAGGTGCCATTTCAGGGCCAAAGTAAAGGTGTGGAGTCACTAAAGGGTGTTTTGTTGTTGTTGTTGTTTTCAAAAAACAAACAAAGAGGCCACAACCTAGTTGGCATTTTACTTTCTGACTACAATGTGGTGAAAGAACTAGAAGGAGGACATGCTGGAAGCAGGGAGATCTTTTATAATTCTGCAGGTGAAAGGTGATGGTAACTTGGATTAGGGTGGTAGTGGTGAAGATGGACAGAAAACTTTGGGTTTAATTAGCAAGACAATAAGCTACAACAGTTATTTATGGTAAAAGTGCAACAACAAAAAAAATCTGATACATTCCATCTGGCTTGCAGTCTCATGGAATTCCTCAGAAGAAGGTACCTTCAGGGAGTTCCCTACTTTTCAATCTCCCCCACCTCCATCTTCCCCTTGCTCTTTGGGAGAGGTACCCCACAGCAATTGATGCTTTAGCCAGGATAGCATTCCTACAGGAAGCAGGAAGTGAGGCACTCTTGCCCTTTCAGACCAGAAACCTCTAACCCAGGAATGTCTCAGTAAGAATCCCTCCTCCTAACACCCTCTTACCCCACTCCCCGGATCTGCAGCTGTGGCTGCATCCCTGCCTCCTTAGTCTTCACCGTCTGGTAGGTCACAATGGTGCACACGGTGCTGCCCGAGCCCATGTCGTAGAACATGATATTCTATAGAGACATCAAGGCAATGGTCACAGGAACCTCCTCCCACTCCAGGGTGCATGCTTGCCCCCTGCCCTCCAACCAAAAAAGAAAAGAACAAAAAACCAAACTCACTGCCATCAAATTGATCGTGACTCACAGCAACCCCATTAGGTTTCTGAGGTGGTAAATCTTTACAGAAGTAGATTGTGCCATTTTCTTTCTGTGGAGCAGCTGGTGGGTTTGAACTGCCAACCCTCTAGTTAGCAGTCATATGCCTCAGGCACTGCACCACCAGAGCACCCTACCTGCCTCCGAGGGGGTTGTCCAAATTTCAACTTAAAGCAGAACAGCTCCTCAGGGGCTGAGAGGAGGTAGCTGTTGCCTTTTGCCAAGGGCTAGGATGTGCACACAAGACACAAAATGAGCCAAGGGGCCTATATTCTCCTCAGAATCAAATGCCCAGTGTGTACAGTCAAGGCTTCCCGGCTCACCTGGGCAGTGGTGTTGATATCTTTCCGGCGGAAGACACCGTAGCTGAGGGCGGTGGCCGTGTTGTCATTGATGAGCTGCAGCACTTTGAGCCCAGCCATGCGAGCAGCCTGCAGCACAGCTCGGCGCTCAGCCTGGTTGAAGAAGGCTGGCACGGTGATCACTGCATCCTTGATGGGCTGCTCTACAGAGGACAACAGAACAAGGCTCCCACCAGCTCCCTACCTTAGATGAGGATTTCCCAGTCTCAGCACAGCTGACATTTTGAGCCAGATAACTGTATAGGGAACTATGATATACATTATAGGATGTTTAGAAGTATCCCTGGCCTCTACCCACTAGATACTAGTAGCACCTCCCCAATTGTGACAACCAAAAATGTCTCCAAACATTGCAAAATATCACCTGGGAGGCAAAACTAATCCCATTTCAGAACCACTGCCTTAGGCCCTGGGGAACCTGGCCTCTTCTGACCTCACCTTGGTCACTCACCTGCAAAATCTTCAGCCAGGGAACGGGAGTAATTGAGAACCATGGCCAGTACCTCCTCAGGTGAAAACTGCAGCTGCCTGGAGAGTAGGGGGATGGGAGGGAGGCGATTTAGACACCAGAAAAGCCAGACACTGAGGAAGGACAATCATGAGCAAACACCAGTGAAGAGCCCACAAGGACTGCTGAGCCCACCTTCCCTGAAAGAGTACTCACGGGCTGATCTGGAAGTGCACAGTCTGCCTCTGTGGGTCAACACCCAGCTCATGCTCTGGGAAACGGGCCCGGTAAAGAACCACATGAGGGTTATCTGCCTGCTTCCCCAGTAGGTGCTGGAAGTAACGCAGTGTAGCCTTTGGATTCTTGATGGCCTGAGAGGGGGTGAAGAAGAAGCAGAGTATTAGGCTGCCAAGCTTATGGTCTACCTCTAATATCACAGAAATTGAAAAGGAAAGAGACTTTGGCGTCTGTATCATCTCCTCTTCTCTGCCCAGCACTCACCATGCTTGCTGCACTGTCTCCAAAGAATCTTTCATTTTCTTTCAGGGTTACAGTTACTGGGGTTTTCCTCCGGGATTCCCTGAAAAAGGCAGCAGGATGAAAACTCAGGAGCCTTAACACCTCCACGTACAATTACTCTGATAGCAATGTCTTTTATGGGTACTAACGTCACATACCCACTTGGAGCCTAGACTCTTTTTTCCCCTACCCCCACATTGCAGCCAGCCTCACTTGTTCAAGACAATTTCCATGGGCACTCCAGGTTTGACAATGGCCACCTTCATGGACTCACTG
Organism: Orycteropus afer afer; assembly: GCF_000298275.1. Taxonomy (NCBI): domain Eukaryota; kingdom Metazoa; phylum Chordata; class Mammalia; order Tubulidentata; family Orycteropodidae; genus Orycteropus; species Orycteropus afer. The sequence goes on along the minus strand of NW_006921623.1, from coordinate 2,123,066 downwards.
CCCAGGTCCACAGACATTACTGCCAGCGTGTCTGAAGAGGAAATATGTTAGTCAATTAACCTCTCCTCTTCCCCCAACTTCCTGAGGCCACTCTAATCAAAGCATTACCACTTTCCATGGAAAGTGAAATAGCAAAAAACAAAGAAGAACATCTTGGGTGCAGCAACTCAAGACTACAGAGTTTTCTGACTAAGGAGCCTTAGTCTCCTTTGCAACCATTTATTCCCATCATTTATCCTTCTTTTTATCCCTCCGGTTGGGGACATACCGCTCAGTGACAATAGGTCTGCCAAGAGCATAGTCATCAAGGCCCAACAGGCTGGCCTCCTTGGCCTCTGCCTTCTGACTGTGGCTGCCATTGTGGCCCTGAAGGAGAAAAAAAAAAAAAAAACAACCACATAACTGGATACAGTGAGTAAAGGAGACAACCATATCCCAGAAGCAAAGCTGTAAGATTCATACCTACTCCATTTGCAGCAGCCTGCACTTCACTCCTCCCTCCTGATGAGTATCAACCACTCTCTAATCATCCCCAGAAGTACCCACACAAAGGCCCAAACCAAGGAGCATGGAGTCCTTGGCTCCACCACATTCCTAGAGAAGAAACTAGGCCAGAAGAAAGGAGACCAGAGCCTTCCGTCCACAAGCAACAACTGGAGCACCCTAGCACTGCCCCTACTGTCAGATGGCACCTGGGATGCGGCTGGGGAGCTCTGTCCAGGGCTCAACTACCTCTCCGCACCTGGAGCTCCCCCACTGGCAGGGAAAGCCAGGCTGGGCCTGGACGGAAATGAGAGATGGTGACGTTGGGGAAGGTTTGTATGGAAGAGGGGCCTGCCTTCTCCCTTGCTTCCCTCTTGGTGGTCTTACCCCGATCTTCTTCCTCATATTACCCTCTAGCCCACCTATCTGGCCCTGCTACCCACAAAGACACTGCCTGGAGCGCTAAGGTCCCTCGGTCGGCATGTACCGATTACCCGGTGTTCGCCTCAGTCTCACCTGACGAAGGCGGTGGCTCCCACTCCCGGAAACGAGCGCCCCGGGGACCGAGGTGCGGGGCCCAAAGTACAGGGCCCAAACGGGCTGGCGTCCGTTGCGGCCCTCACTCCCACTACCGACCCGCCCCCGGAGCTAGCATGCTGCCTCCCTTCGGAGGGGTGGCTAGCGCCCATCTCCATCCTCATCCCCACTACCTCTTGCCTCCGCTCCTCTGTGACAAACGCAGCAGCACACGTACCCAGGAGACCGGCAGCGCACCCCCCAAACCCGCGCCCTTCACAACTCCCCTCGGTTTGCAAACTGTTACATTAGCCACCAACCTCTCGGCGGCGTCTCGCGCACCAGCCGGCCCCGGACGCGGCGCGCGCTCATTGGAGCCTGAGCCTCCCGGACCTGCGCCGCACACCCAGCCCCGCCCCTGTCGCCCCGGCGCGCGCTCCCATTGGGCCATGTCGTAGGCGCGCCCCTCCTCCGTCTCCAGCCCCTGCTGGCTGGGGTGGTTGTGGGGCCAGTACACCGGTGAGGGTAAGATCGTGTACATCTGCCTGGGATTGGACCACGTCAAGGGGTCGAAGTGTTGTGTTGTTTTCTCCCCAGCACCAGCCCCAGTCACTCGTGGGACCTTTTTCCGGCCTGGAACTGGGTGCATCACTGACCGGGTCGGGGATGTCCAGTGTCTCGAGCAGTCGATACACGTTCAGTCCAGGACTGGGACCTCTTCTTCCGGACACCTGGGGCGCTCTAGCGGAGGAATGAGAATGATGAGCATCCCCTCCGCAAAAAAGGCGGATGAGACGCTTGCTTGCTGGTTGGTATTCAGCTGCGTTAGATTTTGGCTAAAAAGCAGAATGTCTGTGCTTCAGGCTCCGTCCACTCAAACTACCTTTGTTTCATTGAGGAAACTTAAGGCACAAAAAAAGATGTTCACTGATGGGTCGGAGATTACAAAATGTATTAGCGGCAGAATTTGGCCTTGATGCCTCACTCACTGTGAGCTCCATGAGTATGAGGAAGTATTAGGAATTGTAAAACGCTACAACAAAAGACTTTTATTTGTGAGGCTGTACTTGGTTGTGCATGTGCCTCCCACACCACTTCATATTTTTGTTCTATTAAATCTTGTAAATTTACATTTTCTTTTCCTGTTTCTATCATCGAATTAAAGTATCTCTGGCAGATACTGGACGTTCCTCTCTTACTTTACAGGCCTGAATGCGTTTTTCTTTAATTTGGAAGTTAGTTGCCTGTTTCCCCTTCCATAAATCAACGTCTGGCCTCCCTTCATAGAAAACTCTTGAAGTCCAAGGCTACGCTTCTTTAAGGAATCTGTTCCTTTCTCTACATTTTTGATGATGCTTGGGGGGAGAAAGTAGGTATCTATGCTTAGAAGAGAAATGTACTGGCGGTACCTGGGAGAGGTCTATTCTTTTAAGAATAGTTCAGTCTTAATATAGTAGAAAAATTGGTAGAAATAAGCCAAGATTACAGGACAGCTTGCTTAAATTTTTACAATTTACATAAATAATACATGAATGTAATCCTGGAAAAAAATAAAACCTAAATGTTGACACCATTCCAGATCTTCTGGAGGTAATTTATCAGTTTGGTGTGTAACCTTCCAGGCATTTTTGTCTGCGTTTACATACATTTATGTCTCTCTAGAAAGAAATGTGGTTTTTGTCTTTTTTAAACCATAAAATATTATCCATATGTATTGTTTGCAACTTGCTTTTTAATCTTTTTTTTGTTGTTGTTGAGACTATACAAATTCAAGTTTCTACCTGTGTAATTCAGTGACATTGTAACCTTTCTCACCCTCCTTTTCTCAGTTTCTCCCCCATAACCTCACTGCCCCCTATGGTTCCTATCTAATCTTTAAAGTTGCTGTTGTCACTTTGATCGCATATAGATAGTTCTTAGAAAGAGCATTGTGTGCAGGGCAGACATTTTTTATTAGTTAAGCTAAACTATTGTTTTGAGAAGACTTCAGGGGATAGGTTTTTTTTTTTTTTTTAATTGTGATTTGGGTGAAGGTTTACAGAGCAAATTCATTTTCCATACAGCAGCAGTTCATACACATTTTGTTTCATAACATTGACTGCAATTCCCCACAATGAAACAGCTCTCTTCCCACTTCCTCCCTGTAGTTATCACTTCCCTGTGTGCTTCCCTCCATGGACTCCCACCCTACAACCGCCCCCCCCCCCCCCCCACCCCGCTGTCTCCCTGTGCAGACACTGCCCTTCTGTTCTCTCATGATTGATTGCTCCAAATAGTGTATCTCCCCATATGCCTGTCTATTATTTGGCTGGCAGCCACAGGAGTGAGTTCTGTTCCAGACCTGAAGGGTAGCTTGGGGCCATAATCTTAGGGGTCTCATCAGCCTCTATCAGACCAGCAAAGCTGGTCTTTTTTTTTAATTTTTTTTTATGATTTTGCATTTTGTTCTACATTGTTCTCCCACTGTATCCAGGATATCCTGCACTGATCCCCCTCTGAGTGGTTGACAGTGGTAGCCTGGCACCATCTAGTTCTTCTGGTCTCATGTTCATATAGGCTGATGATTGTGTGGTCTATCAGTCCCTTGCACTAATTATTTCCATACATCTTTGGTTTTCTTCATTCTTCTTTGTTCTGGATGAGGACAGACCCATCACTGCATCTAGATGACCGCTTGCAAGCTTCTAAGACGCTGGTTGCTACTCACCAAAGTAGGATGTAGAACAATGTTTTTGTGTAGTGTGTTATGTCAATTGAGCTTGATGTCTTCAGGGGATAGTTTTAAAGATTATCTCAGAGCAATAGTTTCAGAGTTCATCTTCTCCGAGCAACTTGCTTTTTAAAAAACAAATCATGGAGCATTTCCCATACCAATGTGTAAAGATTCACTTTATTGTTTTCTGCTGTAGAACATTCTGTAGCATGGGGTTTGTTTAGCCATATAAATGACATATAAATGATCAGTTCAGCTCTACAGAGAAAGATTTTGTTCTTCAGTAATTGAATACTTTTTAAAAAAAGGGGGGACTGGGTTTGCTGGTGTGATAGATCCTGGTGGAACCACTGAGACTATGGCCCCTAGCTGCCCTTCGGGTCTGGAATTGAACCCATACCTGTGGCTTCCAGCCAAACAAAAGACAGACATATGAGTTGAACATTTAAGTGAGGTAGATATACTCCTTGGAGAGATCATGAGAGAAAGAAGGACTGCTTATGCACAGGGAGACAGCTCAGGGATCAGGAGTGCATGGAGGGATGGACACAGGGAAGAGGTAACTATGGGGAGGAAGTGGAAGGGGAGCTGTTGCATTGTGGTAAATTGTGGTCAATGTCATGAGACAAAGTGTATGTGAACTGCTGTATGGAAAGTGAATTTGCTCTGTAAATTTTCACCCAAATCACAATAAAAAAAAAATAATAATACTAATTGACTACTTTTGGCCAGCTATCCAGTAGACTTTTTCTAACCTTTTCAAACAGAAAATATAGATTTTTAACACTTTCTGGGCCTCTGTGACATACAGGCATTGTGCTAGACACTGGGAATCTAGTGATGGGGTGACCTTATCCCTGTCCTCAAAAATCAGTCTATTGGGAAACAAACATGTTCATGGCTTCATGCACTTAATAAAAACTTAATTGAATTATTCCAAATTGGAAGACTAAGAAAGTTAGTCTCCCTGCTCCTGAGAGCTCTCACCCTCAACATACTTTTGGTAGGACTACAGTTTTGCTGCAGCCTTGGTGAAGCAGCTTATACTAGGGCCCTGGATATCTGTCCCCGTGGGAGGTGCAACAGGTGCAAGTGCTCTGGGGAATCACCTGTTTTGTTCTCTGACCAGAGAGGAGAAAACTCAGTCTCATAATAAGAAGTTGTAGACCAATGGGAAATTTTAAATGTAAAACACCTGACTTAGATTGACCTATGTAGCTGAATCCACTAATTATTGTTCAGAATAATTTGTTAACAACATTGAAGACTACACCCTCTTCTCCACAATGTGCAGAAACCCAAGAGAAGAAAGTTTCTGTCTTGTATAACATGTGCCAGATTGACAGAAGATTAAAATGAACACATTAGCAAAGGCATATGCATACTTTACATGCCATGTAAATTATATGATGGACTGGGGGTTGTGTTGATCGGGAAGAAGAACCTGGTATATTAAAAATTTTTCACCCAGCAGTCTCATTCTTTGATTTATACCTAATAAATGCATACATGTTTACCAAGAGACTGTAACAGCTTTATTCATAATAGCCCCAAATTGAAAACTACCCAAATGCCTATTAATGATACAATAAATAAATAAATGGTGATAGATTGACACTGTGGTCCAGCGACTTACTTAATGTGGCCCTTCTAGCCAATAGTCTTTGTAACTCCTATAAAATGACTAGGAGCTCTGGTAGCTTAGTGCCTTAGGCACTTGACTGCTAACCAGAAGGCTGGCGGTTCAAATGCACCAGCCACTCCTCGGAAGGAAGATGGGGCAATCTACTTCCATAGTGATACTGCCTTGGAAACCTAAGGAGGGGTCGCAATGAGTTGGGTCCAACTCAATGGCACATAACAACAACAATAATCCCTAATAAATGCCATAATCATAATATCTGTGAGTTTTGTGTGGCCATTACAATGAATTCTCAAATTCCTCAGATAAATAGAGAGTGTCATGGGAGAGACAGCTGGTGTCAGAATTGGGAAAAAGATTGACAAGAAGGATGTTTAAGGGATCAGCCCTGGGCGGTTGATGCTGATAATGAATCTCCTTCCCCCTTGTGAAATTAGAGGAGGTCAAATGCCTCCTGAATGCCATTTTTACAGACAACAATGGAATTCTATACAACCAAAAACCAAACTCACTGACATCAAGTTGGATCCAACTCATAGTGACCCCTCCTTGGGTTTCCAAGGCCGGTATCATTATGGAAATAGATTGCCCAACCTTTCTTCCTTCTGAGGAGTGGCTGGTGGGTTTGAACCGCCAGCCTTCTGGTTAGCAGTCACATGCCTTAGCACTATGCCACCAGAGCTCTTGGAATTCTATATGGCAATGACAATTAATAATCTACTGTTACATGCAGTAACCTAAATGAATCCCACACACATTATTGAGTGAAAAAAAAAAAAAGCTAAAAGGTACATATTGTATAATTTCACTTATATAATGCTTAAAACAGGAAAAATTATGCTTCAGGAGGTGCTTACACTTGGTGGGCGGTAGTATGTAGAACAGGGTTCTGGCAATGTTCTGTTTGCAATGCTAGTTGCAATGGCTATGCCCAGTTTGTGAAATTCGATGAGCTATAGTATATGCACTCTTTTGCATGTATGTTAGACTTCAATAAAGCATTTTAAAATTATTTTGTCTTTATTTTTGTTGAATTTATTGTGTATCCCACAAAAAAGACTTGAGGGTTTGGTTTTGTTATAACCCTACACAGGAAGAAACCTACTTTCAGCAGGAGAAACTACACTAGGATACGTTTTTTCTATGATGATGTTTTTAGAATTACAAATATATATGTATATATATAGCTACTTTTTAAAAAAAACTTTATTGTGATTTGGATGAAAAAACAGAAAGAAAAACCACCCATAATTCCATTTTCCAGATTAAATCACTTTAAGTATTATGATGAATATCAATCCACACACTTTTAATATTAATGGAGATAGTATTTTGAAGCCATTTTTCATTTAATTTACTGAGGACACTTTCCTATGTCATTTTTTTCCTCTTCAGGATTTTCAGTGGTTATAGAATTATAGCATAAAGAAGTACAGTAATTTATTTACCAAAATTACTACAGTTTGACAATTAGATTTTCTTTTGCTACTTCTGTAGTGATACTGCCTCAGAAACCCAAGGAGGGTTCGCTATGAGTCCGGTCCGACTCAACGGCATATAACAATAACAACAACATCATAAAAGGTTCCATAGACACTTTTATGATAAATCTTATGCAAAACTATGCCTTATAATCCACGTAGGAGAAATTCCTAGAAGTGTAAATGCTGACTTAAAGTGTATTGTTAATTGCTGTGGAGTGGATTCCAACTCATGGCAACCCCATCAGTACCTTCCTGATTTTATGCTTCTGCTATATATTATCAAATTATGTTCCTTACCAATGTACACGCTCCAACAGCAGTGAATGACAGCTCACTGAATCCTTAATAACACTAGAATATTAATGCATTTTTAAAGCTTTGGTGCATATGAATTTGAAGACAATGTGGGGAGATGAGAAGACAAGTTCCAGCAAGAAGGATTGGGAGCATTTCCCAGCTTGCACTTGAGGTGGCTGTTATTACATGTCAAGAAGAGAAGAAACGCTTTCAGTATTCTTGAATTCTGTAACTTCATGATCACATAGATAGCTCAGACTTTTTTTAAAAAAAACCTTTATTGTGATTCGGGTGAAAGTTTACAGAACACATTTTTTTAAAACATTTTATTGTGATTTAAGTGAAAATTTACAGAGAAAATTTGTTTTCTGTCCATAAGGTTCTCATTGGCTAATTTTCAGAAGTAGATCCCAGGCCCTTCTTCCTGGTCTGTCTTGGCTGGAACTTCCACTGAAACCTGTGAGCAAACTGTTTTCCATTCAATAGTTCCTATACATTGATTCTCGACATGGATTGCAACCCCACTATGTAACACAGCATTCCTCCCACCTCCTCCCTGTGGTTACCATTTCCCTTTGTCCTTCTTTCCTAAGCATTTCTGCCTTCAAAGATTTATCCCAAGGAGCTCTGGTGGTGCAGTGCCCAAGGCATTTGACTGCTAACCAGAAGACTGGAGGTTCAAAACCCACCAGCTGCTCCTTGGAAGGAAGGTGGGGCAATCTACTTTCATAGAGATTTACCACCTTGGAAACCCAATGGGGGTTGCCATGAGTTAGAATCTACTCAATGGCAGTGGGTTTGGTTTTTTGTAGGTCAAGGAGCTCTGATGGTGCAGTGGTTAAGGCACTTGGCTGCTAACCAAGAGATCAATGGTTCAAACCCACCAGCTGTTCCACAGAAGAAAGATGAGTCTGCTTCGATAGTTTTACAATGTGGGAAACCCTATGGGGCAGTTCTACTTTCTCCTGTAGAATCACTATGAGTTGGAATCGGCTGGAGGGCAGTGGGGTAGAGTTTTGTAGGTCAAGTTTTCATTCTCACTAACCAGCTAACTGCTTGTGTTTCACACTGTCATAGTAGCTGTGGAGTCTTGGTTCTCTGCATTCAAAACAATGGAGTTGAGTTTAGAATGACTTTCTTGCTCCTAAGGTAGAAACTGCTAGCCCTTTTGGGGGCTAAGAGAAGAGAGAGAGAGAGAGAGAAAAAAAAAAAAAAAAGACTTCAGTATTCTAGAAAAATCATTTCTGCCCAGACAGAGAGCCAGATAAGAAAAGAAAAAATTGATGGAAAGTGAGCATTTGCATCTGGAACAATGTTCCTGTTCTGCTCCAAAGGATACATCATGGGTAGCAGTTTGCTGAAAGGGAAAGGAGAGAGCATTGCAAGACTGCTCTTGCTTCTGAGCTGTGACCTCTTTAATTTCAAATTAAAGACTTGAATTGCTTCTTTACTTTTTGGACTTTCAGAACTTAAATTCTCAGTTTGTAGTATCTAAATTTGTACAGATTTTTTCTGTGGGGTATGCCTATTTATCATCCTCACTACACTCAAGTTCAGGATTCATAAAGTCTAACTAACTAAAAGACAAATCTGGGTGTATGTTCTGACAAGTGTAGCTTAGCCTCATATGCTAGCAAACCACCTAATTAAAGGTTAGGGGGCTGAAGGGCTCTTATTTCCAAATAACTTTGATGTTTTTGCCCAGAGAGAGTCACTTGAACCTCTTTGAGAATTCTATTTTCTCATCAGAGATAATGATACCTCTTCTGAAGATGGTTGCTATGACGATTCCATGAAAATTGAAAATACTTTATTAGGTATAATTCACAACATGAAATTCAAGGTTTGCTGCTATCAGTCCTTTGTATACCTGTCCCTTACAGTGGTTGAGTTCCCTAAATAGCAAGGACCATATCTTGTTCATGTTATTATTCTGGGCAGCTAGTACAACTCCATTTTACTTGGTTCTACAATCAACACTAATGGAAACAACAGTCAAGAAATCAGATGCTGTATCAAATCTGCTACAAAATACCTCTTTAAAGTGCTGAAGAGCAAATAAGTCTCTTCGAAGACTATGGTACACCTAACCCAAGCCAAGGTGTTTTAATCAACTCATATGTATGTGAAAGCTGGGCAATGAATAGGGAAGATGGAAGAAGAGTTAATGCTTTCAAGTTGTGGTGTTGGTGAAGAATACTGAAAGTACCATGGACCTCCAGAAGAATGAACAAATCTGTCCTGGAGGAAGTGCAGCCAGAATGCTCCTTGGAAGCGAGAATGGCCAGACTTTGTCTCATCTACTTTGGTCATGTTGTCAGAAGAGACCATTCCCTGGAAAAGGATGTCATGCTTGGTAAAGTGGAGGGCCAATGAAAAAAGGAAAAAGCCCTCAAGGAGGCTTTTTTTTTGGCTGCAACAATTGGTTCAGTATAGCAAGGATTGTCAGGCTGGAGCAGGATCAAACAGTGTTTTGTTCTGTGGTACATAGGGTCAGTACGATTTGGAGCCAACTCAACAGCACCTAACAACAGCAACAGTACAATTTCAGGCAGAGTGAGTGCTCAATACATGTATGTTATACAGAGGAATGGACTGAAAGTAGTAAGTCTGAAGAGGCATCCTGGAAGTAGAGTGGCTCTAACAGTCCAATCATTAATGAGAAGATCCACCGGGCAAAGGTTGAACCAGATTCACACATTCAGACTGCCACAGGACAGTCAGGGGAGCACTCAAGTCAACAACAAAGACCCTGCTCTTTCTGCTCTTGACAGCTCTCTTTGCTTTTTTACATCGCTTCTTTTCACATGTATTCTTCATAGTCTTAATAACTGCCATGCTAACGTATTATCTAAAAACTGATGAATAAGTGCAGAATATGCTCAATAGGTAAAAGGGAGTTCAGTCTACTTCCCACTCATGCTTCTGCCCAGGGGTGGAAGCCTGAAACAGTTCCAATACCTGTGCGAAGAACAGGAAAGAAAACTGAGCTGGAAGTCAGGCTATATGTGTACCTAGCGGTTTCTTCCCCTCATTTATCTCATCAGATAAATGGATTCTACCTTCCTGTCAATCAGATTGAGGAGAGGAGGAAGTAAGAAAGTTATTCCAGGCAGTTATTCCTTCAACCAAACAGGAGTCTCTACCAGGCTCTGTTAGGCTTAGTTCATGCTAAACAGGATACAGCCCCTGCTCTCCAGGAATTTAGGGGCTGGTGGGAATAAAGACTATAGTATTCTGAATACAAAAAGTTCTGGGGGTGCTGGCAAATGTTTTAGTGTGTGCACAAGTTGTGGGAGAGGGAGTGCAAAAATACACTGCAGAAATACTAACCACAAGACCACTTTTTCTTATGTCCATGCCAACTCAAAGTAACTCTGTTTCACTCCTACACGTAATTCCTTGTGGCATAAAAACAGTAAACCCACAGTTGTCCATGAGGACAGCTCCTGTTTGTACCCAAAGCTGGTTTAGCCAGAGCTGGGAGTGGAGGGTAGCTCAACAGGATTTTAGGCATGTGCCGCTAGTTAAATAACAGTTCTCAAAACTACCACTTGAGGCTTTTCGCTTTCTGCTTAGGTCCCAATACCTCCCATTATGGAAAAAAGGGGGAAGGCCCAGGGTCTTGGGAGTCTCGGCCTCATCAGTATTTCTTAAGAAATGTTCTGCGAGTTTATTACATGGCACACTCTGACAAGGGAACACAGTAAGAAAACAGTAATTAAGAAATTGACAGTTTGGTGGCGGACACAAACTTATAATTTTATTTTTTCTCTCCTTCAGCTGAAACACCGGTTCTATATACTTTGTTTCACTTGTGCTTCAAAACAGTCTTACAAGGTCGGAACATACTTAGGTCCAGCGGTTTCCAGTTCGCAACGCGTATGGCATTCTTTATCTTGGTATTTCACATTCCAGCGCATTTTACAGCGGAGGAAACTGATGTCTGATGTTCAAAGACGTGAAGGGTCGAGCTTTTCAACATTTCAGCCAGTGCAGATACAGCTGGAAAAAACAAAAACAAAACATTGCCGTGAAATCAATGCCGACTCCTCGCGACCCTACAGAACAGAGTAGAACTGCCCCACAGGGTTCGGAAGGAAAATTGGGCAATCTACTTCTGTAGTGATACCGCCTCGGAAACCCAAGGAGGGGTCGCTACGAGTCGAGTCCCACTCGATGGCACACAACAACAACAACAACAAATCTTGACGGAAGCCACCTCTTTTGCCCACAGAGCAGCTAGCTGTTCCACCCTCTGACCTATTCTGATAGCAGCCTAGAACTTAACCACTGGTGCCATCAGCGCAGCAGTAAGATTCCCAACCCACCAGCCACTCCTGGGAAGAAGGTTGGGCAATCTCCTTCGTTGTGATACCGCCTCGGAAAACCAATGAGGGGTTCCTATGAGTCCGGTCGGACTCCACCGCACATAACAACAGCAACCCAAAGGACGGAGGGAGTGGTGGGCGGAGAGGCCGAGTGAACATATCCCTCCCTGCCCATTCCCTCAGCAGCTGAAGCTGTCAACCCCATCACCTTCTCCGCAGTAACTCCTGAGCGCCTGCGCACTCAGAAAGCTACCTAGACACCCGGCTTCCTCCGGGTCACATGATCCGCCAACTCCTCTCACATGACATCTCTCCCGGAGGCGGGGGCCTTCGGCCAAGATGGCGGCGTACCTGCAGTGGCGGCGCTTTGTTTTCTTCGAGAAGGAGCTGGTGAAGGAGCCGCTAGGGAATGATGGAGCCGCTCCTGGGACTGCGCCTGGCTCTGGACCCGCTGCTTCCAAGTTCCTTTGCCTCCCTCCTGGCATCACTGTCTGCGATTCAGGCCGAGGGAGCCTAGTCTTTGGAGATATCCTTCCTCTGAAGCTCGCTTTTCTTCTCTGATTCTTAAAGAGATCGGGCTAGATGGAATCTCTCAGAGGGGTTTGTGATACGTTCCTCTTTAGTTTAACTGGGGGCCAGTGCTTTTTTTGTGGGGAGACGTAATTAAGTCTGTTCTCTAACTTGTTGCCAGCTGCAGTCCTGGTCAAGTCATTTACCTTCTCTGTGCTTCAGTTTCTTTATTTGTAAGAGGCGTGTAAAATGTCAAGTTGATTAGATTATTTTAAGGATCAGTCCAAAAAAAAAAAAAAATGGATACAAGTTGGCTTTAAAAGATGAAGATGTAAGGGGTCATTACTTCACCTACCAATATTGTACACGAGGAGGTGAGACCAGGAGTTAGTTTACTGCTTTCTTCTTAAGATTGCTGCGGATAAATGCTGGCCTGCTTTCTCACTTTTTTTTTTTTTTTTTAAAGATGGGAGACTCATGTAATGTGTATGGAAAAATTCTTGAAAAATTTAAAGAGTTATGTGAACCTTAGTTGTTATCTAAGTTCTGGTCTAAATGTAGGTATTCTCTTCTTGGGAAGGAGGCTCCTTGACCACCCTGCACATATGGAGGGCCAGATCTGGTTCTTGCCCCGCTCCCTACAGCTTACCGCCTTCCAGGCCTACAAGTTACGGGTGACACACCTGTACCAGCTGAAGCAGCACAATATTCTAGCATCTGTTGGTGAGGATGAAGAGGGCATCAACCCCCTGGTGAGTCTCAGAAAGGAAATGGGAAAGACCTGGCAGCCTGGGAATTGTTTGTTGGAGGATGACTAGCATTCACACTCCTGAGATGTGTCCACAGGTAAAGATCTGGAATCTGGAGAAGAGAGATGGTGGTAATCCTCTCTGCACTCGAATCTTCCCTGCCATCCCAGGAACAGAGCCAACTGTTGTGTCTTGTTTGACCGTTCATGAAAATCTCAACTTTATGGCCATTGGTAAGCAGAAAGAAGGCAAAGCCAGTGCTCCTAAATTTTTGATTGATTTTCTTCAGAGTTGCTTCTGCAGCTCATCTTCATTGTTTCCATGAGACCAATTAGTACTGAAAGGAGCACTGGTGGCATGGTGCCTAAGGCATTTGACTGCTAACCAGAAAGTTGGTGGTTCAAACCCATCAGCCACTCTGAGGAAGGAAGATGGGGCAAATTACTTCCGTAAAGATTTGCTGCCTTGGAAACCCAGAAGGGGGTCTCTATGAGTCGGAATAGACTCAATGGCAGTGAGTTTGCTTTTTATTTAGTACTTTCTTTAGTTTTAAAGTTTAGAATGAGAAGGCACTTAATTTTGTTTTTTGAAAATGAGTAGTGAGTACCAATCTCCATGTGCTTCAGTTGGATCTTTATTGGAGAAGTTTGGTGTGAAGCGAAGGCTTGTCACATATAACGAGTGCCTCAGGTGGTCTTTCTTTCCCCCTTGTGCTTCCTGATCTTTTCAGGGTCACTGAAGTGCTATTTCCTGCTCTCCGACAGGTTTCACAGATGGCAGTGTCACTTTGAACAAAGGAGACATCACCCGGGACAGGCATAGCAAGACCCAGATTTTACACAAAGGCAACTATCCTGTCACTGGACTGGCCTTTCGCCAAGCAGGAAAGACCACTCACTTGTTTGTTGTGACAACAGAGAATGTTCAGGTATAATCAGGGCCTCCACTGTTAGAAGCAAGCAGGAAAGGCTTCTCTTGTTGTTCAGGGGTCTAATGTAAGGAGCTGATGGGAGAGGCAGGAGTTGTAAACTTTCATCATAAAGCCTTGTATCATTTTCTTTGCTTTGTATCTTTTTTTCTTCACTTTGGAGACTGGGAAAGATTAAGACTTAGGAGAAGAATTCTGGGATTATAAAGGGGAACTAAATTTTTTACGTAAGTAGTTAAGTGGTGATGAACAAGTCACTTTATGTTTTTGGTTCTTCGTGTTCCTAATTTATAACAACCTACAACATAGTGCATTGGGCAAATCTGCTACAAAAGACCTATTAAAAGTGTTAAAAAGGAAAGATGTCACTTTGAGGACTTAGGTGCATCAGACCTAAGCCATAGCATCTCTAGTCATGTCATATGCTTGCAAAAGCTGGGCAGTTAATAAGGACGACTAAATAAAATTGCTGCATGTTAATTATGATGTCAGAAAAGAATATTGAATGTATCATGGACTGCCAGAAGATTGAGCAAATTTGTTTGTACAAATCTGAAGTACAGCCAGAATGCTCTTTAGAAGAAAGAATGGTGAGACTTTGTCTCATGTGCTGTGGGCATGTTATCAGGAGGGATCAGTCCTGGAGAGAAGGACATCATGCTTGGTAAAGCAGAGGGTCAGTGAAAAAGAGGAAGACCCTCAACAAGAAGGATAGACAGGGTGGCTGCAACAATGAACTCAAACATTGCAGTGATTGTGATGCTGGTGCTGGACAGGGCAGTGTTTCATTCTGTGGTACACATGGTCTCTCTGAGTCGAATCAATTCAACAGCACCTAACATGTACACATGGCACTCTCTCGGGAATTCTTTGGATAAAACAGTAAGAGATTATCGTATTTGTCTTATGTGCAGCATTTTTTTTTTTTTAATTAGGATTTGGGTGAAGATTTACAGAGTAAATTCACTTTTCATACAGCAGTTCACATATACTTAGTTTCATGTCATTGACCAAAATTTACAATGCAGCAGCTCCCCTCCCACTTCCTCCCCATAGTTACCTCCTCCCAGTGTCCATCCCTTCATACTCTTCTGCACCCTGAGCTATCTCCCTGATGTGCAGCATTTTTGTACTAGGTAATGATAATATATACAGAAGCAGAAAATGTGGTCTTTGCTTGTATTTAATTGATATAAAACCAATTGCTGTTAAGTGGATTCTGACTCATGGTGACTCCCAGTGGGTCCGAGTAAAACTGTGCTCCATAGGATTTTTCAGAAATAAATCACCAGGCCTTTCTTCTGTGGTACCTCTGGGTAGACTAGAACCTCTAACCTTTCAGCCAAGCAAACTGTTTGTACTGCCCAGGGACTCCTATATTAAATGGATAGGAATGGGAGAAAGCAAGCAACTAGGAAAAATCTTAAGAGTACTAAGAGAAAAAGAGCAAGCCAGTATGGAGATAGGCATCCCTTTGTGAAGTCTTAGATGCTTCCTCCTCAAAGGAAACCTGTTAACCCCCTTTTTTTTTTCTTGTAGTCTTACATAGTTTCTGGAAAGGACTACCCTCGTATGGAGTTGGACACCCATGGTTGTGGCCTGCGCTGCTCAGCCCTAAGTGACCCTTCTCAGGACCTGCAGTTCATTGTGGCCGGGGATGAGTGTGTATACTTGTATCAACCTGATGAACGTGGGCCCTGCTTCGCCTTTGAGGGCCATAAGCTCATTGCTCACTGGTTTAGAGGCTACCTTGTCATTGTCTCACATGATCGGAAGGTTTCTCCCAAGTAAGGATGCCAGAGAGAAAGGGAAGGGAGGGAGCTGGACTTGTTCCCTAGACTTCACTGGATTTTGAAGTCATAATTCCTGGATCTTGCCAGTCTACTACTTTGGTTTTATGTAGATTCCCCTATTATAAGACTCTGTTTTTACTGAAAAAAATGTATGTTTTTGCAGAAGACATTTGCTGAGTAGCCCTGATGTAGTAGGACACTGCAGGGAATTTGGACTTAGTTTATGGGTGTTATTTATTGATTTTTAAAAACTCTTAAGTTGGAATAAATTGAGCAGAGGAAACAGGGAACAAACTGGAGGCAAGCTACCAAGGGAAGTAATGGTTATGCAGGAGAGAATTTTTTTTCTCAGAACAAACTGTAAGGGGAAATGGCGCAAGTCTGCAGCATGATAGAAGTCCTCCCCTGTCAGATGTTGGTTTGTTTTCATTCGGTACCAGGCACAGTGTCTTAGGCATACCAGGTGCTAGATGCTTATTTGTTAAATGAATGGTTATCTGAACGTACTTAGTATTTTAATGTATTGCCTGCATTAATTATAGGATCCTAAAGGGTAAGATGGTAAGATTAGGTCTGTGTTCTCTTCTTACAACTTCCAACACGTTGCTGCATACTATGGGATGAACTGCTGGAGGGGCCAGAGCAGCGATTTGTTCTGGGTAGAATGGGCACCACCAGCGTTTTAACGGGCAGGCAATAAGGGGAACTGAGGCAGAGGTTGTACAAATACAGGTGTTTTTTCTTTCCCACACAGGTCAGACTTTACCAGCAGGGACTCTCAGAGCTCCGACAAGCAGATTCTTAACATCTATGACCTGTGCAACAAATTCATAGCCTATAGCACCGTCTTTGAGGATGTTGTAGATGTGCTTGCTGAGTGGGGCTCCCTGTACGTGCTGACGCGGGATGGGCGGGTCCACGCACTGCAGGAGAAGGACACACAGACAAAACTGGAGGCAAGGCCCCCAGGTTCCCAGAGCTGGCCACAGATAGCCAGAAGAGTAGGAACAGGCTCCCCAAGTCACTTTGTCCAGGGTGTTTCCTCCCTTTTGGGTCACAGCCATATTCAGCCTCTTAGGGTAATATTACAAGGTAAAAGGCTTGGGAAGGTGAGGTGAACTGATCTTGGGGGAATCTAGGAAGTTTTGACCTGTCTAGAATCTAGCTAGATTGGAACTCCAGGGCTATCTGGCTTATGTGTTGTGTGCATATTCTGGAAAGTGTCTTCTCAGGACTGCATCTACCCATTTTCTAATCTGTCTCCCCCGCCTTCTAGATGCTATTTAAGAAGAACCTATTTGAGATGGCAATTAACCTGGCCAAGAGCCAGCACTTGGACAGTGATGGGCTGGCCCAGATCTTCATGCAATATGGGGACCATCTCTACAGCAAGGGCAACCATGATGGGGCTGTGCAGCAGTATATCCGGTCAGTCCGGAGGTGCTTTTGGATGGAGCTCTGAATACAGGCATTGGCAGGCAGGCAGGCTAAAACCTGTGCTCGGGCAGGGAGTTGAACTCTACCAGGAGTTATTTTTTTTTTTTATTCTGCAGAAACTTTAATTCCTCAGTATGAGAGGATAAGATACCTTATCGGTAAAAGGAATGCTTACATGACCAGTTTGCAAATCAGCTGATGAGTTCCTCTTATTTTAAACTTCAGCTTAGCCTTTATTTTAATATCCATAGTGGTCAGTTCTTTAAAGAGAAAAAGGTGTTCATGTCTTGAGCCCACACGTCCTTCCCTTGGTACTGTTTCTTAGAATTTTCTACCCTGATTAGGGTTTTAGGACCTAGTCTAACCTCTTTCCCAAGTGACCTAGAATTCCTATTTGCAGTCAAATTTAAAAGCCAGTGCTCTGGAGTGTTGCTACTCAGTGTGGTTCACAGTCTAGTAGTAGCACGTACATCACCTGGGAGTTTGTTGGAAATGCAAAATCTAACAGGAACAGAATTTGTATTTTAACAAGACCTGCAAGTGATTCCTCTGCCCCTTAAAGTTTGAGAGTACACTAATGCCAATGACATTCGATGCACATGTCTCCCTAGAACCATTGGAAAGTTGGAGCCATCCTATGTGATCCGCAAGTTTTTGGATGCCCAGCGCATCCATAACCTGACTGCCTACCTGCAGACCCTGCACCGACAATCCCTGGCCAATGCTGACCACACCACTCTGCTGCTCAACTGCTATACCAAGCTCAAGGATAGTTCAAAGCTGGAAGAGTTTATTAAGGTGCAGATTGGGGTGGAGGATGTTTCTTGAAGGCCCCACCCAGCATGTGGTGGCTTCCCCAGGCCTTGCCTTTCTTCAGCAAGATTCAGGGGAAGGAATTACCTTATTCAGGGACCAGGATCCACTACTCTATGAATTGGGGAGAGGAATAGCTGTCCCCGCTAGTGTTTCTCCTATCCCCCTTGGTTCTGTGATGCCAGCCTTCCCATGATACCTAATCCCAGGGAAATGGCATTGGGAAAGCTCTTTGTTTCCAGAGAAATCCCTGTAAAGGTAAGGCAGAGGAAAATTTCTGGCTTTTAGTCAGAAACTTTCTAAGAAGCAGGATAACATAACGTTTTAAAGCAGGGACTCTGGAACCAGACTGCCTGGGTTTGAATCCAGGCTCTGCCATTTACTATCTTGGTCAAGTCACTTCATGTCTTTGAGCCTCAGTTTCTTTAGAAATGAGAATAACAGTAGCCCCTATTTCTAAAAGGTGTGTTGAAAATTAACTGAGTCATATATGTAAAGCACTAGACCTGTGGAAAGTGCTTTGTAAGCATTTGATGTTATTATTATCACTAATATGGTGTTTATTATTAAGGATCTGGTCTTAAGCTCAGATGTATGTTTCTCCTCCCTTCCCCACCTGCAACCTCTGTGCACATGACTTGGTCTTACGTTTCCCTGGCAGACGAAGAGTGAAAGTGAAGTGCATTTTGACGTGGAGACAGCCATCAAGGTCCTCCGGCAGGCTGGCTATTACTCACATGCCCTCTACTTGGCTGAGAATCATGCACATCACGAATGGTACCTGAAGATCCAACTGGAGGACATTAAGGTAGGTGGGACCCTTGACTAGGGCAGAGCTGTCTTCTTTTTCTAGCATTTTCCTGGGATGAAGAAAGTGCTTCCCAGTGGGTGAACTAGGAGTGTGAGCTTATGCTGCCCTTTATGTCTCCACAGAATTACCAGGAAGCCCTGCAGTACATTGGCAAGCTACCTTTTGAGCAGGCAGAGAGCAACATGAAGCGTTATGGCAAGATCCTCATGCACCACATACCAGAGCAGACTACACAGTTGCTGAAGGGACTCTGTACGGATTATCGGCCCAGCCTTGAAGGCCAAGGCGAAAGGGAGGCTCTGGGCTGCAGGGTAAGGCCTATGGGAGAACTTCTGAACAGCAAGAATCACCTTAGGGCCCCCTGGGTACAAAGCTTATTCACTGACTCCATCTCCTTTCTCCTCCTTTGCCATCATAGGCCAACTCAGAGGAGTTCATCCCCATCTTTGCCAACAACCCACGAGAACTGAAAGCCTTCCTGGAGCACATGAGTGAAGTACAGCCAGACTCACCCCAGGGCATCTATGACACGCTCCTTGAGCTACGGCTACAGAACTGGGCCCATGAGAAGGATCCACAGGTGAGGCCTGGCAAGAACTATAAGAGGTCCTGGAGAAAAGACAGTTCTTGCATGTGGCTGCCTTCTGGTGCATTCCTTGGAAAAGACTAGTAACACCTCACTTTTGGGGGCTAAATGATCCTCAATGAAGAAGAAATTGGACTGAGGGGAAGAGATAGTTGATTTGTGATTTTTCTCTCTGTCCAGCAGCTCTACCTTCCTCCTTTCCTAGGTCAAGGAGAAGCTTCATACAGAAGCCATTTCCCTGCTGAAGAGTGGGCGCTTCTCCAATGTCTTTGACAAGGCCCTGGTCCTCTGCCAGATGCATGACTTCCAGGATGGAGTCCTTTACCTCTATGAGCAAGGAAAGCTGTAAGAGTTTGGGGACTTTCAGGGCAAGGGGAAGGGATCCAAGTAACTTTCCAGGTACAGCCACTGAGGTATGGCTCTGGCCCAGGTTTCAGCAGATTATGCACTACCACATGCAGCATGAGCAGTACCGGCAGGTGATCACCGTGTGTGAGCGCCACGGAGAGCAGGAGCCCTCCCTGTGGGAACAGGCTCTCAGCTACTTTGCCCGCAAAGAGGAGGACTGCAAGGAGTACGTGGCAGCTGTGCTCAAGCATATTGAGAACAAGAACCTCATGCCACCCCTTCTAGGTACTCGGGAGGACTAAATGGGTGGCAGGCTGCTGACAATTAGGGGCTCTGGGCAGGGGCCCCTCAGCTCTGTCTAGAGGATATTGTCTCATTTCCTCCTGGACCCCAATTTCAGTGGTGCAGACCCTGGCCCACAACTCTACAGCCACCTTGTCTGTCATCAGAGACTACTTGGTCCAAAAACTGCAAAAGCAGAGCCAGCAGATTGCACAGGATGAGCTCCGGGTGCGGCGGTACCGAGAGGAGACTACCCGCATCCGCCAGGAGATTCAGGAGCTTAAGGCGAGGTACTTGGTGTATGGATATGTGGAGGGGCCCCTAGGGTAACCTTATTCTTCATAGGAGGTCATTACATACTTCACACAGACAGTATTCCTAAAATGTGTTTGACTATGTCCATTCTTGAAGATCTCTTTCAATGGAGAAATTCAAGTACTGCTTTTTTATGTAAATCATCATTTATTGGGCTTTGGAGGTTATCTTGTAGCAGGTGCATTTCTTTATGTAATATCTTTATTTTGTCTTTTCTAAGTGCACTTTTAAGTTATGGTTGGGGGCTGTTCTGGAATAAAAACTTGCTTTAGAAAAGGCAAAAAATGGACAATTGAAAAGTATTTATAGTAGATATTAGGACTCCCTGGGTGGTGTAAACGGTTAAACACTTAAAACACTTGACTTCTTAGCTGTAAGGTTAGCAGTTAGAGCCCACCCAGAGGTACCTTGAAAGACAGGCCTGGAGATTTGCTCCTGAAGGGTCACAGCCTTGGAAACCCTATGGAGCAGTTCTACTCTGTGCACATGGGGTTGCTATGAGTCAGGATCAACTTAATGATAACTGACAGTAGCAGAGTAGGTATTAATCCCTACTCATAAGTCTTATCTGCTCTTAACAATGTATAATATTTGTTAGAGAGGAATAATTTCTTCATTCCACACATGTTTACTGAGCCCCTCTTATGTCCTAAGCACTGTTCTGAACAACAGAGACAAAAAGCCTGGCTTTCATGGAGATTACCTTGTAGAAGGGGAAGACCGACAGTGAACATATTAAATAAGTAAAATCCGTAGTATGTTTGGATGATAAATTCTAAGAAGAAAATTAACTGGGAAAGGGGAATAGGGTGAGGAATGCAGGTGTGTTATAATTAAAAAAAAAAAAAAAAAAAAAGCCCAGGAAAGGCTTCACTGCGAGGGTTACAGGTGAATAAAAACATAAAAGACAATTTAATGGCGATTGAAAAATTGAAAGAGAAACAAATATACCCTTGGGTTACTTGGACTTGCTGTAAGCAGGCTGAGACTCACTCCAGGTCTAGGGCTGTTTGTCCTTACTTGACCCCCTTTGGGTGCTATGATAGGCAGGGCCAGTGGTTCCTTAACAGGGACCTCTCCTTGTTGACTCCACCTGCCTTCTCTCTCCACTTGGCTCTTGGCCCTGCCCTCTGTGTTAGCCACTCATTGGCTGTCTCCCTTGCCTGTAGTCCTAAGATTTTCCAGAAGACCAAGTGCAGCATCTGTAACAGTGCTTTGGAGTTGCCCTCAGTCCACTTCCTGTGCAGCCACTCCTTCCACCAACACTGCTTTGAGAGTTATTCGGAAAGTGATGCTGACTGCCCCACCTGCCTCCCTGAAAACCGGAAGGTCATGGATATGATCCGGGCCCAGGAACAGAAACGAGATCTCCACGATCAGTTCCAGCACCAGGTGGGCATGAGTAGGGCTGACGACTTTGACCAGTGCCATGGAAATCCCTTTTGGAGTACTACAGGGCTTATTTCCTTTTCTCCTCAGGTTTGTGGGGTGGGGGCATTTAGGAAATAAACACTTCAGTTCTTCTAGATTCTTACTTCCTCCTGTCTCTTCCTCTGCAGCTCAAGTGCTCCAATGACAGCTTCTCTGTGATTGCTGACTACTTTGGCCGAGGTGTTTTCAACAAATTGACTCTGCTGACAGACCCTCCCACAGCCAGACTGCCCCCAAGCCTGGAGGCTGGGCTGCAGCGGGACCTGCTCATGCACTCCAGGAGGGGCACTTAAGCAGCTCGTGGGAAGGGGTGTGATAGTGGACGCAGGGATGGAGGCACAGTTGTTACTCAGGAGGTGGGCATATATGCCCAGTACCTCACTCTGCCCTGAAGCAGAACCAACTCCTTTTCCTGCCTCCTTCCTGTGGCAGCCTGGTTTTCCTGCTTGTTCTGAGCAGAGTAGGTCATTCTAGACCAGTGGGGAAGGGCACCTCAGCAACCTCTGAGTATGGACAATAGCTGCTTTATTCTCCATCCTAGAGCACCAGGCTGTGCTTGGGTCCTTGCTCCTGCAGTCTATAAATAAAAGAATATAATGATTTGAGGTTAAAGGATTTATTCTGGGGATCTCACAGTGATTTTTAATTGTGCATAATATATTTCCCTCTGTCTTCCTAGAGTTCCACTTTCCTTCTTAAAAAAGAAGTCCTGCTTCCCTTGATCATGTAGAGTCAACCTCATTCCTGTAATAGGTGGGGGTGTGGCATCTAAGAACAGCTCAATTTACTGAAGAACTCTTGCAGAAGATTTAATGATTGAGCTCCAAAGGTAGTCTGGAATGAGGTAGCCCAGATAGTTCTTGCTCTATAGTCTTTCTGTCTCTATGGCTGTTGCCTGGACAAAGTATCCAAAAAGAGGCAGATTCTGGTAGGGAAACTTGGGCTTATGCCAGCTTTCACACTGAGTAGGTTAGTGCCTTGATTCTGTCGTACATAGGGACCTATGTTTCATCTTATGATAAGATGACACCTAACCACAATACCAACAACAGTGTTTTGGAATATTTGGTATGAGATATAAACAAGATGAAACGTTATTGAAACGTTTCTCTTTTTTATGTCAGCTGAAGTTTGTGTTGCTGGGCTTCTCTGTGTAATTTTTGTTAGAGTAGCTAGCAGAAAATTGTTCCTGTGGGATTGGTTCAATTGAAGGAAGTAATGTGGACATTGTGGTTTTGGTTATAATTAGAAGAGGCAGTTTGTCATGCTTAAGAGTACAAACCGAATCAACTGACATGTTTGAATTCTGGTTCTGCTGTTTGACTTAAGACTCTTACCTGTGTTCTGAACCTGTTTCTTCATCTGGATATTAGGGGTTGTAACACCTACCTTGTTGTAAAGACCTAAGGAGCTAATAATGGGTGTCTAGTTTTTTGTACAGTGGTTAGCACATGGGGGCTTAATATATGGAAAACACTTGTAACAAGCTTGTTTCCCTGTAACAACAATATGATCTTGGTACGCTACTTCATAGTTGTCTTTTGGCATGCAATTTACTCTCTGAGCCAGTTTCCTCATTTAAAAAATAGAAATGTTGCTACTTCAGGGCTGTAGCAAAACTACATTTGAACAGACCAAGAAAAGCATCACCAATGCAGCATTTACTGCTTTTGCCACAGCTAGGGACAGAAAGCTGTAGAATTCTGGATGACAAGCTTTCTGGAAGAATCTTGGGGGGTGCAGATGGTTAATGTGTGCTTCCCTGCTAGCTGAAATGTTAGGGGCTTGAGTCTACCTAGAGGTGCTGTGGAAGAAAGGCCTGGTGATCTACTTAAGGAGCACAGTCCTGCTCTGTCACACATGGGGTCACCATGAGAGAGAATCTATTCAACAACTGGTAAGCTTTTTTGGAGCAGCCCTTTTATTTGTAAAAGATGAGTCCAGCTTAGAGGGCATGGTGACCTGTTCAAGGGCCCTCTGTTGTTTGTTATGTGCTGTCAAGCCGGACCTGACTCATAGTGACCCCTCCTTGGGTTTCCGAGGCAGTATCATTACAGAAGTAGATTGTTATACTGTGGTGAAAATATACATAACAAATTGTCTAATATCTCAACAAATTCTACATGTACAATTCTGTGACACTGATTATATATTTAAATTTTTATTGCGATTTGGGTAAGTTTACAGAGCAAATTCATTTTCCATACAGCATCTCTTACACATTTTGTTTCACGTGATTGACTGCAGTCTCCACTGTGTAACGGCTGTCTTCCCATTTCCTCCCTATAGTTAGCTCTTCCCTCTGTCCTTCTTTCCTATGCATTCCCACCCCCAGAGCTATCTCTGCAAATACTGCTGTTCTGTTCTCCCATGATTGATCATTCTCAGGTGTAAATGTTTACCCTATATGCCTGTCTACTGATTGGCTGGAAGCCAGGGTAGTGCATTTCTAGGCCTGAAGGGTAAGTAACTAGGGGCATGTTGTTGTTATGTGCTGTGGAGTCTGATCCAACTCATAGCAACCCCTCCTTGAGTTTCCGAGGTGATACCACTACGGAAGTGAATTGCCTCACCTTCCTTCCAGGGAGTGGCTGGTGGATTTGAACCACCAACCTTCTGGTTAGCAGTCAAGTGCCTTAGACACTATGCTACCAGAGCTCCTAACTAGGGGCGTACTCTCAGGAATCTCACCAGGCTCTATCAGACCAGTAAATCTGGTCTTTTGTATGATTTTGTGTTTTGTTCCATTGTTCTCCCACTCTATCCAGGATCTCCTGCACTGATCCCTTTCTGGGTGGTTGACAGTGGTAGCTGGGCACCATCTAGTTCTGCTTTCATGGGTCATTAGTCCCTTGAACTGTTTCCATGCATCTTTGTTTTTCTTCATTCTTTGCTCTGGACAAGGAGAGACCAATTGTTGCATCTAGATGGCTGCTTGTAAGCTTTTAAGACCCCAGTCACTACTCACCAAAAAGACTCAAACTAACTGCTGTTGAGTTGGATCCAACTCATAGTGACCCCTCCTTGGGTTTCTGAGGCAGTATCACTACAGAAGTACATTGCCCAACCTTCCTTCTGAGGAGGGGCTGGTGGGTTTGAACCGCCAGCCTTCTGGTTAGCAGTCAAATGCCTTAGGCACTATGCCACCAGAGCTCCTCTACTCACCAAAGTAGGGTGTAAAACAATGTTTGTTTGTTTGTTTATGTTATGGCAATTGAGCTTGATGTCCCCTGTGACCAGGGTTCTGAACCCACAGGTCCAACAACTTTTTCCATCAGGGTGGTTGACTGTGCCTAAGAAGTTATAACTTTGGCCCCTTTTGTAGTTACAGGAGCTCTGGTGGTGCAATGCTAACCAGAAGGCTGGTGGTTCAAACCCACAAGCTGCTTTGCAGAAGGAAGATGTGTCAATATACTTAAGTAAAGATTTACTGCCTTAGAAACCCAATGGGGTTTGCCATGAGTTGGAATCAACTCCATGGCAGTGAGTTTTTGGTTTTTCTTTTTAAGTTCTAGTTATATGGACATTCTTACAGCACATGCAAATACATGTGTAGAAATATCATCTGCAGACCTTATATATGGTCATGGGTATGTTCCTTTTTGCCTAGACATATCTGATCCTTTGGCCTGTATACCCATCTCTTTACCATAGATTCTTTGTTATCACTGATAACACGGTATTGTATATGTAAAAGTATTTATCTTTGTTGTCTGTACCTTATGTGCACCTCTTTTTATCTTCCTGTTTCTTAGTATTACTGTGTTGGACACTCAATTTGGTATATTGCTTTTCCCTTCACCCAAATCAGTATTTGTCTCTTACTTATCTAGCAGTTTTCCTTCCCCTCCCCTCCCCTCCCCTCCCTCCCTGGTAACCAACAAAAGTTTCCTTCCATACATAAACCTTTCTTTGACTTTTTACAATAGTGGGCTAATAGAATATTTGTCCTGTGATTGACTTATTTCACTAGCATAATTACATTCTTCAATGTGCAACCATTCTCCCTATCCTTTTCCAACTTTTCAAATCATTCCACCACCATTAACATAAACTTAACGCCCTCTAAGCAAAAACTCCCCTCTCCCCCATCCCTGATAACCATTAATAATCTTTGATCATACTGTATTTTACTCACTTCTGACCCAGATTTTGAGTTAATATATCCTCTTGGGCATGGCTAACTTTGGCTTGACTATCATCTTGGATGGTTACTGGAAGGAATTGCAGAGTTTACTTTGTGGATAAATCTGTTGGAAGCATGTTAGCCACTGGCCATCTGTAGTCTTAGCCCAGTAATGGGTGGTAGACAAAAATAGAAAAAGTAGTAGGCTTAGGTCTCAAAGCAGGACGACAGGCAAACGGAACCAAGACCCAACTCAGCCTGATGTAGCGGGGAGGTAAACAAGTAAAGCTCTTCCCTGTCGCAATCATTCTAATTCCCGCCCAGAGGAAAGTACCTCCCCTAAAGGAGGGCGCCGGAAGTGACACAGAACCCTGTGCAGATCTCCGAGCCTGGGGTTGTATGAAGCGCTCAGGCCCACGTGTCCTCAGGGCCGGCCGACCGGAGTCTGGCTTTCCTAGATTCCGAGGAGACCTTAATGACACCCCTAGGCCTACTTCCCTAGCAGAGTTATGTCTGGTAACGGTAGTGCGGCTGCAACGACGGTGAGTCTTGAGCTCCTTACCCTTGCAACTTCGGGTTTGCGGGCCAGCGGTGCAGCGATTGGCCCCTTTTTCCCCTCCTCGGTCGTTTATAGGTTGGAACGGCTACCCGTCACTTTTTCTTTTAAACCCTAATAGTTTTTAAAGGGCCAGTAACTGAGTTTCCCTTGGAAAGGAGAAGGGGAATCAATGAGTGGTGGGGGCGGGATTAAGAGTTGAATGGATAGTCCCACAGCGAGCCCGGATTCCTGCGGTAATCTGAGTGGGATTCCCGCTAAATCGAATCCAGGGCTCTAGGTTTAGTGACCCATTCTGGGAAAGTTACTCTCTACGACTGGGTGCTATTCCCTGTGATCCTTCCACAGCAGGCAGGGCCGATGCAGTATGCGGTGATTCTAGGAAGACCTTCCCTTCCGGATTCGGAAAGGAGAGCATACCCCTCAAAACTCCTTATTGCACACAAGCATTTTAGAAGTGCACCATTCTCTCATTTTCCTGTTTTACCGGTCACCCAGGAAGTTCTGTGGCGCTAAGTCCACCCAGAAGTGCTTTAGTAGAAAAGCCGGGAGATCTACATTCTAAAGGTCACAGCCATAGAAACCTTGTAGAGCAGAGTTCTGCTCTGACACACACGATGTCACCTTGACTTCAAATCGACCCTGTGGCAACTGGTTTTGTTTTTAGCCCAAGCCTACTCTGAGAGTCCCCGTGTTGTGGCACACCACTGGATTATTGCTGGGGGCGGGGGCACCCTTGGCCCCTTGCAGTCAGCTTCTGGGCTTGAATAGATCTAAGCTACAGAGCCAGTGGAGGCCACTGCCAGCCTGAGATTAAAAAAAAAAAAAAAAGAGGTGTGGCAGCTGCCTATCTCTGCCCCTCCAGCAAGCTGGTGGGGAGTGGGATTGCTTCCATTGCCGACATTTCAGTCCACTGGCCTAGGAGTAGGATAACCTGGGTTCCAGCTTCAGCTCTCTGCCAGTGTTAGCTGGGCAAGTCACTTCACTCCTCAAAGCCAGCCTTAGCTTCTATAAAATTAATGGCCCAGAGATGCCTGCCCTGAGGTTTAGGATTCCTTCAGAGATTAATTAAAAACAATTCAAAACCCAAACCAAACCCATTCCTATTGAGTTGATTCCAACTCCTAGTGACTGTAGGACAGGATAGAAACTGCCCAAAACTTTTTCAAGGCTCTATGGAAGCAGACTACCACATCTTTCTCCTGTGAAGGGGTTGTGGGTTCAAATCACTGGCCTTTTGGTTAGCAGCTGAACATTTTAACCACTGAACCACTGGGGCTCCTAAATTAAAAAAACAAAAAGTGCTCAATAATTACTTATTTCTTAATGGAACAGTTTGACTCAAATATGAGGTGCATATTCACTGAGCATAAGGCATTGTTTGACCCTAGCAGTTCTAGGACTTTATATTCCCTTCTGTGGGATTCCCACATAGCCCAGAGTTTTAATGGCCATGTTTGGCATTTCAAGCTCAGCCAAATTTGCTCAAGGTCTCCCAGGGTCGACTTATTGGAGGAGTGATTGTAATGGAGTAGACTAGAATCTGAGAGCAGCAAGCTGTCACCTTCTCTAGCAACAGAGGTCCCAGATATCTGGCTGCAAAAGAACTCCATAGGATGAAGATCTCAGAACTGAGAACGTTGACAGTATCTACAGTGGCTACTGTCTAATCTCAAGACACAGGACCTCTAGCTTGGACTGTAGAACCCAGTTCTGCATACTTGGAGCTGAATACCTTTGCCCAAGGTACCTGGCAAGAGGAAGAGGTGTGTTCCTTTGAGATCATGGCTTGGGTTCAGTATTTATTTGTTGGTGAAATGTGATGTTTCAGTATTTCCTTGTTGGTGAGATCAGAGGCTGTACTCAAGAGAAATGGATGTTAGGCAGCTGAGCCTCTCAGTCTCAGAGAACATTGGAGGCATTAATTTGAGTCCAACCAAATCTGTTTATTTTACAGAACACACATATCCACATGGGGTGATGTGCTCAAGATCACCCAGCCAAGAGGCTGAGTACGACTGTACATCAGATCTGTTGAAAAAAACAAACCAGTTGCTGTCGAGTCAGTTCTGACTCATAGCGGCCCCCCATTTGTGTCGGAGTAGAACCGTGCTGCATAGGATTTTCAATGGCTAATTTTTTGGAAGTAGATCTCAAGGCCTTTCTTCTGAGGTACCTCTGGGTAGACTCAAACCACCAACCATTTTGTTACCATCTGAGCATGTTAACTATTTGTGCCACTAGTCCTTTATGTGTGCCTTCCAGATTGAGGGACTCTTAGTGTAGGAGCCACAGCTCTTGGCATTGGGGTGCCTGCTCTGTTGTCGATGCTGAGCCTGTCCTTCAGTGACTCAGCGCAAGTTTCCTTGTGTAGCACCAGCCACCTTGCCCCTGCCGGCAGCAGGCTCCACCCTCCCTGTGGCCAGGCTGATGGGCCTTATCTGTGTACCCACCTGGCTGTGTTGCAGCACTCCCACTAAGAACTGCCTTGGCTGGTATGGGCTTCAGGGGTCAGTATTTTGGTTACTGCATCAGCAGCAGCAACAGCAGTGGGTCCTGTTGTCGCTTCCCTCTGGTCTCTGCATCTCTGGTTTCCTGAGGAGGGCAGAAGGTATGGAGAAGGGTAAAGAGAGCAGTCTTGGAATATTTCTCCACTCATGGGCTTAGCTGCCTAGAGGCCAGAGGCTGAGCTTCCTTTCTTATAAGACAGTGGTTCTGGCTCTGGGACAAGGTGTTGGGCAACATGAGGAACAGTGACCACCTGGGGATTTTTTGCAGGAAGGAAACGGCCCAAAGATGAGAGTGATTCGTGTGGGGACCCGTAAGAGCCAGGTAAGTGCCAGTGCAGGGGTGAGGAGATTTGTCACGAGAATTCTGGTGCCCATATCACAAGTTGGGAGACCCACAAGGTTAGTTCCCAGCAGCTTTGGGATGAAGGAAATGGGGTAGCTGGAAAAGAACTATGTCAAATCCTATGTGGAATGGCAGGTGCATTCTTTGGAGGGGGTCCCTAGACTAGGGAAGTTATCAGGCTATGGAGGACTCCCAGGTCAGATCTCCTCCCCTTCCCAGGTGGCCACTTAACCCTTGTCTGAAGTCTGATCTCTTTAGAATCTCCCTCACCCTCTGAAGATCCGAGATGGGGGCAGAGGCCAGGGAAGGGAAGGACTAATCTGAATCTCTGCTCTCAGCTGGCTCGCATACAGACAGACAGTGTGGTGACAACGCTGAAATCCTTATACCCTGGCCTGCAGTTTGAAATCAGTGAGTTCCCTGGGAAGGAATGGAAAGCCCAGTACCTGTGAGGGTTTCTGGCATTGCCTATAAGGAAAGCCTGGCCCCACTGCCTCTGAGAATCCTTTTTGGCTACCCTCAGTTCAGAGGGTTCTTTGCTCCTCTGAACATCTCCAACTCTGGTTACCTGGGCCAGCCTGGCAGTTAACATTGTCTGCTTTGGGTCTTTTTTAAGTGTGTCTGTTCTTCCCTGCTAAATCATAAGGTCAGGGCCTGGGGGTTCTGTACTTCTTTTTCCACCATGAATCTTAGCACCATGCTGGGCACAAAGAGGGCTCCATAGATGCTGTTTAATGAGCGACTGATTGATTAACTCTCTTCTTAGTTGCCATGTCCACCACTGGGGACAAGATTCTTGATACTGCACTCTCTAAGGTAACAACATCTCCCAGTTCTTGTCCTCCCCCTCATGTCTTTCCTTTGTCCAAGACATTCATTCTGAGGCTCATTCTTGCCCGGCAGATTGGGGAGAAGAGCCTGTTTACCAAGGAACTAGAACATGCACTGGAGAAGAATGAGTAAGTGAGAGACAGAGAGCCTGGCGCCCTCCCAGAGTGCTCTACAGAGCTCTGCAGACCTGGTATCAGCTAGACTGCAGGGCTTGGGCCCTCTAATCACCTGGAGGGGGCTCATAGATGGATTTTTTTCAGGCTTCAGAAAAGGAGCCATCTGGCTGCCTAAAGTGCAAGGCTGGTGAGGGGCTAGAGGGATTGGAGGGGAGGTCTCAGGGGCATGGGGTCTTAGGAAGGTTTGCTTCCTGAATTATCTTCAGCTCCACCACTGAAGTAGAGGCAAGGGTAAGTAGAGAAGGGGTGGAGGTTTACAGCTTACACTCTTCTTGCTTCCTTCTCCCACCTCTATAGAGTGGACCTGGTTGTTCACTCCCTGAAGGACTTACCCACTGTGCTTCCTCCTGGCTTCACCATTGGAGCCATCTGCAAGTAAGAGTCCTACAAGTAAGGGGGCCTGGGCACCAAGTAGACATCGTGTTAATCAGACTTGTCCCTCTGCCTCTGGGACTATTCTTCCCTGCCCTGAGGGGTGTTGAGCATGGCAGAAAACTCAGTTTGTTCACTGTTCTTTGTTGCCATTGAGTGGATTCCAATTCACGGTGGCCTCATGCATGTCAGAGTAGAACTGTGCTCCATAGAGTTTTCAAGACTGTGTGACCTTGTGGAAGCAGGTTGCCAGGCCTATCTTCCAAGGTACCCCTGGGTCAATTCAAACTGCCAACCTTTCAGCTAGTAGTCGAGTGCTTAAATGTTTGCACCACTGAGGGATTCCAGTTAGTCAGGTACGAAGAGAGAATTGGGGTCATTCTTGAACTGAAATCTCTCCCTCATTCTTTGACCTTTCCTGTACCTCCAGGCGGGAGAGCCCCTATGATGCTGTTGTCTTTCACCCCAAATTTGTTGGGAAGACCCTAGAAACCTTGCCAGAGAGGAGGTGAGTGGGGGCTGGAGAGGCACCTTGGTGCGATATGCATAGAAGATGGAGGGATGAGAGGAAGAAGAAAGAGTGCCTGCTTAGTGTTGATTCTCATCTTAAACCTTCTCTTTGAGCAGCGTGGTGGGAACCAGTTCCCTGCGGAGAGCGGCCCAGCTGCAGCGAAAATTCCCACATCTGGAGTTCAGGAGTATTGTATCCTTTTAAGGAGGATGGGGCAGCAACCAAGAAGAAGACAAGGTCCAGGGGGCCCTGGAAATCCTGAGAGTGGAAGGGGTTCACAGAGGAAGTGAACTATGGAAAAGTGGTTCCATCCACCAATCCAAACTTTTCATCCAACACTGCAAATATTCACAATTCCTTAGCCCCAGGCAAGTGCCTGGCACTGGGGATAATGGTGAGCAAGATAACATTGTCTCTGCTTACATAGAGTTTACATTTTAGTTAGGGAGACAAAACAGGCATTGATAATACACAGTGATACTGAACAGTGATTACTTCTGAGGGGGATAGAGGGTGCTTCCATTTTTATTTTATATGGTTTTTTTTTTTTTTTATAGTGAGCATGCAGTATGTTTTATAAAAACTAATTTAAAAAATTCGGTGTGCTAAATGCTTCAGTGGAAGAGGTAGGGTAAATGTTCCAATGGGAGAAGTAGAGAATGCTCTGGAAGCCTCTAGCAGGAACATTTAAATACAGGCTTAGGGATCAGGAAAGGCTTCTCAGAGGTTGGCCATGTTGTTAAATAACCTCTCTGTGTCTCATTTTCATCATCTATAAAATAGGGATAATTAAACTGTCTCATAGATTGTGACAATTAAATGAGTTGAAGTACTATACTTTGACCCATATAATGTACCCGTTATGGATTTTTTGCAAGCTGCACAACACCTTTGTGCATTAGTTTCCTATGCATGCTTTGCACATATATGCATATGCATGTTATTTACCTGGGCATGTTATGTGCAAAAAAATATGATACATAAAGTACTTTAGACCAGGGTCTGACATTTAGTAGGTATGATGTGTTAGCTCTTA
Source organism: Orycteropus afer afer (assembly GCF_000298275.1). Lineage (NCBI taxonomy): Eukaryota > Metazoa > Chordata > Mammalia > Tubulidentata > Orycteropodidae > Orycteropus > Orycteropus afer. The sequence continues at coordinate 2,091,136 of NW_006921623.1, read as the reverse complement.
CGAAGCTGAGAACTGAAAGAAATTAGCCAGATAGAGAGGGACAGACTGTTTCAGGCAGAAGAAACAGCATGAGGTACCAGACTGCCCAACACTCATGGTCCTTTTTGTTTGTTTAAATTGTCATTTGGGTGAAAGTTTACAGAGCAAATTGGTTGTTCATTCAAAAGTTCATACATGTTTTGTTTTTGGCAATCCCAACAATGTAACAATATTCTTCCAGTTACACTGGTGGTCCTTAACATTTTCTCCACAGCGGGGAAACCTTAATACACGGCTTCGGAAGCTAGATGAACAGCAGGAGTTCAGTGCCATCATCCTGGCCGCAGCTGGCCTGCATCGAATGGGTTGGCAGAACCGGGTGGGGCAGGTAGGGGATGCTCCCTTTCCTCCCCAGTGAGTCTTTATTCCCCCCTCTACCCTGCCCCCATTCTCCTCTTAAATACCCTACCTATCTCTAACAAAAGCTGGAAAACAAGGCCCAGGCTGGAAAGGTTGGGAATTGGAGGCCAGACTCCCAATTCCACCCCCCGCTCTGCCCAGTTTCCTATATGATAGGGAATCCCCATCTCACTGTACCCCCATATCCTTCCTTCCTCACTGCCTTTTCTGTCCCTACAGATCCTACACCCTGAGGAATGCATGTATGCTGTAGGTCAGGTATGCTTGACCAGGGAAGCCAGCATATTGATGTACCCTTCCCTTTGTTTCTCAGCCAAGAAACTGGTCTCACAACCTTCTTCTGTATCTACTTCCCCCAGAATAAACAAACATTCTCAGGGAGGACTAGGTCTGGGGAAGCTACTGGCCCAAAAGTCCCTGGGGTGGGGGGAGATGGGTAATTTCCATCCTTAGCTCCACTGATTGAGGAAAGATAGAGCCTGATGTCCTAGGCTGTTTTTTTCACCAGGGGGCCCTAGGCGTTGAAGTCCGATCCAAGGACCAGGACATCCTGGACCTGGTGGGTGTATTACATGATCCCGAGACACTGCTCCGCTGCATAGCTGAACGGGCCTTCCTGAGGCACTTGGTAAGGCCTCCTGTGGAGTGCTAGGCACTGAGGAACCTGGGAATATAATGGGGAGATTTCTCATATTAATGCTCTGTATGTTGTGGTCATTTATTCTTGTTGGAGGTTGTATATGGAGAGGGCTCAGGCCTGGGCCCCTTCAGAGGTGTGTATGTGTGAGGACTGTGGTCACAGGGTAGTAAGAGTCTCTTGGAGCTCACAGGGAGAACATCTCATTGCAGGAAGGAGGCTGCAGTGTGCCAGTGGCAGTACATACAGTTGTGAAGGATGGACAGGTAAGCAGAGAATTGTGGCATTTTCCATCTCTGCATCCTAAACTGTCAGCCAAAGTCCAGGATTCTAAGTAACCCCTCTCAGAATATACTGAGGCAGCTGTTTTCTTTCCCAGCTGTACCTGACTGGAGGAGTATGGAGTCTGGATGGTTCAGATAGCATGCAAGAGACCATGCAAACCACTGTCCTTGTCCCTGCCCAGGTACCAAGCCTGGAGGGGTAGGAGAGGGGAGCAGTAAACAAGAAACTGCATATGATCTGCTTTCATTCTCGCCAAACCCCACTCTGTCCTTACCTAGCATGAGGACGGGCCTGAGGATGATCCACAGCTGGTAGGCATCACTGCCCAGAACATTTCCCGAGGAGCCCAGCTGGCTGCTGAGAACCTGGGCATCAGCCTGGCCAACTTGTTGCTGAACAAAGGAGCCAAGAATATCCTGGACATTGCACGGCAGCTTAATGATGCCCACTAACTGGTCTGTTGGGCACAGGTGCTTGGGTTGCATCTGTCCAGTGCTTGTCTTCCAGCCCAGGGCCCTGTTCTCACTACTAACTGGGGAGATTAAATTTCATCCCGAGACTTCCAGGTCCTGCCTTGCCTTTGGGGCCTTGGTGACTTTGCCTGGCTTCCTCAGCAGGTGGGGGCTTTCTTATCTCTTTAGAGGAAAAAGTCTAAGCCACAGGCTTTGAATATAACCAACTCTACTAATAAAGCAACTTTGAAGGTTGTATTTGTTTTTTGTTGGATTGGGAGAAAAAGACATGGGTCATTAAGTAGGTAAACATCAAACTTAAGAGGCTAGAACTTCTATCCAGCTTTCCTGGAATATCTTTTCTGTCTGTGCTTCAACAGTTCTCATTTCAAATACTGTGTTTTGCCCACACTCCCAGACTCATCAATCCTACAAGTCTTTTGCAAAATCACAACAAAGACACTTCATTTTTTAAAAATACAATTATTTAATAAAATTAGTCCATCTGAAACTCCCCAATACCTAACCTAAGGTACTAATCTTGGATGGGTTATCTGCAAAATTCCAGTTCACAACCCAACAGAGGCTCAGTTCAGACAGGGATTAACTGACTTTTGCTGGTATCTACTAGGTGCTTGAGTTGCTAGGAGCGAAGTCGGGATGGAGTGGGCAGGCCTGGCTGCCAGTTTTCGGCACATACACAACTCATGCTGGCCCCTCCGCCAGCTGTGAACCCAAACGGGAGGCAGTCACTTCTGGATGGTCACGTTACAAAGGGTTTTGCCCTGGCCCTCCAGACAGACCTGTGAATATAAAGATGAAGGGAGATCTGATGTGAAAGCCCCATGACTTGGCAGCAAAGGGGGCACCAGAGCAAATTAAGGATCGATTTCTCCCATCAAAGCCTGGAAATCAAGAGTCACGGCTTTACGGTCCTGGGCTGAGCACCAAGCTGGAAAAGTAAGAGGACCAGACTGCATCTGCTGGGGGTCCGGGCTGTCTGCTCCGCACCGACTCACCTTTAGGCCGCAGGCCTCCGGCCACGCACCTCACAAGCCCCGCGACTGCGGGGCCGCGTCTTCCAAGAGTCACGAGCGCTGAAGAGCAGGAGCTACGCCTCCAGCTCCGTCTCTGGCCCTCTGCGCCAAGGCGGCGGCTTCAGAGCGACCCCAAAACAGGGCCGCGCGGACTAAGAACCATGTTCTAACAGCCCCGGGCCTCTCAAGGACGGTCTGGCTGTCCCTCCTCACCGTGGATAAGACCGGAACTAGGGCCTACACGCCCTGCGGCTCCAGAGGCGGGAAGCGGGGGAGGGGTGGGAGGCTGGCAAGGCGCGGGGGCGAAGGGGCCTGAGCGGCGGCAGGAATGAAAGCAAAGTGCCGGGGTCCGCCAGTCTTGGGGCCAAAAGTGGCTCAGCTCTTTCCGTGAGGGCTGTGGTGGCCCTTAAAAGGGCCTTTGTGGTGGCATGGGGAGGGCCGGTACGTCCCGCTACGGCGCGGGCGCCCCTCAGTACTCCTGAGAGGCCTGTGTGCTCTTCTTGCCGCCGGCAGGCGCCTTAGGCCCCACGGTGGCGCTGGTCTTCTTGGGCAGCAGCACGGCCTGGATGTTGGGCAGGACGCCTCCCTGGGCGATCGTCACGCCGCCCAGCAGCTTGTTGAGCTCTTCGTCGTTACGGATGGCGAGCTGCAGGTGGCGAGGGATGATCCGAGTCTTCTTGTTGTCGCGGGCCGCGTTGCCCGCCAGCTCCAAGATCTCGGCAGTCAGGTACTCGAGCACCGCCGCCAGGTACACAGGCGCGCCGGCGCCAACCCGCTCCGCGTAGTGGCCCTTCCGCAGCAGCCTGTGCACCCGGCCCACTGGAAACTGGAGGCCCGCCCGCGAAGAGCGTGACTTGGCCTTGGCGCGGGCCTTGCCGCCGGTTTTGCCTCGCCCAGACATGCTGCTCGAGGTAGTGGATCGTTGAAGAACGGCGCCCCAGTAGACCACTTAACAGCTCTCCGCCGCAGTTAACTGCTACCGCGCGCGCTGAGTGGCCGCCTTTATAACCCCCAGGGACACCCTCCCCCTTGCGCCCTCCTGATTGGCCCGCTTCTCTAATACCCGCCTCCGGTTGGTTGCTGTTCACCCTTCGGTGACGTGCCTTAGTAGTGGAGAGCGCCACCTTATTGGTCGAATTTGAAAACCCCGGGTAAAAAGGCGAGAAGGGGTGGCTCGCAGACGTCCAACCCCCTCGTCATGTAGCCAATGCACTTGAAGCGCGCGAGATTTAAATGCTAAGGCCGGCGACCAGAACCGGAAGACAAAGAAGGTGGAGTTTAAAGCTGCTTAGAGCTTCTGGGAAATCTGGGCTGGCCTAGAACTTTTAAAGGAAAGGAGTCAGGACTATCTGTTTCCCCTCCATGATCTGAGCACTCCCCATTCCCTCCTATCTGGCAAAGGGAGAGTGAAAAAAGGGAAGAAATGAGATCCCTGAAAGTTTGACCCCATGCTAGAAAACAGGTAACTCCAATCTTATGACCCTCAATGACACCTGAAGTATTAGGACCTCAGTATTTATTCAACATGTTCTTTTGGGTCTCAGTTCTTCTGTTCATTTCTTGGTAGAAAGGACCTGGAATACTGAAAGAAAAAAGATGGGACAAAGAGATAGGCATCCTATTAAGGAGATGCCCCCACCAAAACTTCCCTCCCATATAAGAAATATACCTATAGAACAACAAAAAGACATCATTTTATTGTAACCACTGGGAACACCTGGCCCCCCAAGTCTGCTCTTACTAATCAGAATACTTAATTTATAATCAAATGTCGAGTCACCTTTGGCGCTGTGTCCCTATCCCCAGTGCAGGTTCTATCTCAAGGCCCAGCATATTCTTTGGGAGTCATTACATAAAAGCTGCCATATCCCACCTCAAAAGGCTGCAAAAACAGGAAGGAGGAGAGTGACAAGCTGAAGAAAGCCATAGGCAAATATCAGTCAGTAGTCATTAAAGGGCAAGAATGGCCCAACATGTCAATGGTCACAGGGGAAGGAAAATGCTGAGAACAAATATGGAGGAGAATGAAAGGTGTAAGAGGCCTGGGGCTAGGAGGCAGCCTTGGTCCAGAAAGAGCTCATCCTGAGTCAGAAGCCCTGGAGACTGCAGGTACAGGGCCAGCATCAGGGGACTCAGACATCATAGAAGAGTCGGACAAGCTGATACCGAATGGAAAAGGTGACGACACTGCCCAGAATCTGCAAGGAGAAATGGACTGGAGTAAGAACCACAGAGAAAGTGAGTTAAGATGTAGACCCCATCCCCAAACTCACCTGTAGTAGCAACAGAAGCAACGTGAGATTTCTCTCATGTATGGGCCCAAAGACTTTGAGCAGCAAATTGATAAGAGTCATGTTGTTACACTCGGTGAAGGGACCGTCTTCACTCTCACTCTGGTGCACTGTCACTAGCCGGAGGCTCTCTGCCACCTGGAGGGGCCAGAGGTGGAGGGAAGCTCAGATAATACTTGTGCTTCAGGAATGATAATGTCCTAATGATTCCAAATTCCCCTTGATCCTAGGATCCCCACACCCCAATTTTAGGATGGTTGTCTAGGACCTTACCTCCTTGTTACCCTGTTACCTTTAGAATAAAGGTGCCCAAAACAGAGAGGCTGTTGGTCTTGAACTTGGAATAGCTCATCTCCAATTTGCCTGTCTTGGTATTGAGTCTGCAGGTGGAAGAGAGCTTTATGTGACTGGCCAACTTCTCAAAGAGCTCTCCTCCTTGTGATTAACAGGAAGAGCCCTGAACGTGCAGTCAAATAATGTGAGATCTATTTCTGACTCCACTGCTTACTGTGCTGCTATGAGCATTAAATGAAAATTTTAAAGTAAATCTCCTTTGTAAATTATATAAAGGGATATCCACATGGAGAGTTAGCCCTTCTTTGGCCCCACTCCTTTTGCACAGCATTTGTGTAAGGACAGCTTCAGACATCCCAAGTGAAAAGGCTATGATGTTCCTTCCAAGCTTCAATGCCTATTCTTTCCTTCCTGGATAGCCAAAGTGGTTACCTTGGAATACGGTGGCGAGGGCAGGGAATGATATGCAGGAGCTGAGGCAGTGAGTAGAGGAAGTTGAACACCTGGGGCATGAAGAAGAGTAGCATGGTCTTGCTGAAGTGTCCCAAGATGCCTACCACAGCAAAGGTCATGCCAGCAAAGTAACAGAAGGTATCGCCCACAAACACCCGTGATGGATACCTGTGGTGGGGGAAAGGATCTGAGCCAGCGACAAGAGGCATTACCAACCTTTTTTTCTCTCACCTCACACCCTGGGCTCTAGGCTAGCCCAGTTCTGAGTCTAGAGGAGATTCTGGTTCTCCCAGCAACTCTGCAGGACCCAAAGCTCTGAATTTATCTATTCTTAGGAGCTCTGATGGCACAGTGCCTAAGGCATTTGAGTGCTAACCAGAAGGTCAGGGATTCAAAGCCACCAGTCACTCCACAGAAGAAAGACAGGGCAATCTACTTCTGTAAAGATATACCACCTTGGAAATCCAATGGGGGTCGCTATGAGTTGGAACTGACTCAATGCGGTGGGTTTGTTTTTTTTGGTTAGGGACTCCACAGCACTTGCTCCCAACTACTGCTGGATAGACAGCAATTTAAGAATACCACCAATTGAGGACCCAGAAAATACTAAACACAAGTATGCACAGATTTAGCCTCTCCATCAGGAGGTGGAGTCATGAATAGGTCCATACTTGTCACAAGTACATGACCAATAGTTGTTCCCTTGATCCTCAGGTATACTACTTACCAATTATGGTAGAGCAGTCCCAGGGTGGTGAAAAAAAAGGGTATCATGAAGTAGAGGGAAAAGACATGATCATCCCGATATTCACCTTTGGAGCAAGAAAAAGGAAGAAAGTGAAAGTTAAGTAGCCACTTCCCCTGTATACTTAAGTCCTATTTTTGTCTGCTTTTAAATTCTATCCCAAACTACTTTAGGATAGATACTTTGGTATCAACTACCTTTCCCATATCACTTTCTAGAACTCACTATCCCTCTACATCACTCAGGCAATTTTTGCTGTCCCACCTCTTTCATGAAGCCTTCCTAGTCACTGTCTTAAATTTGGTTTAGGCCATTCAAACCTAGGTTTGAATACCAACATTTACCACCTAGCTATTTAACCTTTGATCATGACACACTTCTCTTCCCTAAGCCTCAGTTTTCTCATATGTAAAACAGTATTGATGAGAATGCTGGCCACATGGAGCTATTATGAGGTTTAAGTGAGATAATGTTTGAAAAGTGCTTGGCTTCAGTAAGCACTTGCTGATACCCATCAATCACACACAAACAGAATCACCTAGAATCACAGTTGGGTTCATTGTTGCAACAAGGGAGACTGTGGAAACCATATACCATGGGGAACCATGGAACATTTCAGTAGGAAAGGTTTATTATAGGATTTTTTTTAATATTGTATTTTTGGCAAAAACTTACACAGCAAATTAGGTTCTCATTTAACAATTACTACACAAATTGTTTGGTAACACTGGTTACATTTTTCACAATATGTAACATTCTTAATTCTATTCTGGATGTTTTGCTTACAGTAATCTGGTTTCCCTGTTCGCTTATCCCTCCATCTTTGCTTTAGAGCAATAGTTTACAGTTTGGTCTCATACAGCTGATTTTATAAAGGTACACAGTACTAACTGGTAATTTTCTCTATTTTATTAGCCAATCTGTTATTTAGCTAAAAGGTGACCTCGGGGGGGAGTTTCAGTTCAAGGTTTATGGAATATCTCAAGGCAAGAGTCTCAGGGAGTCCTAGTCACAAGTAGTCCAGTAAGTCTGGACACTTTAAGAATTTTGAGTTCTAGTCTTCATTTTTCTTCCCTTCTATCAGGATCCATCTAGTTCTTCTGGGTCAGGCTGTGGTTCAATAGATTATGAGTGTCGTATAAACTACTTTCTACTCTGAATATAGGATTTGTTTTGAGTAATTTTGAAGAGGATGCTCTGGACAGGGTGCTATCGAAAGTGGGAATAATTCTATGATTGAACCTCTTCATAATTTTTATCTAAGAGGTGAGAAGAACTGAACTGTTACTGGAAAGATGCAACAGTCACTTCTATCAGCCAGGATATTTGGTCATTTTTGTGGTTTGCTCAGATATAATTATGGAGGCATCTGTTTGTGTGTGTGTGTGTGTGTATTGCTCTGTCATGGTCACAGAGTGACCCTGTCTGATGTTGGATTTCTATGAAATTATTTATGTTCAATAGGAGAGTTATCATGGTCTAGCTATTAGTGCCAATTTAGCTATAGATGCCAGGGGTGTTATTTTTCTTTCTCATATAAATGCTAGTTATTCTTTTCAAACTAAATAGTTTCTTATCTTCTATAATGGCTAACATATTGCTTCTTTCTGAATCCCTCAAAGCCATATAACACTGACTTCTCTCTCTCCCTACTCCCAATCCTACTTACCATCCAGCTCCACCAGGTTGAAGACAATGATAGACGCAGATATGACTAGTGACTGGCCAGCCTCTAGCCCATTAATTCCTGCTAGGATATTGATGGCATTGGTACAGAACACTGCCAGCAGCCCCATGTAGACATAGTACAAGATCCCTGGGGGAGAAAAGATAATATAGAAAAAGGATTTAGGATATTCTTCTGAGAGAAATGATGAAGAGAGGCCAGGATGAAGGCTAAATAGAAAGGATCTGAGAAGACACTGGAACAGAACAGGGACACTTGGAGAATAAAGTAGGGGCCATAGGGACAGTAGTGGCAGGGCTACTCACCCAAGTCCAGGTGCAGTCCAAGAACTGGACGGAAGGGCTTGGGTACCACAATGGTGGTGTTGCCAAAGTTGGTGAAATAGACCATGAGGAGTGGAAGTGAGGCAGCTGTAGGCAACAGCAGCTTATGGCGCCAGCGTAGATTCAGTACATCATCCGCAAAGCCCAGGAAGATCATGCAGCAGATGGCAAGGAGGGCACCTATCAGGGCCACAAACTGGGGGAGGCTCGGGCTTGTCCTGACTCAAGCCTACTCCCATTCCACCTCTCCTTTCAAGAATTCCTGGCTTCTCAGTTCCTCAGCCCCTCCCTGAAAGCCCAAATATTCCAACACTCTCAGGTACCTCCCAGGCCCCAGCCACAGACAACCGCCCCCACTAACCCACTTACTTCATGGTGGGGAAAGGTCTTACACTGCTCCTCCACAAAGCAATTCAGGAAAGGGAAAGGGATGAAGCAGAAGAGGATGATAAGGAAAACAGCACCGCTGATGACTCCCTGAGATTCTGGGCTGTGGCCCAGCAGCAAGAGGGGGGGAGGTGCGGGGGGGGGGGGGAAAGGGGTGTGGTCACTCACTAGCGTAGGCTTTATAGTGACCAAATTGTCTTCTTCCCACATCTTTTTTGGGAGTGGAAAGCACCACTGCTGGAGTCCCTGATATACCCAGGGTCCCCCACCCACTTCCCCAATGCTAATCAGTTCTGTCCTTCACCTCCCAGAGTTCCGGGTAGTCTGGGTCCTCCTTGGTTCCCACCCGTTCCCTGTCCACCTCTTCCCCAGCCCTGTCCCCTGCCCAGGACCCGTGTACCGCCCCTCACATCTGCTGCCGGCTGGCTTTGTTGAGGTCCAGGCCAGAGAGGCGAGCGGCGATGAAGTGGCCACGGAAGGCTGGAATGAGGGTGAGCGTGGCCACGAATCCCAGCAGCGAGCCGATTAAGTTCACCAGCAGCGGCAGCGGCAACTCCGGGAAGGCCCACATGGTGATGCTCCAGGGCCCTCCGCCGCCGCCTCCTCAGCTAATAGGCAAGCAGGACACAAGCCCGAGGCTCCAGCAGTAAGGAGTGACCTCTTCCCACAGACCGGATCTTTCCACAGCAGCCTGAGCAAAACCCTACGACTCTGAATTGAGCTGTCCGCGGGACTCCCGCGAGCCTCTCTATAAAGTAACCTTGGGTCTTCCTTGCTTCATCTGACTAGCCGCTGTTTCCGCCCGGGTCTTATTTGCAGAGCAACTATCGCTTGGTAAGGCTGTGACAGCCATTTTTAATATGGGCAAAAGAGTGAGGGCAGAGTTATGCCGTAAACGACACCTTTCGTTTGAGAGTTGAGTCAGCACAAAACTATTGGACATGCAATTTTAAAGAGACAAACACAAGCGCATACTTTCCTAACATCATTTTAAAAATGTGCAGCCTACAGGGGAAAAACTTCTTGCCCAGTTCCAAGATGAACGCCTCCTTGTACCACGTGTCTAACACAGCTTTCCAGCTCGGACCACGTCAGTTTTAGCTCCTTGGACCTTATTCAGTCAAGTTTAAAGGACCAGTACGCCTTGCTTAATCTGGACTGCCTCGGGAGACAGGAAGATAACTACTGGAAGGGGGTGACCAGGCAGGAGAGACGATGAAGTGGAGCACCTCCTGCTACTTGTAGAAACCTGAAGCTACAGTAAACGCCCCACAGTTCTTGGAAACGCTGGTCCAGTTAGGAAGGATGATGTAAATTCTAAAGGGTAGACACTTGAAAAGCCCCTCCCACTCCTTGTAGTTCTTGCCCTTGATCCAAGTACTCACCATCCCATCCACATTCTGCCCCCGCAGTAGTAGTTGGTTGCCGGGCAACCCAGCGGGTCACTTCGCCACTGAAGAAGCTGGGAGTGCCCTCAGGTGTCGGTTTTAACCGGGTACTTGATGTTCCTTGGTCCTGAATCACTGCCTCGTGCCAAGCACCCACACCGATGTGTAGGCTGAGGCGTTCTAAAGAGCTAAGGAGTCGGCAGAACTAGCCTGGTTTCTTGTGAGCCTGAGGGACTCCCAGTTAGGTTTCTTATCCTTGGTTGTTGTGCCATTTGCTTGACACCTGTTTTCTTACGGTGAGCTCTGGTGGTGTAGTGCCTAAGGCATTTGACTGCTAACCATGAAGGTTGGCAGTTCAAACCCACTAGCCACTCCGTGGAAGGAAGACCGGGCACGCTACTTTCATAAAGATTTCCAGTCAGAAACCCAAAGGGAGTTGCTATGAGTTGGAATTGATTCAATAGCAGTGAGTTTGGTTTGGTTTGAGGTTGTTTTCCTACAAGTAACCATTCACCAGCATCTTCATTTCCTTTCATTCAACCATAGACTGTTAGGTGGCAAATTAGTTATATTCCTTAGAGAGGAAATCACCAGAGATTTAGGGAGAGGACTCAGATATCTTGGCATCTTATCCATTCTTCTGAGTCTTCAGGAGTCAGGGTTGAGCTGACTTTGCATAGGACAAAGATAGTCCCCTCTTTTAAAGCCCAGTGTGAAATGTCCCTTCTATTTGAAAGCCATTCTAACTTAAATATATACAACATAATAATACAATAATATTTAACAATAAATAACTAGTTGATTTATTTACTAGCTGGACTATATGAAGAAGAACATGACATCAAGATTGGAGGAAGACTCATTAACAACCTGCAATACACAGATGACACAACTTTGCTTGCTGAAAGTGAGGATGACTTGAAGCACCTACTGATGAAGATTAAAGACTACAGTCTGCAGAATGGATTACACCTCAATATAAAGAAAACAAAAATCCCTACAACTGGACCAATAAGCAGCATCACAATAAATGGAGAAAAGATTGAAGTTGTCAAAGACTTCATATTACAGAATTCTACAATCAACACCAATGGAAGCAGCAGCTAACACATCAGATGATGTATCGCACTGGGCAAATCTGCTGCAAAAGACCTCTTTCAAGTGATGAAGAGCAAAGATGTCTTCTTGAAAACTAAGGTGCGCCTAACCTGAGCCATGATATTTTCAGTTGCCTCATATGCATGTAAGAGCTGGACAATCAATAGGGAAGACCAAAGAAGAGTTGATGCTTTTGAGTTGTGGTGTTGGCAAAGAATGCTGAAGGTACTGTGGACTGTTAAAAGAACTAACAAATCTGTCCTGGAAGAAATGCAGCCAGAATGCTCCTTGGAAGCAAGAATGGCCAGACTTCATCTCCCCTACTTTGGTCATGTTGTTAGAAGGGACCATTCTCTGGAGAAGGATCTCATACTTGGTAATGTAGAGGGTCGACGAAAAAGGGGAAGGTCCTAAACAAGATGGATTGACACAGTGGCTGTAATGATGGGCTCAGGTGTAGCAGGGATCATAAGGCTAGCACAGAACTGGGCAGTGTTTCCTTCTGCTGTGCATAGGGTCGCTATGAGTCAGATACGAATTGATGGCACCTAACAACAACTAGTTTATTATGTAATATATAAACATATACATTATTTTATAAATAAAGAAAAATATAATAAGAATATATATAAGGAGCCCTGGTGGCACAATTGTTAAGATCTGGTGATCTGCTTCCATAAAAATTACAGCCAAGAACACCCTATGGGGCAGTTTTACTCTGCCACATGGGGTCGCTATGAGTCTGAATCAACTGGACAGCACTCAACAACAACCATCTTTTGTTTACATGGAGTCACTGGGTGGTGCAAATGGTTGAAGTGCTTGGCTGCTAACCAAAAGATTGGCAGTTTGAGTCTACCCAGAGATGCCTCAGAAGAAGGGCCTGGAGACCTACTTCCAAAAAATCAGC
>NW_006921623.1:2063660-2077205 GCF_000298275.1 Orycteropus afer afer | reverse complement strand
GTAAATTTTGGTCAATGACATGAGACAAAGTATGTGTGAACTGCGGTATGAAAGGTGAATTTACTCTGTAAATCTTCACCCAAATCCTAAAAAAATTAAAAAAAATTAAAAAAAAAAAATCAGCTATCGAAAACCCCATGAAGCACAGTTCTACTCTGACACACATGGGATCCCCATGAATTGTAATCCACTTGATGGCAACTGGGGTTATACACACACATATAATAAGTAATGCCAGTAATTTGCTTAATTCCACCAAATTTTCAGTAACCATTATGCTACTGATATGCTGTTTATAACCACTATGATGTTTTTCTCGCTCTGTGTGTGTGTGTGTGTGTGTGTGTCTATGCATCTTAGACTGGAAACTCTCTGGAGGCCAGTGTTTTCTGTTCCACAGAGTGTCCCCACAGGGCTCAGGACAGGCAGTCATCATCAAGTCATCATCACTCATAATGAATCTTAGTCTCTGAAACAGGTACAGAGGGCATTTGGTGCACATGGAGGTAGTGATTAATTGTGATCTGAAGCAGTGTGAGGGACTTGAGGAAGGGTAATATGTAAAAGATTTCAGCAGGTGTAACACTGGAAGAGCCCTCCAAATAGGAAGAACATGAGATGCTGGGAGCAGGTGGGAAGGAGGAGCCTGTGGGATCCCTAGAGAAGGCAACAGCTTTTGCCTCTCTTGAGAAGACCTGCACATTGTTATCTTGTTGATCAGGAGCAGGCTGAGACTCCCTGGAGGTCTGAGGGACAGTCTGTATCTATTTCCTTCTGTATTAGGAGGCCAGTTCTAATAAATCTTCCTTCCTAGCCTTACACTGGAAAGATTTGTCTCTCTTTTCTTGAGATCATTAACTTTTGCCCCTTCACCCCACCCTCCACAGATTAATCAGAGGGAGATAAAGCAAACATATGACTATTGATTTCCCTTGAACTTTTTTGTGCCTTTCCTGGGAAAAGTTCAAAATATTTGCCTGAATGCTGATGCTGGCCCTAGGACTCCAGATCAACTGAGTTGTCAATGGCCCTGACTGGTCATTTGGGCTGAGAAGACAATATCTTAGATGCACACTTCCTCCCAAGTAGCCCCAAATGCCTCCCACTAAGGTAAGACAATCTGCTCTTAAATGTGATTGCCAGACAAAGTCTGATTCAAAAATATCTTCCACTACCTAAAAAGACTATGAGATAGCTCTGGATAATCTGGGACTGTGACACTTGCAGGACCATATGTATGGTCCTGTCCATGCAGCTGAGTAACTCTCCTTTTCTTCCCACCTCTCTACTCTCAATCTATCAAAAAGTCTTAGCTGAATGTAAGCCCCAAGATCTCCCATTCCAAGGGCTGACATGAATGATCTTTCACAAGATGGGTGTAACATAGAAATGCCTAGTATTTACATGTATATTGGAACATTGTGTTAGACTTCTTAAAATTACAAAAAATTTGCTAATCTGAACTATGTGCATCTTTAAAAACCAAGTCAGTTGTTGTCAAGTTTGATTCCTACTTGTGGCAACCCCATGTGTGCAATGTAGATCTATACTGCATAGGATTTTCAGGCCTGTGACCTTTTGGAATCAAATCTCCAGGCCTTTCCTCCAAGGTGCCTCTGGGTGGGTTTTCACCACCCAGGGACTCCACTATGTGCCAGGAAACACTAAAGTACAGTGGCTGACACAAAGTAATAGAAATGCAGCTGCTTTTCCCCAAGAAATCTACTTTTTTCTCTACTATGAGTGGAATCTACTAATGAGTAGGAAAATGAGACATACACATAACCATCTAAACTATAAAACAGAGTGACATTAGTGCTAGAGGTCTAACTAAGTGATTTGTGGAAAGAAGACTGGGAGGACTGATGAGGGAGACCCCTGGAAGACTGAATTGTAAAGCTGTATCTGGCAGCATAGAACAGATACTTAAATGCACAGTGGAAGAGTTGAGGGAATAAATCCAAGAGCTCAGAAAATTTAGATCCCTGGGAGGTTACACAGGTTGGAGAATGGTTCCCAGAGGAGGAGGGTCTTCATAGTAAACATATTGCACCTGAAAAACTTCCTGCAGAACCTGCTACCCTCACCCTTGCTGCTTTGTCCACTGACTGCTTCTCCCTGGCCCCTGGGTTCTGGGCTCCAATTCTCTCCTGTCTTGGTTTTCTGTCCCCTCTTTCCCCTGAGATTAGAAACCCAGACTCTAGGAATCTCTATTGTTTCTGGAGCCAGGGATGACGCATGAGCATGACTACAAGGGATTACCCCATCACCCCTTTATCTTTTCTTACAGTGAAACCCAGGGACATGCCATGATAACCCACCACCCTCTTTGGCTCAGGGACCGTATTTCTGTTCTGATAGGTTCCACCTAGCCCTGCAACCCCCACACTTTAAAGGGTTTTGTTTATTCCCCATGTGGCCACTCCTCAGATTACTTACTGGATTTGGGGGACAGAGATTTAATACCTTCTCTCCTATTTCTCGAAGAAAAGGACTGTATATCCAAGACTTTCACAGGCGTATGTTGAAAAGAGGTTCTTGGGGAATGGGGTTTCCTTTGGAAGTTTTTTCTTTCCTTTGCTTGCAGAAAGCAATGACCAGCCTCAGTTCTGTAGAAATTAAATCTACTCCCTGAAACTTAGAAGAAGGATGGATCCTGAGGCCAGAGGTTTAGTAGGGCGTACCTGCATGATTCTTGGGGTGCTTGTTGGGATTTCTCATAAATGGGCAGCAGGATCTCATGGCTGAATCTATTGATAGTCCTGTGCTACATTGTCAGCACCCTCATCATTACCCGCCTCTACACGTGTTCCATAGGCAGGAGCTGTTACTATGGAAATATATTATTTTTAAAAACAGAGGCAGCCCAGGGCTTGAGAAATAGCTCCAGAACAAACCCACACTAGCAGCGTGGTTAATAGGGGTGTTCCTGGGTCCAAGAGGGGGTATGGTAGTGGAGGGAGTTCAATATTCCATTTTCTAGACTCAACCTCTACCAGGTTCAGGTTTGGCCTTCTCTCTGATCAGTATCTCATGCACCTCAGCCAGGCACTCCAATCTGGGAGGGGTGCTCAGCATCTCCTCACCCAGAGCCTAGCTTCAGCAGGAAATGGGCACCGAAAGGCTGCTGAGAGTGGGGGTGTTGAGAGAAGGGGGCGGTGCCTTCCACGGGAGTCACCTCCTCCTTAACCCCACAGGCGTCTCCAACCTATAGAATCTAAGGAGCTTAGTGGAAAGCAGAGGCGGCATCTCAGGTAAGTGAAGTTATGCTTGCCCACTCTTGCGGTGGGCTGGGGTGAGCAGGAGTACCAGATCCCACCTGTTTTCCACCTTGGAACCTCTTCCCCTCCCCCTCCTGCCTCGCCTCTCTGCCTTCTCCTAAGAGTTGAACCGGCTCTCCAGGCCCCACCCCGCGCGGGTGCGGTTCCTTTAAGGCCGGGTGGGGGCGGGGCGGCCCTCGGTGTTGTCAGTGTCAACTCTGCGCACGCAGCTCTCTCGGAGCCGGTGTCGGCCCGCGAGCCCCCGCGTCTCTGCAGACGAGTCCCCGCCCGGGTTCGGCGGGTCCCGCGCAGTGGGAGGAGCTGGGCGCTGGCCTGCGACTTACCCAGGTTGGACTACTGGGTCGACGGAGAACAGACTCTGGCTGCGAAGAGAGAGACTTCGGCATCGAGACTCACCAGCATCTCCTCCCCTCGGTCCGTGGCACCCGCTAGTCTCCGGCACTTATCCCCGGAGCGCCCCCGAGTGCGCGCTTCCAGCCCCGGGGGAGCCCGCCCCCGCCCCGCGGCCCGCCCGGGCCATGCTCCCCCGGGGCAGCGGCTGAGCCCAAGCCGGAGCCGGGACCTGGACCGGAGCCCGCGCGGAGCATGGATCCGGGCTGGGGGCAGCGAGACGTGGGCTGGGCGGCCCTGCTGATCCTCTTCGCTGCCTCGCTGCTTACCGTGGCGGGCTGGCTGCTGCAGTATGCCCGGGGTTTGTGGCGGGTGCGGGCGGCCAAGGGCCAGGGCCCGGGGCCCGCCTTAGCCTCCGAGTCTGCAGGCTCCCTGCGGGAGCAAGGCGTGTGGCGCTCGCTCCTGAGGTTGCGGGCGACAAGAGCTGGCGTCCCTGAGGAGCCAGGCGTCCGGGGCCTCCTAGCGTCTCTTTTCGCCTTCAAGTCTTTCCGGGAGAACTGGCTACGGGCTTGGGTGCGAGCACTGAACGAACAGGCCTGCAGAGACGGGGTGAGTTGGAGAGGAGCACCAAGGTGGTCTTTTCAGCCTTTCCTTCCAGGCAAGGGATTGCCCTTGCTAAGAGGGCTGGTTGGGAGCTAGGATCAACTGGGGAACTCCATGACTTCTCTTTCCCTCCCGGATCAGAGAAGAGGGTGCAGGTGAGTCTGGGGGTTGTACAAATCCGACTGTTCCAGATATTCTATTCCTATGGGCAAGGTACTCTCCGGGCTCCAACCTGTTCACAAATTGTTCTCATAGCAACGCTAATCCCTATGCCTGATGGCGCTTCCGCCTAGCCTGGGTGCTCCTTGGGTTGGGGGTGGGGGCAGGTGCACCTGCAGAAGGAATTTGCTTGGTCCTTATGCCACTACTCCCAGTTTACAGTTCATGCCCCAAATCCACTGCTGTGGCCAGGCAGATCCCCAAGGAGCCTGAATTACCCCCCTACCCCTTACTAATTTCATTGCTACTGTCAAACACATCCCTTTCCCTGGCTGGTCTGCAGTGTATTTGGTGTGGGGGAAGGTGTTCAGGTGGAGACCAGATTGGCAAGCCATGTGCCTCCCAGTAAATGAGCCTGGAGCTGCCCCTTAGGAGTCAGTCATAAACCAGCCTAGCCTACTTCCTCCCATTGCACCATGGGCATCTGGCCTCCCAGGAAGTGGGGCAGGAAGCATGGTCTTGGTCATGAGATGGAGGTGGGGTGGGAGGTAGAGACCTCCCTCCTTTTTCTGTGGCTCCCCCTCCCATCCTGGCCTAGCAACCTTTCTGCTGCACAGTCCGTCAGCTCCTTGCTCAAAGGTTTCTCCATTTTCAGCCCCCACTATTCTGGGGGCTTCATACCCTACTAGCTCCCCAGATTGCTGGAAGCAGAAGCAGCTACATGAAATTGCTTTGTCTCCTCTGGCCAGCTGAAGGTCAGTCAGATGGCAGATATCAGTCTATACCTTGAACCCACTCCTCCAGCCAGCTCTGCCTGCCCCTTGTCCCTGGGTCAGGAGCAACTCCCCAGGACAGCTGACTCAGCTGGACATTGGCCTTCTCTGTAAGGAGTGAGGAGATTGAGGTTCCAAGCATCCATCCATCTCCCCATCTCCCTGGGCCTGCCCATTAAACAAAACAGCTACAGGAGCAGAGAAGTTGGCTGCTTCTGGTTTGCCAGGCAAATGAGCCATTTCCTCCTCTCCCAAGATCTAGGGACGAGCTGCCAGTTCAGTTTGGACTCCCTCCTCAATTCTTTCATTCTCTGCTCTAGACAGGGCTACAATACGTTGGCCCACCTCTGCTGTGTAAGAATTAGGAAGCAGCTCTTTCAAGGCTTGAGCTAAGCGGCTTTTTGCTCCCTAATACCACCCTGCTGTCTGCCTTGAGGAATTAACCAGGCCCCTAGACCCTTATGCCCTTTAAGCTTGTTTTTCTTCCCAGCCCCTCTGGTCAAGTTCCCCAAAGATGTGCTGAGCTAGTCTTGAAGATGTAAAAGATAGAGTCTCGAGGCTCCAGAAAGTCAGTGTCCAGCATCCCATTTATTTGGAAGAAGGCTTAGCCTTATTTCTTCAGTTCTTATCCTACAATAATTAGCCCTAGTGCCTTTAACCTTAACTCAGCTGTTTCTCTTCTTCCCACCTATTATATATAGGAGGCAATTGACATCTTTTTTTTTTTTTTTTGTCCTATGCACAAAAAGTAAGAGGGAATAAAGAGGGAAGAAGAAGACAACTCTTGGAATTCCAGGAGGAATCCAGGGTCTTCTCAAGGTGACCTGGTCTCTGAGGTGATTTAGCTCCCCAGTCCTCAGTGGCCCTAGCTACTGTTGGTCCCTGGGGAGGCAGAGTTTGAGGGGAGCACCTCCTGTCTTAAAGGCCTGAGCCAAGGAGGGGCCAGAAGCTAGCCTGCAGCTGAGGCCTCCGCAGTGTAAAGGCCTAGCCAGCAATTGAGCAGGCCAGCCCTGTGGGGGGGAAGTTCCAGAGACCTGATCCTATGCCCGCATTACTCCTTCAGAGCTCCATCCAAATCGCCTTTGAGGAAGTGCCCCAACTCCCACCCAGAGCCAGCATTAGTCATGTGACCTGCGTAGACCAATCAGAGCATACCATGGTAAGGGTCTGATGGGCACTGCCCTTTTTGGGGCCTGTGAGGGGCTGACCCCAAGGTTTCCTTGAGTCTGGGGATTCTTAACCTGTAGTTTATGAGTGCCTTGGGGATCTAAGGATTGGTTTCAGGAATTTTGGGAATGCCCCTGAAGTTATTAATGTGTGTAATTATTAAAATACACATGTGTACATAGCCACAGTTTTCTGAGATGAGGCATCTTTGGCTTTCTGATTCTTTTAGGGGTGTGTGACCTCAAAAAGGTGAGTTCCAAGGAAAGCTGTAGTGGGGAAGGGTCTGCTGAGCCATTATAGAGCAGGACAGAGCAGGGTTGAGGAGCTTCTACCAGCCTGACCCTGCCTCGCCTGTCTCAGGTGCTGCGTTGCCAGCTCTCTGCTGAGGAGGTGTGGTTCCCAGTCTCTGTGACCCAGCAGTCCCCCGCTACCGTCTCCATGGAGACCTACCACGTCACTCTGACACTGCCACCAACACAGGTGGAGGGGGATGTGGAACAGAGTTGTGTGGGGGTGGGGGATCAGTCGTCTTAGCTTTGGCATCCATCCTCTCAGAATGGAATGTGGGAAGGGAGGGTCCTGAAGAGTTGGGAATAGTTGGAGGAGTGGAACAAGCAAACCAATTGCTTTGTCCCTTGTCTGCAGATGGAAGTCAACCTGGAGGAAATCCCTAATGAGGGGCTGCTAGTATCCTGGGCCTTCACTGATCGCCCAGATCTCAGCCTGACGGTGCTTCCCAAGCTGCAGGCCAGGGAGGTAAGGAGCCAGGGTTAGAAGAGAAAAGGTAGAGCAGGAGGGCGAGGCCAGGCTAAGGGTGCCACTTCTTGTTGTCTTCTCCCCTGCAGAGAGGTGAGGAGCAAGTAGAGCTCTCCACTATCCAGGAACTGATCGAAGATGCTATAGTCAGTACCCAACCAGCCATGATGGTCAACCTTAGGGCCTGTTCTGCCCCTGGAGGTCTGGTGAGTAGGCACCCAAAGCAAATGGTTTTCATCCTGTCCCCAGACTATTGTGTCAGGGTTCTTCCTCTTTTTACCTCCTGCTGTTCTTAGGCACCCAATGAGAAGCCACCCATAGTGCCCCCAGCCCAGCCAGCCATCCCCAGACCTACTCGGTTATTCCTACGGCAGCTTCGAGCATCTCACTTAGGAAGTGAGCTGGGAGGTGAGAGAGAGAAGGGGCTGGGGGTCTGCAAAGGCTGTGGGATCAGATGATACCTACCCTTCTGCCAAGGGGCTACCCCTCTCTTCCTCAGTGACTCTCCACCTTTGATCTGGCATCTTCTAATCTGGTTCTTTACAGGCACTGGAGAACTATGCTGTGTAGCTGAGCTAGACAACCCCATGCAACAGAAGTGGACCAAGCCTGCGAGGGCTGGCCCTGAGGTGGAGTGGACAGAGGACCTGGCACTGTAAGGAGTGACCTCCATCCCCAGCAGCCATCAAACCTTGGGCTGAGTCCTAGGATATAGACATGACCAAGATATAACCCCCAGCCTTGGGTTGATCATAGACCAGAGGCAAAGACACACATACATAAATAAGATGATACAAGTGCTCCAATCAAGGTTGACACAAAGTGCTGTGGAGCACTTAAATTTATTGCCACAGGGGAATAAAGATTAGAGTGGGCTTCATGGAGGAGGTGGCATTTAAACTGCAGCTTAGAGCAAAAGTAGGATTTCAATGGAGTGTGAGAGAAAAGTATTTTTGGCAGAAGGAACAGCTTGAGCAAAGGAAAGAGGGTGGTTTGAGACTAGAAGAGAGCCTAGAAAGGCAGGGAGGATTTGAATGAGAGTGGGGTCCCATTCTCTTGGGTGGTGTGAATATCAGGAAGGCAGGAATTAATCTGATGGAGCATTTGTACCATCTTATTTATGTACATCTGTCTTGGCCTCTAATCTGGGGTCAGCTCGAGAGTGGATTGATTTTGCTGATGTTTCTTTTCCCCACATCTCCCATTTCCTCTTGGTCCACAGGGATCTGGGACCCCAGAGCCGGGAGCTGACACTCAAAGTACTGAGGAGCACTAGCTATGGAGACAGTAAGTACGGGGCAGGGAGGAGCACTTCTGGGTGGGTGCAAAGGGGGGCCCTGTCATGGGCCTCACTCATAGTGCCACCCCTTTCTCCAGGTGAACTTCTGGGCCAGGCCACACTGCCTGTAGGCTCCCCTTCCAGACCACTGTCCCGAAGACAGGTGTGTCCACTCACCCCAGGGCCAGGGAAAGTCCTGGGACCAGCAGCTACCATGGTAGCAGAGGTGAGAAGCTGACCCATGGGGGATGGGGGCAGATACTAGGGAAAGGCTGTTTTTGAAGACCTGCTTCTTTGCTCCTCCACCTCTGGCAGCTTCAGTATGAGGAGGGCTCCCCCCGGAACTTGGGCACGCCCACTCCTTCTACTCCACGCCCTAGCATCACACCTACCAAGAAGATTGAGCTGGACCGGACCATCATGCCTGATGGCACCATTGTCACCACTGTCACCACTGTCCAGTCTCGGCCCCGTGTAGATGGCAAATTAGGTAAAGAGGAGGCTCCTGGGTGTGCAGCTCTAGCCAGGGCCTCCAGACTGTAGACCCATAGCAGGACAGGGAAAGGGAGGGAAACTCTAATTCCAGGCCACCCTGTTTTCTGACAATCCATTCAGATCTTACCACATCTGCTTTATTATCTTTATCTCTGGCAGACTTTCCCTTATGTGCTCCATTTCCTCATCCATTCATCTCACCCTTCAATCCTTCTGACTCTATTACTCTCTCATATAAGATTCTTGTTCTTCCATATCCCCAAGTTTCCTTGTCTTTTCACATGTCTCTTCTCCAGTCCCACTGGCTGATTGTCTCTCCTTCTACCCTCAACCTTCCAGCACACTGTGGAATCCTCTGTGGCATTACCCCTACCCCTATGGCCCTGTATTACATCTTGCCCATCCTCACATCTCCAGGACTTCTAGGGGAATTTCCTCTACATCCAGTGGACCCCTGTACCATCCTTGTTATAGTGTATGAGAGTGTACTTAGTATTTTCCTAGCACCTCCTCCCACCCTCAGTGGGCCCCATGGTACTTTCCCATACTCCCCCATGTCCCCTGTGATCTACTCTCATACTCTCAGTGGCTCCCATAGTATCATCTTAGTCACCTGCCTCCTGTTCTGTGAGTCTCCCAAACTCTGCATCTCAACAAAGACAGTATGAGGTGGGGGCCACTCTAAAGCCTCTCCCAGCTCACTGACCCTCCCCCGCCCACCAGACTCCCCCTCCCGCTCCCCGTCCAAGGTGGAGGTGACTGAGAAGACAACAACTGTGCTGAGTGAGAGCAGTGGCCCCAGCAGTACTTCCCACAGCAGTAGCCGTGAGTGGGGAATGGGGAAGTGTGAGGGTTGGTTGGTACTGGGACCCCAGAGTGAAAAATGACTTTGAGTGGGACAGGAGGTATTCAAATCCAAGAAAGAACTAGGGAGTAAAAAGTCAGGTTATCTATTCTGTGTACCTCCAGCAGGGGAGAGCCACCTTTCCAATGGTTTGGACCCTGTAGCAGAGACAGCAATCCGCCAACTAACTGAGCCTAGTGGGCGAGCGGCCAAGAAGACACCCACCAAGCGTAGCACTCTGATCATCTCTGGTGTTTCCAAGGTAACAGAGCTCTGGGGAGAGGAGCTGGGGTAGGGAGAAAGCTCTAATGGGCCATCACTTAAAACTTGTTCCTCCTGCCAGGTGCCCATTGCGCAGGACGAGTTGGCGCTCTCACTGGGCTATGCGGCATCCTTGGAAACATCGATACAGGATAATGCAGGGAGCAGTGCAGGTCCTTCTTCACCTCCCTCAGACCCACCAGCCATGTCCCCAGGACCCCTAGAAGCCCTCTCCAGCCCCACAAGTGTCCAAGAAGCAGATGAGACCACACGTTCGGACATTTCTGAGAGGCCATCTGTAGATGATGTTGAGTCAGAAACAGGGTCTACTGGTGCCCTGGAGACCCGCAGCCTCAAAGACCACAAAGGTGGGGAGATATTGGCAGGACTCCCTTTTGCCTCTTTTTTAATGCCCAGTATCATGACCTAGGAGTCCTTGGGTGGCACAAATGGTTAAGCACTTGACTACTACCAAAAAGTTGATGGCTTAAACCCACCCAGAGGCACCTTGGAAGAAAGGCCTGGTGATTTACTTTAGAGAGGACACAGCCTTGAAAACCCTATGGAGTGCAGTTTTACTCTGTCACAAGTGGGGTTGCCGTTAGTTGGAATCGACTTGATGGCAACTGGCTTGGTTTTTTTGGTTATCATGATCTTGATCCCATTGAACACTTAGGGACATGGGAGCCACAAGCCAACTTGCTTTCTCCTTTCTTCCCTAAGTGATTGTCAGAATTCCCAGCCTGGTCCAGCCAAACTAGATTCCAAACCGAAAACCCCATTCCATCAAGTTGATACTAACTCATAGTAACCTATAGGATAGACTAGAACTGCCCCCTGTGGTTATTAAGACTGTAAATCTTTATGGAAGCAGACTGCCACCAACCTATTGGTTAGCGGCTGACCGCTTTAACCCTGTGCCACCAGGGCTCCTATGCCAGAGTATGAAAGGGAATTTGATGCCTTCATTCCTGACCTGGATCTGACAGACTTAGGTGATCGGTGGGAATGTCAAATGATTCCCCTTTGCCTGAGTTTCCCTTTTTCTCCTGTACTAAGCACCTGTCTTCCTTTTCCTTCTTTTTTTTTGTAATTTTTCTTCCTTTCACTTTGTACCCTGTGAGTGTGAAAAAATCTTACCCTAAGTCAACTCTAGGATTGCCCCTCTGGCAGTGAAACAGCTAACTCACTTGTCCTAAGACATCTTCATCCCTCTGCCAACTGAGTCCTTCAACCACAAACCTGGTGGCATAGTGCCTAAGGCATTGACTGCTAACCAGAGGGTTCAAACTCACCAGCCACTCCTTGGAAGAAAGATTGGGAAATCTACTTCTGTAGTGATACCGCCTTGGAAACCCAAGGAGGGGTCACTATGAGTCAGATCCGACTTGATGGCAATGAGGTTTTTTTTTTTTTTTTTTTTTTATATGATGTAAGTTTATATCACTTCTTGGGATAATGAGATTCCTAAGTCCAAAGCCTACTTTGTAAGCACCTCCCTCATTCCTTCCTGAATTTACTTCTTTGAAGCTTCCAGAGCAATGCCTCCTGTTCACATCCTGGAATTTGGTAAACAAGTCAGTGTTGACCCACCTGTTCCCTTTATGATTTTATACGCTTTAGGAACACCCTCAGCCCAGCCTTTGTCTTTCCATACTACAGTGACCCAATCCTCTCAGGGTTTCCTCACAGAACAGCCAGCGCATGACATTCTTCCTCAGGGGCAGGAGTCAGAGGTGTAAAGATTCTCATGAGCACCACCATTTTTTCCTCAGGAAGGATAAAGAGCACATTTTGTTTTTACTTTCTTTCCTGAGAAAGCCTGACTTCTAGGCCAAGGGAGTGGTTTTGTTCCACATCTTCTATTCTTCCGTTCCCTGCCCTTTCTCTGCTCCCCACCTGACCCCACCCCAGTCATGCCCCTCTTGCCACCTCAGTGTCTCTTCTTCTCCACAGTGAGTTTCCTGCGCAGTGGCACTAAGCTAATCTTCCGCCGGAGGCCCCGCCAGAAGGAAGCTGGTCTGAGCCAATCACACGATGACCTCTCCAACACGACAGCCACACCCAGTGTCCGAAAGAAGGCTGGCAGCTTTTCTCGCCGCCTTATCAAGCGCTTTTCCTTCAAATCCAAACCCAAGGCCAATGGCAACCCCAGCCCCCAGCTCTGAGGGTCCTCCTTACCTTCTGGGATAGGAGAGTGCAGGAGTTTTCTCAGCCCATTCCCCACATCCCCTTCCAAACCTTTCCCGGATTTCCAGGTCAGGAAAGCCCTGTGAGTTCCAGGAAGCCCTGTCCACCCTGGGCTGTGGGGCCAGTTGGAAGGGTACATGTAACGGGAAGTGTGTGAGAGGTAGGCACCCGTTGCTGAGGACATAGGAGAGGGAGTTGGTGGCTGGGAGTAAGGAGGGCTCTGTTCTGGTGAACGTGGGCCTTCCTCAGAGCCCTTTGCCTCCTCTTGACACTGGACCCTCAGAGGAGTCCCAGGGTGCTCAGCTCCTCAGCTGATCTTTCCTCCCTTATTTATTCTCTTTTGTATTTATATGTGTGGTCCAGGACCCTCAGTGAACAGATAATAGAGGGCATTTCTCCCAGGTGACCCTTTTCTGTCCCAGGAGGTTAGGCAATTCCCTTTGGGATAGAGCTCCCACGCCTCCCTCAGGTCCCCACTCAGACCAGCACCAGTGTCTGCCTCAGGACATTGGCAGCTCCTAGAAAGCCAGGCCGGTGCCTGGGATGGGGGGCAGGTACTCCCCGCCTCCCTGCATTCCCTGCTGCTCCTTGTTCCTCCCTCCCCCTTTATTACTGTTTTTGTACTTGATGCCTTCTCTGTGAGCAGTGGCTCTGTTGGAAGGAGGGAGCCAGGAGCCTGAGGGGAAGCCTACCCCACAGGATGACTTTAGGGGCTTTATTTAAAGACTGTTATGATGATGGAGCAAAGAGCAAGGCTGCACCTCTGTATGTGGGAGATGATGACTTCCATTGCTGTGTGATGGCTTGGAATTTAATTTATTAAATTAAAGTCAAATTGGAGTTTATCTACTGAATAACTGATTATTTTTTTGAAGGAGAAATAGGTCGTGAGGCCGTGGTGGTGGAGGTGGGGGGATCGGAGGCAGGGGCCCAGATATCAAGGAGTGGTAGATGGCATTCATAATGCATTGGTTAATAAGCTCCCACAGGAAAGATGGGACATGTACAGAGAGGATAAGAGAGAAGAGTCTCTGAAGGATGAACTTATAGCCAAAAAGTCAATCAGGAGGAAAAAAAAGTCAGTTGGCTGGTACAGTATGTACACTACCCTTTCTTGAACAGGCTGCTCCATCCAGGATGTAATAATATAGCCCAGAGCATGGACAATGGTACTAGACTGTGTAGGTTTGAGACCCAGTACCACGAATTACCTACGCGATCTTAGGCAGGTTATGTATGTAACGTTGAATGCCTCAGTTTTCTCTGAGAAGTAAAATGGGGACTGTGATAATAGTAGCTGTCCCATTTGGATATGGGTTGTTGTTGTTGTTGTTATGTGCCGTCGAGTCGGCCCCGACTCATAGCGACCCCTCCTTGGGTTTCCGAGGCAGTATCACTACGGAAGTA
>NW_006921623.1:2061127-2063560 GCF_000298275.1 Orycteropus afer afer | reverse complement strand
AGAAGGGGAAGATTATTAAACTCCAAATATGTGCTTTTACTTCGATGTTGTTTGCCACCCCCACCACACTCCCCCGCTCAAAAAAAAAAAAAAAACCACATTGCCGTCGAGTTGGATCCAACCCATAGCAGTCCCCCCTTGGGTTTCCAAGGTGGTATCACTATGGAAGTAGATTGCCCAACCTTCCTTCCGAGGAGTGGCTGGTGGGTTTGAACCGCCAGCCGTCTGGTTAGCAGGTAAGTGTCTTAGCCACTATGCTACCAGAGGGAGAGAAGTAAATATAAAGTGCTTAGAACTCTGCCGGCATATAGTCAGCACTGAGTAACTGTTAATTATTGCCTCAGAAGAGACAGATCAGGAGGGGGAAGCCTTATAAGTGTTTCATCACCATAAAAGGTCTTTCACTTGTAAATAGGGACAAATTGCAAGGAGTTATAGATACTAGCAAACTGTATGTCCCTGGCTCCTGTTTTCTGGGACCTTACACAGGACGTGGACCAGATAAGCTACTGCACGATATCAGGGACAAGAAAACTCAGTCTGCCACAAATACAGTGGGTGGCCTTTAGCAGAGCACTTCTCTATGCTGGGCCTTAGCTTCCTCATCTCTAAGATGAAAGGTGGCTTAGGGTAGTCACTCAGGTCACATCCAGCCTTGCAATTCTATGACTTACCTACATCACAGAAGGTTCATGGCACATGCCTTTGGGTAGGCAGGATGGGACTGTTAATATTCCCATGCTTGTGTCCACATCAGCCAACAGGATATGGGATTTTTGGAAGGAGTGTAGAGTATGGTTATTTAATTTTTATATAGTGACATGCTTGACTTTAGGTCACAAAAACTCAATGAGATTTAGTAAGCTATTTTCTCTTTCAGTGGTTAACAAAGGAGCAGTTTATTTGTTTGTTTACCAGTATGACAAGAGAGCAAAACACATTGGACTTGAAATTGCACAAGAAATTTTTGTTAAAGAGCAGGCAAGTATTCAGATTCCCACTGGACCTTAGACTGAGTGGAACTGGAAATAGTACATTTCAAAAAATGTTGTAGTTGTTGTTGTTATGTGCCGTCAAGTTGGACCCGACTCACACCAACCCCTCTTTGGGTTTCCGAGGCGGTATCACTACAGAAGTAGATTGCCCAACCTTCCTTCCGAGGAGTGGCTGGTGGGTTTGAACAGCCAGCCTTCTGGTTAGCAGTCAAGTGCCTTAGGCACTGTGCTACCAGAACTCCTATTTCAAAAATAGGCACTTAAAACTGAATGCAAAAGAAATACAAAATGTAGTTTAATCAGCTTTATCCTCTTAACACTTTTAGAAGAGATCCACGGTTTTGATTAATTATATTTTAACTTTTTGTGGCAACACTTAAAGAACAAATGAATTATCAAGCCAAAAGTGTGGCTTGTTTATAAGCAGATTGAGATGGAAATAAACTGCTAGACAGCAGCAAGACATTGCCTCAAATTTTGGAAACATATAAATCCCAGAGCTGTCTTGAAATTTTTGCTCTGTTATCTGTCTTTGAGGAGCTCTGGTGGCACAGTGCCTAAGGCATTTGACTGCTAACCAGAAGGCCGGTGGTTCAAACCCACCAGCCACTCCTCAGAAGGAAGGTTGGGCAATCTCCTTCCGTAGTGATACTGCCTCAGAAATCCAGGGAGGGGTCTCTATGAGTTGGATCTAACTTGACGGCAGCGAGTTTGGAGTTTTGGTTTAATCTGTCTTCGAGTCTGTCTACCCAGCTTTATGAATGAATTGTTTTTTCATGAAATTGCTAAATTAACACCAAGAGTCATCATCACTGGTATAAATTTGAATTAAGATAAGCTTAATTCAGATGAATAAAGAAGACTGAAAAATTGATGCCTTTGAATTATGGTGTTGGCAAAGAGTATTGAATGTACTATGGACTGCCAGAAGAACCATCAAATCTGTTTTGAAAGAAGTACAGCCAGAATGCTCCTTAAAAGTGAGGATGGTGAGACTTCACCTTGCATACTTTGGACATGTTATCAGGAGGGACCAGTTCTTGGAGAAAGCATCATGCTTGATAAAGTAGATGGTCAGTGAAAAGGAGGAAGATCTTCAACAAGATGGATTGACACAGTAGTTGCAAGAATGGCCTCAAACATAGCAACGACTATGAAGATGACACAGGACCAGACTGTTTTGTTCTGTTGTACATAGAGTAGCTATGAGTCTGAACTGACTTGACAGCATCTAACAACAACAAGATGAACTTGGAATTTTGTGAAGTATTACTATAACTGTGCACTTTGCATAATGTTGATAAAATATATTTTGTTACTTTTGAATTATATTTTAAAACCCCTATTTTAATAGGGACCAAATAATAACTCAATTATTAATAGCAAAACCGTATAAATTTCTGATTGCATGATTTTACTATTTTTAATAGTATCTTTA
>NW_006921623.1:2056439-2060933 GCF_000298275.1 Orycteropus afer afer | reverse complement strand
CAAAGACTCATGGAAACAATTAGTCCAAGGGACTGGTACACTGTGCGATGCTAACGCCTATATGACCATGAGACCAGAAGACCTAGGTGGTGCCCGGCTACAACTCTCAACGACTCAAAGGGGGATCTATGTAGGAGATTCTGGATAGAGTGGGAGAACAATGTGGAACAAAACTCAAAATCATAAATAGAAAAAAAAAAAAAAAGAAAGAGCAGCTTTGCTGGTCTGGTAGAGCCTGATGGAACCCCTGAGACTATGGCCTTTAGCTGCACTTCAGGTCTGGAATTGAATCCACTCCTGTGACTTCCAGCCAAACAGAAGACAGGCATATGAGCTGAACATTTACATTAGGTAGATACACTCCTTGGAGAGATCAATCATGGGAGAATAGAAGGGCTGTGTATGCATAGGGAGACGGTTGTTGGGGCGCAGGAGTGCATGGGAGGGAAGGACACAGGGAAGAGGTAACTAATTATGGGAAGGAAGTGGGAAGAGAGCTGTTGCATTGTGGGAAATTGCAGTCAATGTCATGAGACAAAGTGTATGTGAGTTGTTGTATGGGAAATGAATTTGCTGTGTAAACTTTCACCCAAATCACAATAAATTTTTTTTTAGAAATGACAAAGACGTCTTGGGGAAAAAGACACCTATATTCAATCCAGAAGTATAAGTATGAATTAGGCAAACAAATGTGGAAGGAGAAGGGGAAGGTTAGTTCAGGCAGAGGAAACACTAACTATAAGCCATGAAAGGTAAAAGAGGGCTTGGTGTGAAAGAAATGTGGGACTGGAGCGCAGAAGGTGAGGGCAAGGATTCTAGGTAAACTGGCAGGGCCCAGGTGCGGAACGACCTTGAAAACATCAGTAAGATTTTGAGGCTTTGTCCGGAGGGCAACAGAATGCCTTTGAGTTGTTTAAAGCAGAGTGGAGCTTTGAACCAATCTAGATCTTTGTAGATCGCTTCGAGTGCTCAGTGGAGAATGGTTTGGAGGGAAGCAACAGTGCACACAGTCAAACCAGCGTAGAAATTCCGATGGCCTAGGATGGGGGTGATGAAGTTAAGGAAAAAAGGGTGAATTTGAGAAATCCCTTGAGGAAGAATCCACAGGACCTGGCAATAGATTGGATATAACCAATGAGGACCCAGGGATCAAGCATGATTCCCAGGTTTCTGACTTGAATGAGTGGATGGATGGCAGGGTTGTTCACTGAGCCTGGGGAACACAGAAGCCAGAGGTTTGGGGGAAAGGGAAGGCTCCAGAGGAAAACCAATATTTAAGAGACAAGGAGAATAAGGTGCTAAAGAACAGAAGTTGGCCCCCAGTTTCGGCCGAGCTGGCTGGCAGCGCTGTACACTAAACTTCCCACGCCTCCTGTTCCTCCTTGCAAAGAACGCTGAGAGCTCTGCGCATGCCTATTGGGGCCCATGCACTGAGTCTGCGCAGTTGAGGGAATTCAAGCCCGCGGGATTCCTGCCTTCGCACCTTTTAGAGTACCGCCGCGCCTGCCAGCGCCACCTTTTTACGCTTCCCACGGCTCCTCATTCCCGCTCTAGACGCCGCGTCCCACCCACCATTCCCGCCTCTTCCGTGTTTTGGTCGAGCACGGGTTCCGCCAAACGCAGCGGCGATTGGCTGTTAGTCGGCTCGGTGAGCGGTGATTGGCTGTCGCTGGCCGTCGCTCAAACTTCCCTCCAGGAGATGGTCCAAGGTGGAAGGAAAGCCGGGGAGAGCTGCGAGCAGAGGGACGGTAAGCTAGGGCTCCCGGTTTGGCCCGGTCAGTGTAGACGGTTCACTCTGTGGCGGCTGCAGAAGGCCAGGCTCTTCTGGAGTCGCCTCCATGAGGCTTCCTCTTTCAGGACCGCGACGTTGGTCTTCCCCGCCAACCGCAGTGATCACCATCCCTAACCCCGACTCGAACCTCTCTATTTTTTTCTTCTGGGGGCTTTGCTGCTGCTGAGACGTGGGCACCGCCACGCCTTAGGGGGAAGGATTCCGGAAGCCTGTGAGACTGCAGGTGAGAGGTTTCATCCTTCCAGAAGGTTTCCTCTTCGAATTTTACTTGTCCTTAAAGACTTGAACCAGGCCCCACCACTTAGGGGAAGCTTTCTGTTTTGCCTGCCTCGGAGATTTCTCTTTCCTGTCTCTCTCATCAGATGCTTTGTTTTGGTCGTTGTCTTCACGCGTCGGAGTCTTATATTTTCGGCCAATTTACGAGTACTTAGGAGGTTCAAGATCTGGTTCTTTTTCGCGAATATCATTCAGGGTACCTTGTGTGTCTCGCATTATAATATATATTTTCTTTCAAGTGTTTGTTGCTTTTTACTATGATTCCTGATGAAAATAAGTATTAGAAATCCCTTGGTTTGTCCTTTTGTTGACTTTTTTTTTTTTTTATAGTAGGTGCTTAGATCGTGTAACCCTTGCTGAACCTTTAGTAGTTGTTGTTATGTGCCATCGAGTCGGACCCAACTCATAGCGACCCCTCCTTGGGAACCTTTAGAGACAAAAATAAAACCCGCTGCCATCGAGTGGATTCGGACTCATAGCGAACCCCCCTGCCCTAGCCCAGGGTTTCCAAGGGTGTAAATCTTTATGGAAGTAGAGCCTCATTTTCCTCTCGTGGAGCAGCTGGTGGATTGGAACTACCCACCTTTCCGTTAGCAGCCCAATACCTTAATCACAGTGCCACCAGAGCTGCTTAGAAGCAGAGATGCTAATTGGTAACACTCGTTGAGTTCTAGCTATATGTTGTGCTAGAAGTTTCAATATCCGTTTTCTATTTTTAATCCTTAATTCAATGAGATGGGTATAATTTTTCTCTGCCACGTAGGGAAACTGAGGTTTAGGTAATTTGCCCAAGGTCAGGTAAGTAAGTAAATGTTGCAATTTTCTAACCAGATCTACTGAACCCAATACCTGTGACTGTGATATTGGTATCTCATTTTACTTTTCATGAAATGTGTTCAGAGGAGGTAAGCATTTTGTTCGAAATAAAGTAGTAAGTTACAGATTTACTTAGACATTTAAAGAACTTGTATTAGATGTGTGCTGGCCCTGTGGATAGACAAGAACAAGGCACAGGCCAACTCACAGTTTAGTTGGAGAAACTGACAAAATAACTAGTTCATAAAACATATTCTGGTTATTGTGTATACAGATATGATGACTCTGGG
The DNA here is from genome assembly GCF_000298275.1 of Orycteropus afer afer. Lineage (NCBI taxonomy): Eukaryota > Metazoa > Chordata > Mammalia > Tubulidentata > Orycteropodidae > Orycteropus > Orycteropus afer. The sequence goes on along the minus strand of NW_006921623.1, from coordinate 2,057,759 downwards.
GAGGAGGGAATCAGACAAGAAGAGGTAAGACATGTAGATGTAGGAATTAAAAGGGAGCCAAACTGCGTGGGTTTGAATTGTCTCCATCAATTCTAGTGTTGTGACCTTGAGTAAATTACTTAATCCTCTGAACCAGTTTCCACATTTGTAAAGTGGAGATAATAATAGTTCTCACCTCTGCAAACTAAATGTGGGCATGACCAGGACTGGGCATAATTTTGTTCTATTTTGCATGGGGTTGGTGTGTGTTGGGGACCTATACCATGGCTGCTAACAGCAACCTCAATGGGGTTGTTGTATTAAGGAATTTTCATCAATGTAAATCCCTCAGAACAGTGCTTGGCATATAGTAAATACTTAATTGTGTTGTTGTTATGTGCTGTTAAGTCAGCAGAACAACATTCTCAAAATTATTGCTATGTTTGGGACCACTGTTGCAGCCACTGTGTTAATCCATCTTGTTGAGGGTCCTCGTCTTGTTCACTGATTCTCCACTTTACCAAGTATGATATATATCTCCAGGGACTGGTCCCTTCTGGTAACATGTCCAAATTACATGAGACTAAGTCTCATCAGCTTCACTGTTTTTTTTTTTTTTGTTTTTTTTTTAGGGGGGTGTTATATCTGTGGTTTAGAGAACACTATAGGAGACATGTCATTTTGGAAAATACATACAAAGGAAATTATGTAGACACTTTCTCAGAGGAATCCTAAAGTAATTTCTGGTATGAATTTGTGATCCAACAGGTTTCTCCTTACATGCTCACTTCTAAGGAGCATTCTGGATGTACTTCTTTGAAGATACATTTGTTGGTTCTTCTGGCAGTCCATGGCATATTCAGTATTCTTTGCCAACACCACAGTTCAAATGCATCATTCTTCTTTGGGCTTCCTTATTCATTGTCTAGCTTTCACATGCATGAGAGGTGATTGAAAATACCATGGCTTGGGTCTAGCACACCTTAGTCTTCAAAGTAACATCTTTGCTCTTTAACACTTTCAAAAGGTCTCTTTCAGCAGATTCGCCCAGCGTAGTAAGTCACTTGATTTATTAACTGCTGCTTCCATGGGCATTGATGTGGATCCAAGTAAAGTGAATTCCTTGACAACTTCGATCTTTTCTTCATTTATCATGATGATGACCCAATCAATTGTGAGGATGTCTTTCTTGCTTTTTTTTATGTTGAGCCATAATTCATACTGAAGGCTGTAGTCTTTGATCTTCATCAGTGCTTCAAATCTTCTTCACTTTCAAGCAAGGTTGTATCATCTGCATATTGCAGGTTGTTAGTGAATCTTTTTTTTTTTTTTTTTAATTTT
>NW_006921623.1:2031262-2054054 GCF_000298275.1 Orycteropus afer afer | reverse complement strand
TTCCTTCCGAGGAGTGGCTGGTGGGTTTGAACCGCCAGCCTTCTGGTTAGCAGTCAAGTGCTTTAGCCACTATGCTACCAGAGCTCCTTTTTCTTTAGCCACTTGTAAAAAGGGCATGGGCCTACTTCTGATCTCCTCTAACTTCACAAGGGAGGAGGAGGAGGATCAAGATTAACATCAATAGCCTAAGGCTGATTCCTATGATTCCTATGAGGAGCGGTCAGACATGCTGCCACCCTCCAACCTTTTTTTTTTTTTTGGACTTTTACTGTGGTGAAAACATACACACCAAGACATTCACCAACATAACAACTTCCACAGTTACAGCTTAGGGACATTGATGACATTTTTCATGTTGTGCCACCATCCATCATTGCTATCCTTTTCCAAAATATTCCACCACCATTAGCATAAACTCAGTACCCTAAAAACAAAAGCATTCCCTTTCCCCCCCCCTTACCTCTGTCACCACTAATAATTTTTTTTCTCTCTTTTTTTTTTCCCCCTAACCTGTATAGGAATTTTCCCTTCCCTCCCCTCCAATCCTTGGTAACCAACAAAGAAAGTTTCCTGTCATATATAAATCTTTCCTTGACTTTTTATGATAGTGGACTGATACAATATTTGCCCTTCTGTAATTGACTTAATTCACTCAACATAATGCCCTCCGAGTTCATCCACTTTACGTGGTGTTTTGCAGATTCTACATTATTCTTTAGCATTGCATAGTACTCCATTGTGGGTATGTACTACAGTTTGTTTATCTATTTCTGCATTGATGGGCACTTAAGTTGTCTCTGTCTGTTTGCTGTTGTGAGTAGTGCTGTGATGAACATGGATGTTTATATATCTATTCGTGTCCTGGCTCTCACTTTTTTAGGATATATACCTAGTAATGGGATTGATGGATCAAATGGTATTTCTGTTTCCAACTTTTTAAGGAATCACCATACTGATTCCACAGTGGTTGGATTATTTTACAGTCCCACTAGCAGTGTATGAGAGTGACCCTGCTGGTACTAGAAATACTGTTGACATAGCTTCTAGCATCACAGCAACATGGAAGCCACCATAGTATGACAAACCGATGCTATATTATTTTAGGGAGAGCAGAATCATTGATACAGGAAACTTGAACAGGGAGAAAAGTTTCCAAGTTGCCTCATTAGCATTGTCTGCCTACAGAAAGAGGAATGATGGCCTTATTCACTCTGCTCCATAGCTCTGAAGGGTTGAAACAAGCAAGACAGAGGGAGAGGAATTAAAGATAATTGGAGGACAGTGAATGAGGGGGGCTAAGTTCGAAAGGTTTGAGGAAAGGAAAGAAAGGTTTGCCTAAGTTTCAGGTGATTCTAGATCTCTAGTTGGCTTGCCTTCTGAGTCTTACCCACCAATCTTAACAACAGAGATACGTTTAGAATATTTATGCTCAGTATTATGCTCAGCAAAGTACAGGGACACAGGTGTGAAAGGTTTTCTGCTTGGAAACATTTTACTATCCAGTTGAGTAGCATGAAATTAGAGGTAAGATATTATGGTATCCTCTCTAAGTCATAGGAGCTCTGGTGGCATAGTGCCTAAGGCATTTGATTGCTAACCAGAAGGCTGGCAGTTCAAACTCACCAGCCAATCCTTGGGAGGAAGGTTGGGTAATCTACTTCTGTAGAGATGCTGCCTTGGAAACCCAAGGAGGGGTTGCAATGAGTCAGATCCGAGTTGACGGCAGTGCGTTTGATTTGCTTTTTGATGTAAGTCATAGAATCAGGAGACGAGTAATTGCCAAGGGGTGGGGTAGTTTAGGAAGTCTTCCTGGAATGTGATCATATCCTGATAATTATTGGGCACCCAGGGTATACAAAGGTCTGTGCTGATGCTAGGAATGAGAAGTGAGTAAGTGACCATTCCTGCCCTGAGAAGCTTTTAATCTAAGGGAAATGGACAGTCCATTCCATTTGTAACAATGAAGGTGTGTACAAAATGCTATGGAAGCAGGAGGTGGGATGTTCCAGGTATACCTGGGTGAATTGGGAAAGAGGCATATGAGCTTGAAGGGTGAGTAGAAGTACTTAGAGAGTTTTAGAAGAATATAGTGTGTTTAGGGACAAGGATGATTGAATCAGAGAAGCAGCATGGTGTGGAAGAAAGAACATGATTTTTGTATTGGAATCTGAACACCCTTATACCAAATGAGATAAAGTGTGATGAGGGCTTATCACAGGGCTGACACATAGTATGCCCTTACATTACCTGTTAGCTTCCTTATCCAAACCCTGGAGAAGTAAGTGAAGTCTGTTTGAGAAGAACCTTGCATGTTATACTAAGTGGACTTGATCCCAAAGGTAGTAAGGAGTCAGAGAAAGTTTGGGATTTTCTTTCTAGCTTGGGAAGGGTTTCCCCACTTTTTCTAGCACAACATAATAAAAGTAGTTAATATTTTCTCCTCAGAGGACTTCACTGTTCTCTTAAGGGTACTTAGCAAGCCAGTACAAACCCCAGAGTGTCAAGGGTGACAAAGACTTTTCTCTAAGGAGGGGGAAAGCTAAGGATTAAAGAGAGGTTTCTATGATCATCACTTCAGTAGAGTCAGTTCAAAAGCCTGTACTTAGAGGCATGATGGATATTACACTTGTTGTATTTCTGGCTTTTCTTGTTTTTCCTTTCAGTATTTAGTAAAAGCCTTTTTCAGAGTTCCTATCTGTCTTACATAGGTCAAAAGGAGCAGTGTCCAACCCTCTTCCAGGGTTCACCATGGTAGGGGTAGCAGGAGTCAGTCAGACTCCCCAAGGAGAAGCTGATAGGGGATAGAGTTAAGACCTCTTAGTGTCCCCACTCTCCCCCAACCAGAACTTTTGCTTGCAGTCATTCTCTGCTGCGCTTGCTATTTTGTTTTAGTGAGGGAAATGCTTCTTTTATTTCAGTGTTCCTCAAAGTGTGCTCTTGGAACTCCCTGCATCAGAACTGCCTAGGAGTTGAGTTAAGAGGACAGATTTCCAGGCTTAACCTTAGCCTTCCTCAGTCAAGCTCTCTAGGGAAGGGGGTGCAGAAATTGGCTTTTGTATGCATATTAAAAATTGGGACCCTTTAATTTTTCATTCAGCTTTCTTCCACAAATGTTTCCTGCATGTTAAGCATGCCTCCTAGCACTGTCTATGCATCAGAGGTACTGTATAAGGTAGACAGATAAGGCCTTTGCATTCATCAAAGGGAATCTACATTTTTATTCAGAGAGTTTTAGAGGAGTGGTGGAATAAACAACTGTACAGGTAAGGCAAAGACTGACTGACTGTTGGCACTTTGGCAATTTGGCAGGGGAGTTAGGCCACGATGCAGTGAGAAATAAGGGAACTCTGGGCTCACATGCAGGCTATGTAGAGTAGAAAGAATATGGACTTTGGATTCAGCTAGACCAGACCCTGCTATACTGCTAGTGTGTGGCCTTAGGAAGGTTGCTTAACATTTTTGAGTTTCAAATCCTCATCTATAAATGTGGTGAAAAATAATACCTGCCTCATAAGGTTTATGCTGGTAATTAAATGACATAATGTAAGCAAGGTGCTGAGTATGGTGCTTGGCATATAATAAATGTATAATTAAAAACATAATGTACTGTTATCCCTATTTTTGAAGATGAGAGAGTTCAGGAGTAGAAGGGTTGTTAATTTGCCAAGTCACACAATTAGTAGGTGGTGGACAGTGGAGTCTGGATTTCAACTGTGGTTTCTCTCCAAAGCCATCTCTTTGAACCTCAGCACTGTATTTGCCTCCTATAGGAGTAATTCCTTCTTGATGGGGTTGCTCTGAAGCTTAATGAAAAAGATGTGTTAAAGTGCTTAGCTCTGTGTCTGGCACATGTTTAATAATGTTAGTTTTTGTTCTCCCTTCCTGGGAACACCAGACAGTTTCCAGGGGTCTGAAGACCTGCAACTCCACCCTTACGGAAAAAGCACAGGGTTCTTACGGGTTGCTAGACAAACACCTGCTGGTTGTAGCAGGATGCCTTCCCAGCTGTTTACCCCTAGCTGGACTTTGGTGGAATCCTTCAGCTGTGAATTTCTTCCTCTCTCTCTAGGGTGAAAGCCATGCCGCCCCCCGGGAAGGTTCCCAAAAAGGAGAACCTGGGACTACAGTGTGAGTGGGGGTCGTGCTCCTTTGTGTGCTCGGCCATGGAGGAGTTCTGTGAGCATGTCACTCAACACCTGCAGCAGCACCTGCACAGCTCTGAGGAGGATGATGAAGAGGAAGAGGACCCCCTTGGTAAGGGAACAGAAACGGGAAAGGGGAAAAGCTGACATCCTTTCCCAGAGTGAGCAGAGTAAGAGGGGATCCTAGGATAATAGTAGTAGTTTATTTTCCTGCTTGTGTTTTTTTGTTGTTGTTTATGAAAACATTGTAGACTTGTAGAAAACTCAAGTCAAGAAGGATATAAGGAATGAACCTGGCATCCTATCAACAACAGGCAATTACTAACAATACTTTTGAACCAAAAAAACAAACGTAACTCATTGCCATTGAGTCAATTCTAATTCATAGCAACCCTTGTTGGTTTTCCAAGGCTCTAAATCTTTATGGAAGCAGACTGCCTCATCTTTCTTTTGCAGAGCAGTTAGTGAGTTCCAACCACCAACCTTTTGGTTAGTAGCCAAATGCCTTAGCCACTACACCACCAGAGCTCCTAACAATACTTCAGTGAACGTTACTATTTCTTTTTAATGCATTTTATTGAAATATAATTTATGTACAGTGAAATACACAAAACTAAAATGACATGGGTCAGTACATTTTTTTTTCCCCGGTGTTCCCTCCCCTCCCTTCCCACACCTGGCAACCAACAAAGAAAGTTTCCCTCCACATATAAACCTTTCCTTGACCCTCCACACAATGAACTAATATTTGTCCTTCTGTGATTGACTTATTTCACTCAGCATAATGTCCTCCAAGTTCATCCATATTATGTGGTGTTTTGCAGACTCTACATTATTCTTTTGTGTGTGTGTGTGTGATTTGGGTGAAAATTTACAGAGCAAATTCATTTTCCACACAGCAGTTCACATACACATTGTCTCATGACATTGACATCATTTACCCCAATGCAACAGCTCCCCTCCCACTTTCTCCCGATAGTTACCTCTTCCCTGTGCATAAACAGCCTTTCTTTCTCCCATGATTGTTCTCTCCAAGGAGTATATCTACCTAAAGTACACGTTCAACTCTTATGCCTATCTTTTGTTTGGCAGGAAGCCACAGATGTGGGTTTAATTCCAGACCTGAAGGGCAGCTAGGGACCATAGTCTCAGTGGTTCTACCAGGCTCTGTCAGACCAGCAAACCTGGTCCTCCCCCTTTTTCTTTCCCCCAAATGATTTTGAGTTTTGTTCTACATTGTTCTCCCTCTCTATCCAGGATCTCTTACATAGATCCCCCTCCGAGTGATTGACAATGGTAGCCAGGCACCATCTAGTTCTTCTGGTCTCATAGTCGTATAGGCTGAGGATTAGTTGTGAGGGCTAATTGTTTCCATGAATATTTGGTTTTCTTCATTCTTTGCTCTGGATGAGGAGAGACCCGTTGTTGCACCTAGATGGCTGCTTACAAGCATTTAAGATCCCAGTCTGCAAAAAGGGCATGTTCTGACCTCCTCTAATCCCACAAGAGGAAGACAGAATCACCATCAATAGCCCAAGGGCTCTTCCTGCCAGGCCAGACATGCTGCCTCCCTCCAGCCCTTTCACCAACCGTTCCTCCCAAAGCACCCATCACCTCTCTCTTGGGTTCGATAATTTGCTGCAGTGGCACACAGAACTCGCAGATTATGGAGTTTATTAGGGAAGCACCAGGCTACAATTCAAGTTCAGAAAAAACGCTTAGTCTCTCTCCCAGCCCACCGTCTCTCAGCCAAGTCTCTCACAGTCTCTCCCCCAGCAGTGCATGTCCCTCGGTGTCTTACTCAGCAACGCGTGTCTCTTGCATCTCTTTCCCAGCAGCACGTGTCTCTTTCAGTAGCGCGTGTCTCTTTCAGCAGCATGTCTTCCTCAACCAGCAGTCAGAGAGAGACCTAGAGGTCTCTTTTTGAGCCTGGCAGAGTGGCCAAACCAACCAATCATAGCATCAGAATCCTAAACACCTAAGAGAGAGTGGGAACCTCCCAGAACATTGTTTTGTGCTACGCCCAACAGAACTACTCCAGGTGGACAACTTCAGCAATCAGGAGCTCCTCAGTTGCTCATAGCAAATCCCACCTTGGAGTTTACAAAGACTTACTGCTGGAAAAGCCACACTAAGTAATTTACTACACCGCACAGTCGCTACTCGCCAAAGTAGAAGGTGGAACAATGTTTTGTGCAGTATGTTATGCCAGTTGAGCTTGATGTCCCCTGCAATTATGGTCCCGATCCTACAGGTTCAACTACTTGCTCCCTCTGGGTAGCTGGATTCTACATTATTGTTTAGTGTTACATAGCATTCCATTATGTGTATGTACCATAGTTTGGTCATCCACTCTTCCATTGATGGGCATATAGGTTGTTTCCATCTTTTTGCTATTGTAAATAGTGCTGCAGTGAACATGAGTGTGCATATATCTGTTCCTGTCCTGGCTCTCACCTTTCTTGTTGTTGTTGTTGTTGTTATGTGCCGTCGAGTCAAACCCGACTCATAGCGACCCCTCCTTGGGTTTCTGAGGCAGTATCACTACGGAAGTAGGATTGCCCAACCTTCCTTCCGAGGAGTGGCTGGTGGGTTTGAACCGCCAGCTGCCTCACCTCTCTAGGATATATATATATGTAGTAATGGGATTGCTGGGTCAAATGGTATCTCCAATTCCACCTTTCTAAGGAATTGCTATATTGCCTTCCACAGTGGTCATATCACTTCACAGTCCCACCAGCAGTGTATGAGAGTCCCAATCTCTCCACATCCCCACCAGCATTTGTTATTTTCTGTTTTGTTGAACCTTGCCATCAGTGCTGGGGTGAGATGGTATCTCATTGTTGTTTTGATTTGCATCTCTCTGATGGCCAATGATTGTGAGCATCTCTTCATGTATTAGCTGGCCACCTGAATATCCTCCTTGGTGAAGTAAGTGTCTATTCATGTTTTCTGCCCATTTTTCAGTTGGATTATTAATTCCTTTGGTGTTGAAGCATTGGAGTTTTCTATAATCTTAGAGATAAGTCCCTTGCCAGATAAGTAATTATTGGCAAATATGAATTTGTTGCTCTCACTTTTGTTATGTGCTTTTTCGTGATTTCTTTGTTCCATATAATTTTCTATGCTGACCTCATTTTGTTTATGAATTGTGTTATCACTTCCTTTGTTGCTATTGTTTTAGTATTTGCTAAATATTTGTGCTAGTCCTTTTTTTATTTTGATGTGAAGGTTTATCATTTTTCTTTGAGGTTACCCTGTGATTTATAGTTTCTTTCCCAAGTTTAGAACAGTCCATTCTATCTTGTAGTTGTCTTGACATCCCTACCATCTAGAAGTTCTATAATGACACAGTTTTTTCCCTATTTTTGGTTTGTAGTTGTCCTCATTTGTCAATTGATGTATCTGGCTCCCTGTTTACAATGTTGTAGGCTTCTTTACTTTGGATACTTCCATAGCTGGGTTAGTTTCTGGGTTATGTCATCATGTATGTTAATGGTCAGTAGTTGTTGGCTGCTGTTGCTTCTCTGTCCAAAGGACTCCCTTTAGTATCTCTTGTAAGGTTGGTCTGGTTTTAACAAATTCTCTTAATTTCTGCTGGTCTGGAAATGTCCTAATTTCACCATCATATTTAAGGGACAATTTTGCTGGATACATAATTCTTGGTTAGAAATTTTTCTCTTTCAGGATTTTGTATATACCATCCCATTGTCTTCTCACTTGCATGGTTTCTGCCAAGAAATCCAAGCTTAGTCTTACTGGTTGTCCTTTGTAGATAACTTTTTGTTTTTCCTTTGTTGCTCCCAGGATTCTTTCTTTGTCTTTGGTTTTGGTGAGTTTGATGATGATATGTCTTGGTGATTTTCTTTTGGGGGTCTATCCTGTTTGGGGTTCGTTGGACTTCTTAATGGATATATTCTCATCTTTCATCATATCAGGGAAGTTCTCTTTCAACAAATCTTAGACAATTTTCTCAGTGGTTTTATTTTTCTCTTCCTGTTCTGGAATTCCAATAAACATAGGTTATTCCTTTTGATGGTAACCCACGTGAACGTTAGGATTTCTTCATTTTGTTTTGATCTTTTTTCTGACTGATCCCTTTCCAAAGAAGTATTCAGGTATTTGTCTTCAATCTCATTAATTCTGTCTTCCATTGCATCAATTCTACTCCTTTGCCCTTTCAATATGTTATCTATTTCTGACAATTTAGTACTAATTTTCTGGATTTTTGTCTGTAGATTTTGAATCATTTCTAATTTTTCATTTATTTTGTCATTTTGTTCTTGATTTTTTTTCTGAAATTGTTCTAGGGTTTTGTCTGTGTTTTCCTTGATCCATCTCTCAATTCTTTGAGGATACCTAAATATAATTCTTTTGGATTACTTATCAGGAAGTTCCAATGCTGCATCTTCCTCAGGGATGTGTTTCGGGTCTGTATCCTGGTCTCTTGTTTTTCCTGGTTTATCTTGTTTCTTTGTGTGGACTGTGATGCTCTGTTGTCTCTGAGGCATTGTGATGTTTTTGTGTTTATATTTAATTGGTGATTGTATGTTGGAGTGACTTGCCCACTGTTTTTGTTTTCTTTGTGTGTTATCTACGCAAGCAGGGTACTGTGCTGTGCTCCTCTATTCACTAGTTGATAGCACTTATACACTCACCACCTGTCTCCTTTCCTGTTTTCAGCCTCTTATATGTCCCTGCCAACCTTGGCAAACAGAGCCTATTCTTAGGTCCCTGATACCTGAATGAGAATGCTATCAGTTTAAAATTCAAAATAGTTGCCACTTGTAAACATTCAAAATGGCTGTACCCTTGGTTCCTTTAAATATCCAAAATGGCTGCCACTTATAAACATTCAAAATGGCTTCACCCTCAATCACTTTAAATATCCAAAATGGCTGCCACATGTGAACAATCAAAACGGCTGTGCCCTCTGGAAAGTCAACAGCTCAGGTCGTTTTCCCCCTTGCTGTTTCCCTTCCTAGTCATAGGCCACCAGTGCAGTAGTCCCCGCAGCCCTTGGTGACCAGGACTGATCTTTAGGTCAATTCTCAGGTCCAACACCACTTGGAAATATTCAGGCTGTTGATCCCGTCAGAGTAGCTGATAGTCTGCAGCTCTGACTGTCTCTGTACTCACTGTTTTCGTTCAGGTTTTCCACTAGTTGGTGCCTAATCCACTTCTGTATAGCTCCTTTCAAAACTCAGGGCTCCAGGATTATCTTCTGTATCTCTTGTCAATTGGTTTTTCTTTTATTTGTTGAAGAGGATCTGTGTCACTTGTCTGCCTATTCCTCCATCTTCACTATTTTTTTTTTTTTTTAATTGTGATTGGGTGAAAGTTTACAGAACAAACTGGTTCTCCATTCAGCAGTTCATACACATTTTGTTTTGTGACATTGATTGCAGTCTCCACAGTGTAACAGCACTCTCACTCTTCCCACTTTGTCCCTGTGTTTACCCATTCCCTTCATCCTTCTTTCCTATTCTTTCTTGCCTTCTGAGCTTTATCCTTGGGCATGCTGCCCTTCTGATTTCGTATGGTTGATTATTCTAATGAGTGCACGTCTACTAGGTGCTATTGTTCACCTTGTAGGCTTGTCTGTTTGGCAGAAAGTTGAGCCACAAGGGTGAGTTAAGTTCCAGGCTTAAAGGGTATCTAAGGGTCGTAGTCTTGGGATAGTGAACATTATTTTTGCTCTCTTTCTGCATGTGTATACTTACATAAAATATGGATAATATTTTATTTTAACTGTGACGTTGGTTAGAAATATATCTTACATCATGACCTTGTATGCAAAAGTGAAAGAAAAAATACTTGAAACAATACATATTACATGCTCTTTGAGATAATTCTATTCTCTTTGATTTAAAAAAAAAAAAAAAAAAGTGTTTTGAAGTACACTGAATTGATTTCACCAGCCTCGAATAGGGTCACAATCCACAGTCAGAGAAACACTGCGCTATAGGAAGTATAAAAGTAGCTTTCCTTCCCCCACCCTCAATGCTATTTTAAGTCTAATGAATATGAATTGTAACAGTTTCAAAAGTCAAATAATGTTTATACAAAAGAGAAATTATTATATTTTTTAAAAGTACTTACTTTTCAAAACAGGCTAATTCCTGTAAAACACTGAAAATATTGTGCCTGCAGAAGAGTGCTAGAGAGAAAAGAAGTGGATTAGATGAGACCTACCTGGGAAGGGCATATCTTGAGTAGAAGAATATGGATGAAAGCAGAATTTGTGGTTTCATAGGGAGGAATGGGAAGTGTCTTCTTTAGGGAATAGTAGAAATTCTGAACCTGAGGTGTTGCATGCATCTGCCAGCTCAGAGTTCCTGCTGCTGGGCCTTTGCACACACTCACCTCTGCCTGGACCACACTCCTTCACCTTGTTTACAACTGCTCATCCTTCAGATCACAACACAAGGACAGTTTGTGACTTTAGTGAACATCTTTTTTGATATCTCTGTGTGTGTGTTTGTGTAGGGGGGTATGATCATATTACCTCTTGTTTAATAGTTTTATAGCACCATATACTCCCCACTCTTCATAGCACTGGGTATAGTTTTATATTTATTAATATGATTATTTGGTTGATCTACTTTCTCCCTGACTGAAAGCTACTTGAGGGCAAGAAATGGGATTCTTTCTTGTAATTGTTAAAGCCCCAGTGCCTGGTACATCATTAAATACTTGCATCTGCTGAATGAAGGCCTAGAAATTTGGTTGGAGTCAGGCCTTCTCACTCCCTGCTGAGTTGCAGGTAGAAGAAAAGCTGAAAGTATCAAGCTCTTCCTTCTCAACATTTTTCTGCAGAGGATGAATTCTCCTGCTTGTGGCAGGAATGTGGCTTTTGTTCTCTGGACAGTTCTGCTGACCTCATCCGCCACGTCTACTTCCACTGCTACCACACCAAGCTGAAACAGTGGGGGCTGCAGGCCTTGCAAAGCCAGGCTGACCTCAGCCCCTGCATCCTGGACTTCCAGAGCCGGAATGTCATCCCTGACATCCCTGACAACTTCCTGTGTCTCTGGGAGCACTGTGAGGTCAGCAAGCAGTGCCAGTAATAGGGGTGGAGATTAGAGATTTTGCCTCAGAATTCCTGAACCCTTTTGGTGGGGATGCCTTACATTTCCAAGAGTCCTGCTAGAGCCCAGCCCCTCTATTTCACTGTAACTCCCTCCCTCAGACATTCCCATCCCCACCAAGTTAATTTGAGAGACAGCTGAAAAGTCGCATTAGACACAAAGGGATGGGTCTCTCCAGCTACCCTCAGTCCTTACCCCAAGTTGCCCTGGCACAGAGTTCCTTCGACAATCCTGAGTGGTTCTATCGGCATGTGGAAGCACACAGCCTGTGCTGTGAATACCAGGCCGTTGGCAAGGACAACCATGTGGTGCTGTGTGGCTGGAAAGGTAGGGCCATTCTTTAACTTCTGGCCTCTGGAGGAAACCTTGGGGTGCTAAGGGGCTAGGGCTGCCAAAGATGAGACCAGTTTGAAGGGCAAAGTTAGCTGCTGGCTGGGAAGACTTTGGGGGCACCAGAGCCTACTCTAGGGGTTTGTAGCTGAAATCTGACAGCCTTCTTTGCCAGGGTGTTCCTGCACCTTCAAGGACCGCTGTAAGCTTCGAGAGCACCTCCGTAGCCATACCCAGGAGAAGGTGGTGGCCTGTCCCACATGTGGAGGCATGTTTGCCAACAACACAAAGTTCTTAGATCACATTCGTCGTCAGACCTCATTGGATCGTAAGTAATCAGAGAAGAAGCCAGATGGTTGCAGACTGTCCTGCTTGGGGTGGGGTTGGGAACATGTTCCCAGGGGAGGTAGTCACTGAAGGTATCTGCCATTTTGCTGCATCTCCTGTTAAGGCTCAGGCATCTCCCACAGTCTGTCTGCTGATTCAGATTCACTGAATATTTGCATTCAGTACCTGCTGTGTGCCATATTATCTCAGTTAATCTTTACAACAGTCCCATGAGGTACGTTTCTTATCCTCAGTTTTGCAGGTGAGGAAACTGAGGCTCAGAGAGGTTAAGTCACTTATCTGAGATCACACAGCTAGTAAGTGCTGAAGCAGGAATTCCAGCTCAGGTTCTTCAGTCCAAGTCCCATGCCCTTTCCATAAATTTTTGTCCATCCATAGCAGTCTAACCTCCCTTTTTCTTCCCGGGTGGTTCTTCTGCCTAGAGTGGTTGCCCGCTCCCTGGCTCTCTCTTCTTTCTCTGTCTCTCCACCGTCCCCCACAGCTCACCTTTTCTTCTGCCTGCCCCACCCCAGAGCAACGCTTCCAGTGCTCTCACTGTTCCAAGAGATTTGCCACAGAACGGCTGTTGCGAGACCACATGCGTAATCATGGTGAGTGTCTTGCCACCCTGTCCTCTCTCTGCCCACCCTCCATGGTTCCATTAGCCCTGCAAGCACAGCTTCCTCTCTGCTCCTCAGTGAATCACTATAAGTGCCCTCTGTGTGACATGACCTGCCCGCTGCCTTCCTCCCTCCGCAACCATATGCGCTTTCGCCACAGTGAGGACCGGCCCTTTAAATGTGACTATTGTGACTACAGGTAAGGGGAACCAGAGGCCAGGAACTACAGAGAGCTTGTGTTCCAAGGTCCCCCATGCCCTCCAACTCCTCCTGTCCTCTTCTGGCAGCTGCAAGAACCTTATTGACCTCCGGAAGCACCTAGATACCCATAGCAAGGAGCCAGCCTACAGGTGTGATTTTGAGAACTGCAGTTTCAGTGCCCGATCCCTCTGTTCCATCAAGTCCCATTTCCGCAAAGTACATGAAGTGAGTGGGGGCTAGGTGAAAGGGAAGGGCTAGCAGAAGTGTAGGGAAGCCCAGGGTGAAGAGTTGCCCTCACCTTTCCTTTCTTCTTCCCACCAGGGAGACTCAGAGCCAAGGTACAAATGCCATGTGTGTGACAAATGCTTCACACGGGGCAACAACCTTACTGTGCACCTTCGCAAGAAGCACCAGTTCAAGTGGCCCTCAGGGCACCCCCGTTTTCGGTATGTGTCTCAGCCCTTCCCCTCCCCGAGTTCACACACATTTTCTCCCATTTCTTTTCAACAAGTCAGAAACATTACATTTGATAACGCTTTGATGTCTACTGTCTCCATTTAGACTCAACCCTGAATGTATTGGTACGGCAAAGATTATTTTTCTGATGTTTGAACCCAAGGCACTAAAAAGAAGTGGTGCTAAAAGTGCAGCCAGAACTAGAAATAGAACTAGAACTTGATGCTTAGCTCCATGGCCTTGTCATAATCCTTCAAACCCCCACCCCATAACACACACAACACACAGTCATTTTGATTTGGGTTCCTACATAGAAGCTTCCATTTTGATTAATGTTCTTTCTCTCTTATCTTCTGCATATTCAGTAAAAACCTTTTTTGTCTTCAGCTCCCATCACTTAGTCACCCAGAAATAGAGCTGAATAATTAGGTTTGTTCCCTTTTCAGTGATTGGGGTTTTTTGTTTTGTTTTGAACTGTCTTCTTGATCCGTACTCCTCTTTTGCTGTGACTTCATGTCTTCTCAGACATTGCTTAGAATCCCAGGACCTGTTCCATCCCTCATTTTTGTCCTTTACCTTGCCAAACTCCAGGCCATTCCAGCATCCCTTTGCCCATGTTTGCTGCCCTTTGTGCTCCTACTTCACCAGGTACAAGGAGCATGAAGATGGCTACATGCGGCTGCAGCTGGTTCGCTATGAGAGTGTAGAGCTGACACAGCAACTGCTGCGGCAGCCACAAGAGGGACCGGGCCTGGGAGCTTCGCTGAATGAGAGCAGCCTGCAGGGCATCCTTCTAGAAACAGTGCCAGGGGAACTAGGACCTAAGGAAGAGGCTGAAGAGGAAGAGGAGGATGAGGGTGGTGAGGGGACACCCCTCTCAGCCCCTCAGGACACCCTCAGCCCTGTCATCCACGTGGTAAATCAGACCAGTGCCCAAGGCCAGCGAGAGATAGTCTACTATGTGCTATCTGAAGTCCCAGGAGAGCCTCCCCCTTCCACTGAACCACTCGCTGAGGGCATCATGGAAAATCTTCAGGGAACAGCTGAGGAATATAAGGTCCAGATAATGTGAAGGCTGCAAAGCCTGACCATTCTGACCTCAGGCCCTGAGCTTTGAGTCGTGCTAGTGGCAGCATCTAGTGGGCAGCCCTCATTAGTGGATGCCTCTAGGAGTGGTGCTGAAACAGTGAGCTTCCACTCTGGACCAGGCTTGAATCATTCTGATGACTAAGGACTTCTCTGCCTCCAGACCACATCTTATGGGGATCCTGAGGAGTGTGGATTCTATAAGGGGGGCATCATGAATGGGGGGATATTATCAGGCTTATCTGTAAACCCCCTAGACATTCTGGACTGTGATCAAAATCCTTAGTGAACCCACATTCATTCCCATGTTTAGGGGTCCTTAGGCCCAGGGTGACTTGTAACTGTCCCCTACAAGGGCCCTTTGTTTGCAACAAACCAGGATGTTGAGAACCAGGCAGCCATTTCCCTCTTATGGGTTCTTCCAATGATGCCAAGCAAGTAGTTTCATGGTTATCCTCAGGGAAGGGATTGGAGGCACTGAGTATGTATGTAACAATTGTTTTTTGGTAATAAAAGAAACACTTGGGTTATTAACTCATTTCTTTTTTCTTATGTTTGGTGACATTTAACTGGGTAGTGAGGAGATACAGCCACCCAGAAATAGAGCTGAATAATTAGGCTTGTTCCTTTTCATTGATTGGGTTTTTTTTTTTTTTTCCTTTTTTTTCCAGTTTTGTTTTGAACTGTCTTCCTGGTCCCTGCCCCTCTTTTGCTGTAACTTCATGTAATCTCAGAGCATCTGACATTTCCATGGATGCCATAGGCATTTGGCCATGTGTGGGGAGTAATGGTATTATAGAATGGACAAGATTGGGGCTCACCCAAGAAGCTGGAGCAGCTGACCACAGCCATACTCTCTGAGTCTCAGAGTAGGGCAAAGCATCCTGATGAGAATTCAGTGCCTTTAGGGTCAGGGTCCTTTCCTTGTGGGGCTGTGAGCTGAGAAGGAAGCTGGAGGTGGAGTGTGTGTTATGAGAAGCCTCTGTCCTCATCTGTCTGATGACCTCTTTGGGGGAAGAGGACCAGGGTATGGGTGGTGAAATTCATGCAAGATCCCAGGGAAATGAGCCTGGAAATGGAATGGCTCTGCTTGTTGAAAAAAAAAAAGTCAATTCATGTTTCTTCTCCATACTGCCATCTCTCTCTCTCTCTCTTTAAATTTGTTGTTGAGGACATACTGCCGTCTCTTGAAGGGGCTGTCTTAGAGGCAAAGTAAACATCGACATTGACATTATCTTAAAGCCCTTGTTATTTCTTGCCTGAATTCCTTTAGCAGGCTTCTAACTTGTTTCTACTTGCAGTCTGTCTTCCAATTTATATTACCTGTTATTATCAGAACTCTCAAACTCAACTCAGAACTTTATATGGTCCAGTTGTTTGGCCCTGCCTTCCCAGTCTATGGCCTACTGCCCTCTGTGCTGCAGACTAAAAAGTACCATACTAATTTAGGTTTGTTTAGAGACCTGAGTTTCCTCTGTCTGGAATTACTTGCCCACCCATTTGTAGATATGGCAAACAGATCCTCCTTTCAAATATCAGCTCTGGTTACTTCCTTGATAAAGCCTTTGCTGATCCTTTTTCAGGTAATATTGTCTCCTATTTTGAGCTTCCTAAATGTACCTTGGGAGCTCTGGTGGCATAGTGCCTAAGGAATTTGACTGCTAACCGGAAGACTGGTGGTTCAAACCCACCAGCCACTCCTCAGAAGGAAGGTTGGGCAATCTACTTCCATAGTGATACCACCTCGGAAACCCAAGGAGGGGTCACTATGAGTGGATCTGACTTAATGGCAAACACAACAACAGCATGTACCCTGATGGACTTCTATTGCTAAATTGGTATTTCCTCCCCTCCATACTTTTAAGTCCCTTAAAGGTAGGTCCTGAGTTTTATTCATGTTTATATTCTTAGTTCCTGTCTCAGTGTCTGGATTATAGTAGGAGCTCAGTAAAGGACTGATAGAATTAGTGCTAAGAGATTTTTCTTTTCTAATTTTGTAACAGACACATATTGTTTGGTAATAAAACTTAAATTTAGGGCATTTTTCAAAGGCCCAGAAATCCTTTTTTCGTAGCTTCCAAGCCCAAACAAGACCCCAACCAAGGGTAACGGATTCCTAAGAATGGATACAGGAAACTAAGAAGTGGCTAGACCTAAAGTGGTTCTTTATATTTTGGGAGTTTAAGCCTAAGGAACTAATGAAAAATAGACACTTTAATTTCCCCAGGAAAATGCACATTCAGACACATGGTTTTAAGTTGGTTCCTGGACTACTTGAGGACCTGACATTTCCCAG
Organism: Orycteropus afer afer; assembly: GCF_000298275.1. Lineage (NCBI taxonomy): Eukaryota > Metazoa > Chordata > Mammalia > Tubulidentata > Orycteropodidae > Orycteropus > Orycteropus afer. The sequence goes on along the minus strand of NW_006921623.1, from coordinate 2,037,505 downwards.
GAAGCTTACAATCCACCTCTACTCTCAGCTGATAAATTGGATAGTTTAGATGAAATGGACCAATTGCTTGAAAGACGATCTACCAAAACTCACACACGAGGAGAAATCTGAGTAAGCCTGTATCTACTGAATTCAATCAATAACGTTCCATAAATGAACCAATCCAACGTGGTGAATTTTACCAAACATTTAAGGAAGAAATACCACTTTTCTGTAATCACTTCCAGAAAACAAGCTGAGGAACACTTCTTAGTCGATGAGGCCAGTATTACTCTAATTCCAAAACCAGATAGGAAGACTACAGACCCATGTCTGATGAACATAGATCCCAAAACCTCAACAATAGTAGTAAATTGAATATGACAGTGTGTTGAAAGAATCACAACCAAGTGGAATTCCAGATAGGTTGGTTCAACATTCAAAAATTAATCTATTAACAGGCTAAAGAAGAAAAGTATGATTGCATCAGTAAATGCAGAAAAAGCATTTGACAAAGTCTAGCACCCATTCATGATAAAAACTTACCAAACCAGGAAGACGGGAACTTCCTCAACTTAGTGTAAAGAACACTGACAAACCTACAGGTACAGTGGTGGGAAACTAGATGCCTTCTTCCTAAGATTGGAAACAAGGCAAAGATGTCCTTTTGCACAACTGTTATTCAACGTTGTACTGTTAAGTCTTAGCTAGTGCAATAAGACAAGAAGAAGCACTACAGATTTAGAAGGGAGAAATAAAACTTTGTTTGCAGATACAATTGCAGAAAATTCCAGAGAATTGACAAAAAATCTAGAACTGTAAGTGATTGTAGCAAGGTTACAGGACAAGATTAACATATAAAAGTCAATTGGTTTCTTATGTAACAGCAATGGACAATTGGAATTTGAAATTATTTACCTTAGTACCAAGAAAATGAACTATATGGTAGAAATCTAACAATGTACAGGATCTATATGAAGAAAGCTACAAAACTTTGATGAAAGAAATCAACATTGTTAAAATGTCAGTTCTTCCCAGCTTAATGTGTACAGTCAATGGAATCCCAATCAAAATCCCAACAAAGTATTTTGTGGATATCAACAAACCAAGTCAAGTTCATATGGGAAGGCAAAAGACCCAAATAAGCCAGCACAGTACTGAAGAACAAACACTACTTGAGTTTAAGACTAGAAATCTACATTAATCAAGACAGGGAGGTATGGTATTGACAAAAAGTAGACAAATTGATCAATGGAACAAAATAGCCAATAGATGGACCCACACAAATAGAGTCAACTGAACTTTGACAAAAGAGGAACTTTGCAGTTCAAAGGAAGAAGGATAATGTTTTTAACAAATAATGCTGAAACAATTTTTGGTAGTTACGTTTATGTGTCATCTTGGCTGGGCCTGGTTGAGTGTCTGGACAGTTGGTGGTAGTTATTCCCCATGATGAGACTGGCAATCAACTCCATGGTGGGATCTACCACAAGCAGCTGAGTAGCTGCCTTCGGGATGTGGTCTGCTTCCTGTATATGAGGAGAAGCCTTGGGAATGGTATCTAGCCTATGGCACGCTTGGACCCTGCATGTAGCCATGTCATTGTTCAGCAGCCTGCTATGCTCTGCCAAACTTGGGACTTATAATGGACTTAATGGCCTGCTGTGTGATTTGGTAACATTGGGACTGTGCCTTTTTACTTGTCAACCTTGGGGCTTCTCAGCCTCAGCAGCCAGGAGCTGTCTGAGTGAAGAAATGCCTCTAGCTCCAGTGGGCTAGGAGGCAGAGCTGGACCCCAAAGTTGAAGGGCTTTCACCCAGCCCCTAGAGCTTGGCACTTTGAACTTGGACTTAAAGCCTCCATATTGTGAGAATAAACTCCTGTTTGTTCAAAGGCCATCCCATTTGTGGTATATTTCTGTCAGAGTGGCACTAGGTAACCAGAACACAATTCACATGCAAAAAAATGAATCTATATTATACAGTTCTTACACTTTTCACAAAAATTAACTCAAGATGGATGTTAGACCCAAATGTAAAGACAAAACTATAAAACTTGTAGAAGATAACATAGAAGAAAATCTAAGTGACTTTGGGTTTGGCAATGAGTTTTTAAATAGAATACCAAAAACAATCATGGAAAAAAAAATTGCTGAATTAGACTTTGTTGAAGTTAACAGTGTCTGCTCTGTGAAAGACACTATTAAGAGGATGAAGAGACAAGCCATGGATTGAGAGAAAATATTTTCCAAAACACATAAAGGACTTGTATCCAAAACATACAACCCACTCACTGCTGTCAAGTGGATTCTGACTCATAGCGACCCCCCTTGGGTTTCTGAGGCTATAAATCTTTGTGGAAATAGGTTGCCCCATCTTCCTTCCATGGAACAACTGGTAGGTTTGAACCACCAACCTTCTGGTTAGCAGCCAAATGCCTTAGACACTTACGCCATCACAGCTCCTTAAAATATACAAAACTCAAAATTCAACAATAAGAAAGCAACCTCATTTTACAATGCTCAAAAGGTCTGGACACCTCACCAAAAAAGATAAATAGATAGCAAATAAACATGAAATACACATAGCAAATAACGTTATGTGTTATTCTAAACCAAACCAAACCTGTTGCCGTCAAGTAGATTCCAATTCATAGCAACCTTGCAGGACAGAGTAGAACTGCTTCATAGGGTTTCCAAGTCTGTGATCTTTATGGAAGCAGACTGCCACATCTTTCTCCCCTGGAGCAACTGGAAGGTTTGAGTTGCCAACGTTGTCTACAGCCATACCACCCTCAATGAGCCCAATCTTGTCTGAATTGCCAACTTCTCAGTTAGCCGCCAGTCGCTTAACCATTGTGCCAGCAGTGCTGCTTATATGTCCTCAGGGAATTGCAAATTAAAACAATGACAAGATGCCACAAAATACATATTAGAATGGCTAAAAGAAAAAAAAAAAAACAAAAAAAACCTGACAATACCAAATGCTGGTGAGAATACAGCAACAGCAGTGCTCATTCATTGCTGGCAGGAATGCAAAATGTTATAATCACTTTGGAAGACTGACAATTTCTTAGCTGAACATACAATCCAATAGTCATGCTCCTGGTGTTTACTTGTTATGGATCAAATTAACCAAACCCACTGCCATTGAGTTGATTCTGACTCATAGTGACCCCCGTTGGGTTTCCCAGGCAGCAGATAATTACAGAAATTGCCCGGTCTTCCTTCCACAAGGTGGCTGGTAGGTTTGGTCTGGTTAGCAGTCAAATGGCTTAGGCACTGTGCCACCTTATGTCCCCCTCCAAAATATCTGTTGTATAACTTAATCTCTATGCCTGTGGTTGAGGAGGTCTGGGGGTGTAGTAGATAAGGCACTTGGCTGCTAACCAGAAGGTCAGCTGTTCAAACCCACCAGCTGCTCCACAGAAGGAAGATGGGGTGATCTACTTCCATAAAGATTTACAACCTCAGAAAAAGGGGGTCCCTATGAGTCAGAATGGACTCAATGGCAGTGAGTTTATTTTTTTGGTTTATGCCTATGGTTGGGAGCTCTGGTAGCATAGTGCCTAAGGCACTTGCCTGCTAACCAGAAGGCTGGTGGTTCAAACCCACCAGCCACTCCTCAGAAGGAAGATGAGGCAATCTACTTCTGTAGTGATACTGCCTGGGCAACCCAAGGAGGGGTCGCTATGAGTTGGGTCCAACTCAACAACATGCCTATGGTTATAATCCAATTTGGGAATGGATTATCTTTGTCATGTTAATGAGGTGGGGTTAGTGTAAGGTGTATTTGGAGTCAATTTCTTTTGAGATTCAAAAAGAGGTTAAACAAGTTATTAGAGTGGGGATGGGGAAGGAGAGATACCAAGCCATGTCAAGATAGCCCAGGAGCAGAAGCTGGAAGAGACAAGGACCTTTCTCTAGAGCTTTCCCCTAGAGCTGACACCCTGAACTGGACTTCTAGCCTTCTAAACTGTGAGAAGATAACTTTTTGTTTGTTAAAGCCAACCACTTGTATTTCTGCTACAGCAGAACTAGATAACCAAGATGTTACACAAGTCAGTTGAAAATGAACACTCCCAAAAACTTGCATACAAATGTTTATAGTCAATGTATTAATCCCAAAAACAGGGTGGGACCAAGATGTCTTTCAATAGGTGAATGGATAAAAATAAGTGAACTATTTAAGCCACAGAAAGACATGGAGAATCCATATGAAAAAAGCTACATATTGTATGGTTCCAACTATATGACATTTCTGGAATAGGCAAAATCACAGAGACAGTAAAACAATCAGAGACTGTCACAGGTTGGGGGAGGAGAAGGAGATGAGGGTAAATAAGTGGGATGCAAGATTTTGGGGGCAGTGAAATACTCTGGATGATACTGTGATAACTGGAAACATGACTTACATTTGTCAGAATCCATAGAATCATCCAACACAAAGAGTGAACCTTAATGTAAGCTATGTACTTTAATAATAATGTATCAATATTTATTTATTTTGTAATTAATCAATGTTGTTGTTATGTGCCATTGAGTCAGACCCGATTAATAGTGACCCCTCCTTGGATTTCCGAGGCTATATCACTATAGAAGTAGATTGCCTAACCTTCCTTCTGAGGAGTGGCTGGTGGGTTTGAACCGCCAGCCTTCTGGTTAGCAGTCAAGTGCCTTAGGCCCTATGCTACCAGAGTTCCTAATAAATCAATATACAAGATGTTAGTGATAGGGGAAATTGAATGGGAGAATGTTGGAGGTTGAGGGGGCAGGTATATGGAACTTCATATACTATTTGTTCAATTCTGTAAATCTGAAAGTGTAATAAAAAGGTCAATTATTTAAAAAAACAAAAAACAGCAGGGAATCTGCCTAAGGGAGATCAGGAAAGGCAGTTAATCAGTATATGTCCATCTCCACATCCTCACTTGTGTGCCCAGGCCCATGTTCATTGCCTGCTTCAGGGGACCATGAAGCCAGCCAGCTGAGGGAGGGAGAAAAGCTTGGTCATTCTCCCTCTTTATCTACCTCTCCTTCCTGGACCTGGGCTGCATCTCCCCAACTGGCCAGCAGAGGGTCCTTCCATGGACAGACAAACCCTAAAGGCTGGCTGTCCAGAGACGGAGAGTCTGTCATGATGGGTGAGAGATGCGGGTGGTGAAACTGAGTCAGTTCCAAAGCCCCATTGAAACACCTGTCAAGCTCCTGTAGGACCCTGCTACTCTCTTCTTTCCGTAGGCCTACAAGGCACTTTAGCAACTGCTTCTCCCACAAATCCTTGCCCAGAGCAGCAGATTAGCTCCAGACACTGAGCTGAGATGGGATTTTTTTTGCTCCTGCCTTGTTCTTCTTAAGCCAATTAACATCAACTTTACGTGTCTGAATCTAGGGAACCTACCCTAGATGGAGCTGTTTTGGTAGTGGAGGGGAGGAGCCCAGAGATTCTTCTGGGAAAAGGGAGTGAGCCTGAACCATGGTAAGTCTGACCTGGAGAGTAAAGATGTAGGGCTATTGTTGAAGAGAAGGAAGTATCTAAGCACAAAGAACTCTGATGGCACAGTGGTTAGGTAATTGAGCTGCTAACCAAAATGTCTGCAGTTTGAATCCACTAGCCTCTGTGGGAGAACGATGAGGCAGTCTGCTTCCATAAAGATTTACAGCCTTGGAAACCCTGTGGGGCCATTCTACTCTGTTCCTTAGGGTTGCTATGAATTGGAATTGATTTGATGGCAGTGGCTTTTAATACTAAGCACTTGGACTCTTGAGCTTCATAAGAACTTTTTGGGCAGACATGCAATATTTTTTATTATACCCATTACACTGACGATGGGGGCATTAGTAGTTGAGTGGTATAATTCACACCTTCCAGGCAGGAGACCTGGGTTTGAGTCTGGCAATGTACCCCATGCACAGCCACCACCTGTTTGTCGAGAAAGGCTTGCATGTTATGATTCTAAACAGTGTTCAGCAAAGCTTCCAAATGAAAATGGTGGAGTAAGAAAGACCTGGCGGCTTACTTTTGAATAACCAGCCAGCAAAAACCCTGTGGATCACAATAGTTCAATCCACGACCAATCATGAGGATAGTGTAGTATTGGACAACATTTTGTGCATGGCAAGGATTCTAAGCCAAGGATTAGGAGAGTGGCTCTCAAGTTTGCCTGCCTAGTGGAATCATTTGGAGAGGTTTTTTTTTTAGGATTTGGGTGAAGATTTACAGAGTAAATTCACTTTTCATACAGCAGTTCACATATACTTTGTCT
>NW_006921623.1:2028510-2030706 GCF_000298275.1 Orycteropus afer afer | reverse complement strand
ATAGTATGTTATGCCAATTGAGCTTGATGTCCCCTGCGACTATGGTCCCAAGCCCGCAGGATCAACTACTCGGTCCCTCTGGGTAACTGGCTGTGCCTAAGGCACTTGACTGCTAACCAGAAGTCTGGTGGTTCAAACCCACCAGCCACTCCTGGGAAGGAAAATTGGGCAATCTACTTCTGTAGTGATACTACTTTGGAAACCCAAGGAGGGGTCACCTTGAGTCGGGTCCAACTCGATGGCATGTAACAACAACAACAACAACCCTTACAGATTCTGATTTAATTAGTCTGGAGTGTTTTCTGGACATCTGGATTTCTTTCTTTTTAAATTTTACTTTTATTGTGGGGAAAACATACACTGGACATTTGGATTTCTTAAAGCCCCCAAACACAAACCCACTGTCATTGGATCAATTCTGACTCATAGTAACCCCCATTGTGTTTCCGAGGCTATAAATCTTTTATTTATTTTATTTATTTTTTATTGTGATGGGTGAAAATTTGTAGAGCAAATTCACTTTCCATACAGCAGTTCACATACACTTTGTCTCATGACATTGACCACAGTTTACCACAATGCAACAGTTCCCCTCCCACTTCCTCCCGATAGTTACCTCTTCCCTGTGTCCATCCCTCCATTCACTCCTGCCCCCTGAGCTGTCTCCCTGTGCATAAACAGCCCTTCTTTCTCCCATGATTGTTCTCTCCTAGGTGTCTATCTACCCTGTGTAAATGTTCAGCTCATATGCCTCTGTTTTCTTTGGCTGGAAGCCACAGGTGTGGGTTCAATTCCAGACCTGAAGGGCAGCTAGGGACCATAGTCTCAGTGGCTCCACCAGGCTCTATCAGACCAGCAAACCAAGGCTATAAATCTTTATGGAAGTAGATTGCCTCATCTGCCTCCCGTGGAGCAGCTGGTGGGTTTGAGCCAGTGACCCTCTGGTTAGCAGCCCCATGCCTTATCCACTACGCCACGAGAGCTCCTTCTTAAAACCCCCAAGAGATGCTAATTCTCAGCCAGGCTTGAGGATGACTCCTCTAAGGCATGAGGTATGAATCCCACAGTATAGGACGCTGATAGGAAACTTGGGAAGATTGGTCTTAAAGTGAAAGATAGGGAGGTCTATCCTATGGAATGAGGTTCCTAAGAAAGTTTCCTCCCCTTTCTTAGAAACTGAAAAAGTTGCATGTGTGCCAGGGAATGGGGAATGGTTTAAAAAAATGGAGGTTATCTCTCATGGGAATAAAGAGCTTGTCCAAAGAATGGAGGAAGACAGTCTATGTGGGAATCGTGTTCTGAGAGTCCCAGTATTAGAGTGGATAACAGCAGAGACTTTGGGGTTTAAGCCTTGCTCTGCCACTACTAGATGGGTTCCCTTTGGCATAGTGCAGCCACTGCGTTAATCTGTCTCATTGGAGTCTTTTTACTTACCCTCCACTTTACCAAGCATGATGTCCTCCAAGGACTGGTCCCTCCTTCCCTTCTAATAGCATTACCAAAATATGAGAGAAAAAGTCTTGCCATCTTTACTTCTAAGGAGTATTCCAGCTATACTTCCAAGACAGATTTGTCTTGAATATTCAGAATATTCAATACTCTTTGCCAACACCACAATTCAAATGCATCAAATCTTCTTCAGTCTTCCTTATTGATTGTCCACCTTTGGAATGCATATAAGGTGATTGATTAGATATACCTATAATAGTTTAGCTTTTATAGGAGACTTTAGGAGTTAGTTTCAATTTGAAATTTGAAGGGTAAGCAACTCAGAGCCATAGTCTCAGGGACTCCTCCAGCTTCAGTAGGTCTAGTAAGTCTGGATTCTTTAAGAATTTCAAGTTCTATTCCTCATTTTTGTCCTTTTCTGTCAGGATCCATCTACTGTGTCCCTGATCAAAATGTTCATTAGTGGTAGATGAACACCATCTAGTTCTGGTCTCAATGTAGAAGAGGCAGTGGTTCATGGACTCAATTAGTCCTGTAGTCCAATTCCTTCTCTGATTCTTGGGATTCCTTCTTTCTCTATTGTTCCAGATGAGTAGAGACCCATAGTTGTGTCTTAGATGGCCACTCACAAATTTTTAAGACCCTAGACACTACTGCAACATCTGAGTAAACCCAGCCTTACTCATATGGAAAAGAGAAAGCTTTCAAGACCTTCATTTGCTGATATGGCACCACTCAAATTGAAGA
>NW_006921623.1:2008478-2025620 GCF_000298275.1 Orycteropus afer afer | reverse complement strand
AATTAGTTCAAGGGACTAGTAGACCATGTGATCCTCAGCCTATGTGACCATAAGACCAGAAGAACTAGACAGTGCCTGGCTACCACCATCAACCACTCAGAAAGGGATCAGCATGAGAGATCCAGGATAGAGTGCGAGAACAATGTGAAACAAAACTAAAACAAAACAAAACAAAACAAAAAAATAGACCAAATTTATTGGTCTGATAGAGCCTGGTGAGACCCCTGAGACTGTGGCTCCTAGTTACCCTTCAGGTCTGGAACTTAACTCACTCCTTTGGCTTCCAGCCAAACAATACACAGGCATATAGGGTGAACATTGACATCACGTAGATATACTCCTTGGAACGATCAATCATGGGAGAACAGAAGGGCAGTGTTTGCACAGAGAGATAGCTGGGGTGAGGGTGGGGTGGTGATAGTATATGGGAGGGAAGGGCACAGGGAAGAGATAACTATGGGGAAGAAGTGGGAAGAGAGCTGTTTCATTGTGGGGAATTGTAGTCCATGTCATGAAACAAAATGTGTATGAACTGCTATATGGAAAAGGAATTTGCTCTATAAACTTTCACGCAAATCACAATAAAAATTAAAAAATTAACTGGATTGCCCTATGAAACCAAGATCCTAAGCCTTCCAACCAAGAGAACTAATCCTGCAATGAGGTGATTTGTTGTTGTTGTTATGTGTTGTCGAGTCGGACACGACTCATAGTGACTCCTCCTTGGGTTTCTGAGGCAGTATCACTACCATCTTCCTTCCGAGGAGTGGCTGGTGGGTTTGAACCGCCAGTCTTCTGGTTAGCAGTCAAGTGCCTTTAGCCACTATGCTACCAGAGCTCCCAATGAGGTGATTGGTTATGTCTAATTGGTATCAGCACCTGTAGATTACCCCTCTGGGTTTTTTTTTTTTTATGTTATTGTTGCAAAATTGTGTGTTGTAGTCATCTAGTGCAGTTATAACAGAGATACAAGTGGGTGGCTTTAACAAACACAAATTAATTTCCTCATGGTTTGTTGTTTTGTTGTTAGGTGCCGTCGAGTCGACTCCGACTCATAGCAACCCTATGTACAACAGAACAAAACACTGCTTCGTCCTGTGCCAGCCTCACAATACTTGCTATACCTGAGCCCATTGTTACAGCCACTGTGTCAATCCAGCTTGTTGAGGGCCTTCCCCTTTTTCGTCGACCCCCCGCTTTACCAAGCATGATATCCTTCTCCAGGGAATGGTCCCTTCTGACAACATGACCAAAGTAGGTGAAATGAAGTCTGGCCATTCTTGCTTCCAAGGAGCATTCTGGCTGCACCTCCTCGGGGACTGATTTGTTAGTTCTTTTGGCAGTCCATGGTACTTTCCGTATTCTTCGCCAGCATCACTACTCAAAAGCATCAACTCTTCTTTGGCCTTCCTTATCCATTGTCCCGCTCTCACATGCATATGAGGCGATTGAAAGTACCATGGTTTGGGTTAGGCACACCTTAGCCTTTAAAGAGACATCTTTGCTCTTCAGAACTTTAAAGAGGTCTTTTGCAGCAGATTTGCCCAGTACAATTATCAAACAATATCATTAATATCACATGCAAGTAAAATCTTGTTGAAGATAATTCAAAAATGGTTGCAGTAGTATATTGACAGAGAACTTCCAGAAATGCAAGCTTGATTTAGAAGAGGACATGGAATGAGGGAGATCATTGCTGATATCAAATGGATCTTGGCTGAAAGCAAAGAATACCAGAAAGATGTTTATTTGTGTTTTATCGACTATGCAAAAGCATTCAATTGTGTGGATCATAACAAATTATGGATAACATTGAGAAGAATGGGAATTCCAGAACACTTGATTGTACTCATGAGGTGCCTATACATAGACCAGGAGACTGTCGTTCGAACAGAACAAGGGGATACTGCATGATTTAAAATTAGGAAGGCAGTGTGTCAGAGTTGTATTCTTTCACCATACTTATTCAATCTCTATGCTGAGCAAATAATCCGAGAAGCTGGACTGTATGAAGAAGAGCATGGCATCAAGATCGGAGGAACTCATGAACAGCCTGCAATATGCAGATGACACAGCTTTGCCTGCTGAAAGTGAGGATGACTTGAAGCACTTACTGATGAAGATTGAAGACTACAGTCTTCAGTATGGATTACACTTCAACATAAAGAAAAGAAAATCTTCACAACTGGGCCAATAAGCAACATCATGATAAATGGACAAAAGACTGAAATTGACAAAGATTTCATGTTACTTGGTTCTCATAGTTTAGGAGGCTAGAAGTCCGGATTCAGGGTGCTGGCTCTAGGGAAGGCTTTCTCTCTCTGTTGGCTGTGGAGGAAGGTCCTTGTCTCTTTGAGCTTCTGCTCCTGGCTGATCTTCATGTGGCTTGGCATGTCTCTTTCCCCATTTCTACTAGCTCACTTGCTTGTTTAATCTCTTATATCTCAAAAGAGATTGACTCAAAACACATTTTACCCTTATCCTGCCTCATGAACATAACAAAGACAACCCATCCCCAAATGGGATTATTATCCTGTTAAAACAAAACAACAACAACAACAACAAAACCCCACTGCCAATGAGTCAATTCCAATTTATGGTGACCCTAGTAGATAGAATGGGAGCTCTGGTAGCGTAGTGCCTAAGGCACTTGATTGCTAATCAGAAGGCTGGCGGTTCAAACCCACCAGCCAGTCCTCAGAAGGAAGATGGGGCAATCTACTTCCGTAGTAATACTGCCTTGGAAACCCAAGGAGGGGTCGCTATGAGTTGGGTCTGACTAGACAGCACATAATAACAACAACAACAGTAGACAGAATAGAACTACCCCATAGGAGCTCTGGTACATAGTGCCTAAGGCACTTGACTGCTAACTAGAAGGCTGGTGGTTCAAACCCACCAGCCACTCCTTGGAAAGCAGGTTGGGCAATCTACTTCTGTAGTGACACTGCCTCGGCAACCCAAGGAGGGGTCGCTATGAGTCCGGGCCGACTTGATGGCATATAACAACAACAACAACATAGGATTTCCAAGGTTGCAATGTTTCATTCTGTTGTACATAGGGTCACTATGAATCAGAAACAACTCAACAGCACCTAATGACAACAACAACAAATCTTTATGGAAGCAGACTACCACATCTTTCTCCCATGGATCAGCTTCTGGGTTCAATGTTTTGGTTAGCAACAGAGTGTCCTAACTATTGTGCCAGCAGGGCTCCTTCACAAGGATAGAGGTTAGTGATTACAACACATATTTCTGGGACACAATTCAATCCATAATGCCTAGCATTTGCCAATTCCTCCTTTTTTTCTTATGTTCTGACATGACTTATATATTGACATCAATTACATTAGTCAAGTTGTAGAAACTTCACCCACTTTTGGTGCCACTTTTCCCACCACCATAAACAAAAAATATTACCTAAGGAACACTTTCCCTCATCCAAAGTAAACACCAATGAACATTCGTCTCTATACATTTACCCATTCTTGTCATTTCATAAAAGTAAAAAAGGCATTGCCTGTCTTGAAGGCCCAAACTTGGCTGGGAGAATAAAGATTTCTAGAGCCAGATCCTGCTGAACTCTGGATACTACTTTAACCTTGAAACTGCCTTCAAGCTCTTTTTCCTTCTTAATAGTCTCTTGGCCCTTAAAAATATATGGTACCTATGATTGAGGGAAAAGGTATATATATATATGGGGGAAGGGAGTAATGTCTTAAGACTTTCTTTTAAAGCCTGAGCTCAAGAGCTAAAACTGAGGGTAACTGATTGTGGTAGGGTGGGGGGACAGACAGGCTGACAGCCTTGCAATCCCTTGAGAATGATGGAATCTGCACCCCACTTTCCCCACCACCGCCACCATTGTCTACTGTGTAATCTAGGGACTAGTCAGCACTGACTCCACATCTCCTTTCCTCACTGTCCCCCCAAGTCAACCCTTTGCCGCCAACCCCCTTCCAGGATCCACAACCGCGTTCCTTCTTCCCCCCGCGTCGTAGGCTCTGCCCTTCCCTTTGCCATCCTCGCCCCCCGCGGCGGCACAGCGGCGTGGGCCCTTTAAGAGCAGCGGGACCCTCGAGCAGTGGCTCGGAGGAGAGCGCAGTCGTCCGGCGGGCTCGCGAGGACACAGCGCCCCGAAGACCCGGCTCCGGGAAGCCGGGTGTGCGCAGACAAGCAGAGTCGGGGCGCGCCCCCAACCGCCCCTCCCCAACCTTGTCATCTCTTCTGACGGGTGGCCCGGGTCCTCCCCTCCGCCTGCCCCGCCCCAGCCCCGCCCCGGCCCGGGCCGCTGGGACAAGGAGCCGGAACGCGGGTGCCGCAGCCCCAGGCAGGTGAGAAGAGCCGGGAGCCTCCATCCTCCGCCCGTGGCAGGGCTCAGCAGCTTGGCCCGGCACCGGCCTGGGGGCGCGTCAAGGTGACTAGGCATGCGGGAGATGCGGGGTTCAGCCTGCCATAGATGGGGGCTTAGCTGAAAGTGGGGTTTGGATTCGCCTGTCTTTGGGGAGAGTCCAGGGCGCGCGGGCCCAGGGGCGCCGGCGGGAGGTACTGGCCTGGGAGTCGCGCCCAGGGATGGGGAGGGGGACGCAGCGGGAGGCCCAGAGTCTCTTCTTCAGAGGACCCTGCTACCCTGACCTCCTAGCGGGCAGCCTCCGCCGCTGTCCCATTCAATCCACCCCCTCAAGTATCCAGTCCCCAGGTTCTGCCGGCCTGCGGAATAAGGAGATTAGAGCCCGTGCGGGGAGGAGGGAGCGGGTGAAGGATTCAAGGGGCCGGGCTGGGGTTGGGCTGAGGCTGCCCGGGACCAAGGAGACGTCCGCACACAGAGTGGCTGCCCAGGGAATGGGACTTGGGGGAATGATACCCAGGCCACGAGGAGCTGGGTGCTGACAGTAGAGGATCTGCTGTGAGAAGGGGGCGGGGAATGGGTGTGTGGGGGGCGCAGCATTGGAAAGCAAAGGAGCTTTGAGCCGTTGCTGCAGGTCTGCCCCGAACTGAGCAGGCCCTCTTCGAGCAGGCCGGCGGCGTGATGGCGGAGAAGGCGCTGGAGGCCGTGGGCTGTGGACTAGGGCCGGGGGCTGTGGCCATGGCCGTGGCGCTGGAGGACGGGGCGGAGCCCCCTGTGCTGACCACGCACCTGAAGAAGGTGGAGAATCACATCACTGAAGCCCAGCGCTTCTCCCACCTCCCCAAGCGCTCAGCTGTGGACATCGAGTTCGTGGAGCTGTCTTATTCCGTGCGGGAGGGGCCTTGCTGGCGCAAACGGGGTAGGGAACTGCCTGGTGGGGAGCTGGGGGCTTCCGCTGGGTTGCCTTTCCCAGAACTTAAGGCAGAGATACCTCCTTTCTTCAAGTCCCACATCCGTGGGCCCTGTGGGAACACTGAAATCTGTGCCTCAGGCCCTCACTCACAGTGGACAAAGTGGTGGTACCACAGTCTGTGCATTTCCACAGTTAAGAGGCCAGCACTGTGGGGCACTAGGTTGAATTGATTATTGGAGCTTTCCTCTTCTAAATAGACACTATGACCTCTGGTCCTTGAGTGGTCCTTGATGAGGTTTCCCTTCAATAGTTTTAGGTAGGATCCCTGCCTTTGAGGACTGGGATGAGAAAGTACTGTGTGTGGGGGTGTGTATCTGAGAGGAGGGAGTTCTCCTCAGTGTACGTATAGAACTGTGCTAATTTTTTGAAGGTGTTCTCATTCCTGTCATCTTCATTCTTGCCACAGTCCTTTGAGGCAGGCAGGGTGGAGATTTGGCAGAATAGATGTCATCCTCTTGTTACTAATAAGGAACTGAGGCCCAGGGAAGTTGAGTAACTTGACCAATGTCACAAGCTAGTAATGTGGTAGAGCTGGGACCAGAAGCCAGGTTTCCTGGCTCTCTATTCACTGTTTTTCCCCCTCTTAGTTAAGAATACTGGCACATTCCCTTTCATAGACCAATTAATTTGTTTTTGGGAAAAAGAAGAAGAAGAAGAAGAAGAAGAAGAAGAAGAAGAAGAATGCTGGCACAACAGTGTTCCCATCTCTTCCCCACACCACCCTCAACCCCAATCAGGACAAGTCTGGGTAGGGTCTGGGGCTCTGTATTCCCCTGAGTCTTAACCATCTCCTGCATTCCTTGCTTCCAGGCAGCTTGAGTAAAAGATGGAGAAGCTGGGTTTGTTTCCCAGAGCCTGGGTGTGGGCCAAGGGTGGAGCTGGGACACTGTTCTCTAAGGTTTAGGAAATAAGTTTGGGGTGCTTGAGAGCAGGGCTCAGCATGAGCTGTCTCTTGCACTCTCCACCCTCACTCCAGTGAGGGACCAAAAGGTCCCAGGGCCTGAGCCAATGGAGACTGAGGCATCTGGGCTCCCTGTCCACTGCTCTAGCCCTAAGCAGATTCTCCTGGCCGTCAGACCAGTGCTGGGCAAAATGATGTGGTAGCTGCTATTTCCTTTGTCTTCTCATTTGCTCACATATTTAAGGAGAAATGAAGATTAGAAAAGAAATGTAGATAGGTGGATCAGTTCTCTGGTTTCTTCAACCCACTGGCCACAAATAGGCAGGCACTTCCCTTCCTTTTGACCTTATAAGCCCCATTTCACTGTCCAGTCCATTTTTGCTTTCTCTTCCATCCCTTGCCCCTTTTGCTGCCCTCTGTCCTTATCTGTCTGAATTCTCTTTTCCTTTGAATCCCTCTCTCTCCATTTGACAGAAAATAATTAGGGGTAGGCAGAGAGGTAACAGGGCAAGAGGTACGGAGAGAGGGAGATTTTGGGAGATTTTTGCCATTTTTGTGTAAGGATTTTTCATCCCAAACCCATTGCTATCTAGTTGATTCCAACTCATAGCAACCCTACATATATGGCATTTATCATTTTTCAAAACACTTTCCTATTAACCAAAAAAAAAAAAAAAACCTCAGTCAAACCTGACTCATAGTGACCCCTCCTTGGGTTTCTGAGGTGGTATCACTATGGAAATAGATTGTCCAACCTTCCTTGTGAGGAGTGGCTGGTAGGTTTGAACTGCCAGCCTTCCGGTTAGCAGTCAAATGCCTTAGGGCTTATGCTACCAGAGCTAATTAGTTATGATTAATTATCTCATTTAATATTCACAATAAGCCTATTAAGTCTTTGGGAGGAGACATTACTTCCTTATTTCACACATGAAGAAACTGAGGCCCTGAAATATTAAGTGACTTGACAAAATGGCAGAGTTACTGACTGAGGCAGGACTGGACTTCAATCTTGTGACCTTTTGATTACAGTATTGTTATACAATGATGGGTGTATTCCCCCTGTTGGAGGCAAAGAGAGGACCTTCAACTTTTACTTTATAGCACTGGCTCTTAAACCTTTCTGGCATTGTGGACTCCTTTGAGAATCTGCCCAAAGCAACAGCCCTCTCCCCAGAAAACTGCACACCCATACCCAACATTTTGTACATCATTTGCTTGACACTCTGATCTCCTGTGGGCCATGGACCTTTGGCTAAGAGTCTTTGGTTTAGAGAAAAGAAATAATTTGCTGTATCTGGTGTGAAGAATCTAAGTGGTTTGTTCCTGGACTGGGTCTTTCCATCCTGAAGGCTTGGCAGGGTCCCTTCCAGGCTGAGTACTTTCGGTACAGCAGGAATCTGGAGATGTGTGTTCTTAGCTTCTGATAAGTTGTGTGACCTTAGGCAGTCTGCTTACCCTCTGTTGGCTTCACTTTCCTCATCTGTAAACAGGAGTGATCAGAATACCCACTGCACAGGCTTGTTAAGAAGCTCTGCCAAGATAATGTCTGTCAAAGACAAGTGTAAGATGATATTTGCGTTAGGCATGCGTGTTCAATAGAGTACTTGGCTGTGATTAAATGAGGGGAAGGTTCATCACTGCCAATTTCTTCCCCTGCAAAAGAAATCACTTCCTGTGAGTGGCTCTGTAACACATGTGGTGGAGTGCACAAACAGACATCTTTCTGATTGATGGTGATGATGACTGAGACAGAGAGTTGGAACCTATGAGTTCCCTTCTCCCTATAAAGAACTTTTTTTTTTTTTTCTGTAAAGAACTTGCTGTGTGACCTTCGGTGAGTCACTGGATGTCCTCTGGTCCCAGTTGCCTCACCTATGTTGTTACAGGAGCAACTGAGGTAATGAGCCATGTAAATTGTAAAGCACCATCCAGGTACTTAGTATGATCATGACACAACAGTGGACCTTGTACATATAGAACACAGCTATATATATGTCCAGAGGAACAGTAGGGTCCAGCACCCAGTCCCGGGTGTTCTGAAGGGAAGTTAAAGATGGCATCCCTTCACTGTCTCTGCTTAGGAGATAGAGTGGAGAAAGGAATTGGGTTCTGTGGAGGTTGGAGGAGGGTGATAGTAAGGAAGGTTTTAGGGTAGGGGGATTGGTGCCTCCTGCTCACCTGAGGCAGGTCTGCAAGTATAGTATTCAAGGCCTTCCTTGTTGTTTTCATCCTACTTCTCTGCCCCCATGTTTCACCAGGTAATTCCGGCTTGTCTCTGTCCTCTGTTTCCTGTTGTTGCTGTTAGGTGCCCTCAAGTCAGCTGGGACTCATAGTGACCCTATGTACAAGAGAACAAAACACTGCCTGGTCCTGCACCATCCTCACAATCTTTGCTATGCTTGAGCCCTTCATTGTAGCCACCGTGTCAATCCATCTCATTAAAGATCTTCCCCTTTTTCACTGGCCCTCCTCTTTACCAAGCATGATATCCTTCTCCAAATACTGGTCCCTTCTGACAAAGTGACCAAAGTACGTGAGACAAAATATGGCCATTCTCATATCTGAGGAGCATTCTTGCTGTACTTCTTTCAAAACTGACTGCACCATGTATACACTTGTTCAACAGCAGAGTTTTCCCTCCCAAGCCTGGAGGGCCTCTGCCTTTTGAAAGCCTGCTCATCCTTCAACACTTAGCTCAAATGTTTCTCTTCCATGAAGCCATATTTGGCTTTTCCTTATCCCCACTACCCACTGTTGATTTCATTGTCTGCATTCTCATAGCACATTATTTATACTTATGTTATATTTTATTTTTCATCAGGTCATAGATGTTTTCTTGTCCATATTTCTTGCTTAAACTATGACATTCTGGTTACAGAAATTGTCTTCCTTTTTTTATTTTTTTAAGTATAGTGTCTGGTACAGAGCTTGGCATGAAGCAGACATCAATAAGCATCTGTCAAGTGTAATTAGTAATAAAATGCCACTTATAATGTACTCTGTGTGCCAAGCACTGTGTTATATGCTTTACATATCACTGAATTTTTACAACAACCCTATGAGATAGGTACTAGCATCCTCATTTTACAGATGAGAGACCTGAAGTTCAGAGAGGTTAAGCAACTTGCCTGAGGTCACATAGCTGGTAAATGTGGAGCCATGATTTGAACCCAGATCTACCTGACTTCAAATCGGTACTCTTAATGCATATGCTGCCTCCCAATGAATGAATGAAAGGTGAGATTTACTGGGCCATGTTAGGGGCTGGAGAGATAAGCCTGGTGGGCAGAGAGAGAGAGAGCACAGAGTAAGAAAGCTTTTTTCAGAATAGGCAGGAGCTTTGAGAACACACAATCATAGAACAAATGCTTATTGAGCATCTACTATATGCTGGACAGTCTGCTGAGGTTACAAAGATATGTAAGACACAGACTCTGCCCCTAACAAACTCACTGACTAAGAGCCTGGGGGAAGGAGGTGAGCAACAGGCACATCAAGTAACAGACACAAACACACTGCCACTTGAGAAATGCTATGGGAGCCCAGAGGAGAGTCAGCCACGTCAACGTTCCTGGAGGGGGTGCAAGAGTGGCTGCTGTGTTTATAGAAGTAGGGTCTTCTATAATCACGATCTGGTCTCTATACCCATTAATGAGATGTGTGAGTTTTCCTGTGGCTTTCAGGAGAGGATTGTTGCCTCTGTCCTTTACATTAAAGAAAAAAAAAAAAAAAAAAAAACCAAACCCACTGTCAAGTTGATTCTGACTCCTAGTGACCTACAGGGCAGGGTAGAACTACCCCACAGGGTTTTCAAGGCTGTAAATCTTTTTGGAAGCAGACTGCTTCATCTTTCTCCTATGGAGTGGCTGGTGGGTTTGAACCACTGACATTTTGCTTAGCAGCCAGATGTGTTAACCACTATGCCACCAGAGTTCCATACTTAGACATTAGAGGTGGTCAGTTTTAGGGGGATAGGATGAGAGAATTTGGGGTACTGTTGGGGCTCTGAGGGTGGCTTCTCCATCTCAACCAAATCACACCGAGTAGGGACTGCCTATTTCAATGATGGCCATAGCTGTACCTAAGAGTTTTGAGGTGCCTCAATTCATTGTATCCCTGACTGGAAATTACTTCCTCCCTCATTGCAGGTTATAAGACTCTCCTCAAGTGCCTATCGGGCAAATTCTGCCGCCGGGAGCTGATTGGCATCATGGGCCCCTCAGGGGCTGGCAAGTCCACATTCATGAACATCTTGACAGGATACAGGTGAGGAGAAGGCTGGGGAGGTAGAGGATGTGGGACAAGGCCCAGGAAGAAAAGTCCTCTGGGGTGTAGGTAAGTGTCCTGAAGTAGGTGTGGCCAATGCTCATTCTCAACAATTCTCCTGCAGGGAGTCAGGCATGAAGGGGCAGATCTTGGTCAATGGAAGACCGCGGGAGCTCAGAACCTTCCGTAAGATGTCCTGTTACATCATGCAGGATGACATGCTACTGCCACACCTCACAGTGTTGGAAGCAATGATGGTGAGGGCTAGATGGCCATCCCTTCTTCTCACCTACCCCCCCCATACTGTCTGCTGCCCCATCCTCTTCGTTGACAGAGGGGTCAAGGCAGTGCTCCTCTCCCACACATACCTGACTAGCCTACTCTCTGGCCTCCAGGTCTCTGCTAACTTGAAGCTGAGTGAGAAGCAAGAGGTGAAGAAGGAGCTGGTAAGTGAGAAGGGGAGGGAATGGGACAGCTTCCCCTTTTGGTGCTACTGAGTGCTGGGGCCCTGCATTGGAAGGTGGGAGATTGGTAGCCAAAGCTGGAACAGTTGACTTAAGGGAGATGATGTTTTAAGTTGGGTGGAGCCTGGAGGAAGCAGAGACTGTGAAGCTGACCTGGAGTGGGTGGGGGGACTGGCCAGGTGACAGAGATCCTGACGGCACTGGGCCTGATGTCCTGCTCCCACACGAGGACAGCCCTGCTCTCTGGAGGGCAGAGGAAGCGCCTGGCCATCGCCTTGGAGCTGGTCAACAACCCACCTGTCATGTTCTTTGATGAGCCCACCAGGTAATTCTTCCCTCTTCTCCCAGCAGAATTTTCCCCTCCCCCAGCCCTGAGCCAGGGCTGGAGGCTGCATGTCTGCCATTGCTGCTAGAGACCAGAGCCTCTGTTTACAACCTCCTGGGGCCAAGATAAAGGCTTGCTTCTCATCTCCATCCTTGCCAATCCTGCCCCCACCTGACATATCTTGTTACTGTGAACAGCCCTATCCTTCACCAAGGAAGAAATCCAGTTGTCTTCCTTGATGCCTTCCTCTCCTTTTCCTCACAGCCTATTAGTCCCTGAGGCCTGTTGATTCCATCTCCTTTAGACAGCTCTCAGATTTGTTCTCATCCTCAGAGCCAGTGCTTCAGTTCAGGACATCATTAGCTCTTGCCTGCATTTCTGCAACAGACTCCTATCTCCTGTCTTTTGTCTCTCCCAGCTGAACCTTTCCCTAAATCTGAGCCAGAGTGATGGTTCTAAAAGACAAATCTGGTGATACTCACTCCCCCACTTGAAAACACAATCATTTGCCCTCAGGATAAAGTCAGATGACCTACAAGGTCTTGGTCCCAATCTACTTCTCCAGCCTCCAGCCTTGCTTCACCCTGTCTTGCATTTTATGCTCTAATAATACTGAGTTGCTTATAACTCCCTAGTCAAACCATGTGTTTCATGCCTCTAAGCTTTGCACATGCTGTGTCTTCTGCCTGGAATTCCCTTTACCACTGTATCTCCCCTTCCATCTTCACCTGGCTTAACTTCTTTTTTTGGTTGTTGTTCAGCATCTTTATTTTCTTTTTTAATTGTGATATATATGTATATATATATGTACATATATCTCAAAACATTTGCCATTTCAACAACCTTCACATGTATAGTTCAGTGACATTAATTATAATCATCATGTTGTTCAACCATTACCCTTATCACCTGGCTTACCTTTTATTTCTTCCAGGCTCACTCAGGAAACCTCTAATTACCATCCAACATTCTTGCACAGCAGAGCTAAATCCTCCCCCTCTTCCTCACCTCAAGTTTCTGCAGCACTTTCCACATGATCTAAAATGATCTATGAACTTATCTATTTCTCCCTCCAGACCAGGGTCTACATCTTATTTATTCATCATTGTAATCCCAGTGCCTAGTATACTACAGGTGCTCAGTACATGCTTGCCAAAGTGAACAGTGCTCTGGGCTTCCTGGCCTCCAAGTACTGGTACCATACAGAATGTACAGGATATGAAGGTGGTCAGAGTGACCCCTCCCTGCCAGCTCCATTCCCTTTATAGCAGCTGCCTATCCTAAACATCCTCTTTTCTTGGTCCCATCCACCTCACCCGGCTCTCTGGTGGTCTTTCTCTGGACAGTGGTCTAGATAGCGCCTCCTGTTTCCAAGTGGTGTCCCTCATGAAGTCTCTGGCCCAGGGGGGCCGTACCATCATCTGCACCATCCACCAACCCAGTGCCAAGCTCTTTGAGATGTTTGACAAGGTGGGTATCTCCAGGCCTCAAAGAAAATTGGTTGAGGTGGGAAGAAGGAAGGAGGGCATAGAAATACTGGTGGGGCACCTGGCGTGCTGTTCATGTTTTCTTCAACCTTCTCTTTCTGCCTCAGCTCTATATTCTGAGCCAGGGTCAGTGCATCTTCAAGGGCATGGTCACCAACCTGATCCCCTATCTGAAGGGGCAGGGCCTGCATTGCCCCACCTACCACAACCCAGCTGACTTTAGTGAGTAGGGACCTGGAGGAGGGACTGGGATATGGAGGCAGTGGGCTAATATGGAGGATATGGGGGCAGAGATCTCACTGTCACTTACCTTCCCCATACATCCAAGAAGGGGCTGACTTGCCTCCGAGAAATGAGGGTAGATCTTAGCTGAGCACTCCCCTCTGTATCCCCCAGTCATTGAGGTGGCCTCTGGCGAGTATGGAGACCTGAACCCTATGCTGTTCAGGGCTGTGCAGAATGGGCTCTGTGCCATGGCGGAGAAGAAAAGCAGCCCTGAGAAGAATGAGCTCCCCACCACCTGCCCACCTTGCTCTCAGGTAAGTAGGGGTAGAGGGCAGAGAGGGTAAAGGCAGGGAGGGGAGAAGGGTCCATGGAAAATGTCCCTGGCAAAGAGGCTGCTCCCAGAGGCATTGCAACCATTGGGTACTAGGAATAGCATAGGACTTGGAATGTTGGTGTTGTTGGGCTCCATCCAGTTGATTCAGACTCATGGTGACCCCATGTGATACAGTGACAAAGTAGAACTGCCCCATAGGGTTTTCTAGGTTGTAATCTTAATGGGAGCAGATGGCCAGGTCTTTCTCCCATGGAGCTGCTGGGTGGGTTTGAACTGCCAACCTTTTGGTTAGTAGCCGAGCGCTTAACCATTGTGCCACCAGGGCTTGGACTTGGAATAGACCTACTATTAACAGCTGTGTGACCTTGGGTAAGTTACTTAACCTTTTTGAGCCTCAGTTCTCCATTCATTTATTCATTCAGTAAATTCTTATTGAGCATCTGTAGTTTGTTCTCAGTTCCAGTACAGTGCCTACCTAGTGAGCAAGACAGACCTTATCTCTGGCCTCAGGGGCAATGTGGTTTACTGTCCTCTCCAACCTGGGGGTGAGGATACTTAACTGTGCACCTGGTACAGCAGGTGTTTGTTCAGTTCTAGTTCTCATCCTTAAATGAGATACTATAACCTTGAGAACCAGGAGGGTTAGTTGTTGCTACTGTTGTCACTATTATTATTAAATAATATTATTGTGAAACTAGATGCATAAAGGAATTATAACCTTAGAGAAAACATTTTTCAATGGATTAAAGGAGAGAAGTGACTGACCTACTGTTAATCACTACAGTTGTACTTGGCTCCTTTTTCTCCTCCCTCCCAAGGCTTTACCCACTCCATATATTTCTCTTTGAATCTCACTCTGATTCACACCCCCAAATACAGCTTCCAGGTGCAGAGCTCAGTGGTGGAGAATTCTCCTGGAAGACCCCTGACCTGGGGAAGGGCTCAGGGGTTTTCCCATTCATTGAATTGGGTGGGAAGTGAGGGTGGGTAGGCTTACCTGATCCAATTTCCTCTCACCCAGGAAGTGGATCCCATTGAAAGCCACACCTTTGCCACCAGCACTCTCACGCAGTTCTGCATCCTCTTCAAGAGGACCTTCTTGTCCATCCTCAGGGACACGGTGAGGCATCAAGTTGGGGTGGGGAAGGGGCCTGGTCTTTTGGGGCCTAGCAGCTGGCATGGGAATGGGGTCCCTCCTCCAGTGGCCCCCTACTGGAGTGTATAAGTCTGTGAGGGCAGCTGTGAGCTCTGACCTTCTCTGCAGCCAGACTACCCCTGGCTTGTGGCTCATCCTGCCTCTCCCCTTCCATACCCCCATGATGGCACAAACTGCTCCCCTCCACAGGTCCTGACCCACCTGCGGTTCATGTCCCATGTGGTGATTGGTGTGCTCATTGGCCTCCTCTACCTGCACATTGGTGACGATGCCAGCAAGGTCTTCAACAACACTGGCTGCCTCTTCTTTTCCATGCTGTTCCTCATGTTTGCTGCCCTCATGCCAACTGTGCTCACCTGTGAGTTGAGCTGCCCTGAGCATGGGGCATGGGGTTGGGGCCAAGATGTTGGGCAGCTGTGACTAATCTGTCATCTCTTCAGTCCCCTTGGAGATGGCGGTCTTCATGAGGGAGCACCTCAACTACTGGTACAGCCTCAAAGCATATTACCTGGCCAAGACCATGGCCGATGTGCCCTTTCAGGTGAGCTTCTTTTTCCCATCTGCCTACTGTTTCTATCTTGCCTTGTTCATGCTACCAGTGCCTGCCTCCCTCAGTGCTGTCATCTTCCATCCTTTCCTTTACTGTTAGACATGTTGTTGTTATGTGCCGTGGAGTTGGACCTGATCACAGCGACCCCTCCTTGGGTTTCTGAGGTGGTATCACTATGGAAGTAGATTGCCCAACCTTCCTTCCAAGGAGTGGCTGGTGGATTTGAACCGCCAGCCTTCTGGTTAGCAAGATCAAGTGCATTAGGCACTATGCTGTCAGAGCTCCTACTGTTAGACATACCTGATCATTACTAAGTGAGTAAATAGGTGGTGGGTACCTGTCATGCCCCAGCCTCCATGGCAAGCACTGGAGATAGTCTTGACTCGTGGAACATATGTTCTAGTGGAAACAATGAATGACAGACTGCAAATAATAATCCCACAAATGCCTCTGTAAACCTTATTAAAGGTAGTAACAGTACAGGCCTTGGGGCCTTATTGGTACTTGCTGGTTGCAAGACCTTGGACAAGTCACCTTACTGCTCTTTACTACAATGTATCCATCTATAAAATGAGATGATAGTACCTGCCACAGCGCTGTCTTTGAGGATTAACTAAATTAATATGTTAGGTACTTAGAATAGTGCTCGGCACATATTAGCCCCAAACCAGTTGCGGTGAAGTTGATTCTGATTCATGGCGACTGCGTATGTATCAGAGCAGAACTGTGCTCCATGGGGTTTTCAATGGCTGATTTTTTGGAAGTAGATCTTTCAACGTGCCTTTGGGTGGACTGGAACCTCCATGGTTTGCAGCCAAGTGCATTTACCCCTTTGTCCCACCCAGGGACTTCTGGCACATACTGCCTGCCCGATAAATATTAGCTGCTATTGTTTTTAAATATTTTATTGTATTTTTGGTGAAAGCATACACAGGAAAACAGGTTTTCATTCAGCAGTTTCTGTACATACTGTTTAGTGGCATTGGTTACATTCTTCACATTGTATTCTCATTATTTCCCTCCTGGTTTTTCCATTCCTATTAGTTTAGTGTCACTGCCCACCAATCCTCTCCTCTATGCTTTAGAGTAATTTGTCCATTTGATCTCATACAGATAATTTTTAATTTTAATTTTTATTTTTATTGTGATTTGGGTATAAGTTTATAGAACAAATTCATTTTCCATACAGCAGTTCATACACCTTTTGTTTCATGACGTTGACTGCAGTTCCCCACAAAGTAACAGCTCTCTTCCCACTTCCTCCCTATAGTTACCTCTTCCCTGTGTCCTTCTTTCTTATGCATTCCTGCCCACCCACCCCCATATTTCCCTGTGCAAACACTGCCCTTCTGTTCTCCCACGATTGGAGTGTATCTACCTTATGTAAATGTCCACCCTATATGACTGTCTATTGTTTGGCTGGAAGTCACAGGAGTGAGTTCAGTTTCAGACCTCAAGCGTAAGTAGGGGCCAAAGTCTCAGGACTCTTCACTAGGCTCTATCAGACCAGTAAACCTGGTCTTTTTGTGTCTCCTTTCAGAGTGGTTGACAGCGGTATCTGGGCACCATCTACTTCTTCTGGTCTCATGGTCATATAGGCTACAGATCACATGGCCTACTAGTCCCTTGGACTAACTGTTTCCATGTATTTTTGGTTTTCTTCATTTTTCTTTGCTCTGGATGAGGAGAGACCCATTGTTGCATCTAGATGTCTACTTGCAAGCTTTTAAGGCACCAGTCACTACTCACCAAAATAGGACGTAGAACAATGTTTTTGTGTACTATGTTATGCCAGTTGAGCTTGATGTCTCCTGCGACCATGGTCCTGAGCCCACAGGTCCAACTACTTGCACCCTCAGGGTGATTGGCTGTGGCCAAGAAGTTATCATAACTTCGCCCCTTGTTAGATCTATTATATATTTGGACATTCTTATGGCACATACAAATACAGATGTAGAAATATCATCTGCCAACCTCATATATCTTGAATATATCCCTCCTGAATTTAGAGATCATCTAAAGAATAGATTTGATGCATTGAACACCAACAACCGAAAGCCAGATGAATTGTGGGAAGATATCAAGAACATTATCCATGAAGAAAGCAAGA
>NW_006921623.1:1988955-2006643 GCF_000298275.1 Orycteropus afer afer | reverse complement strand
ATGGGCTCGAGTATAGCAGGGATTGTGGGGCTGGTGCGGGATCGGGCAGTGTTTCGTTCTGCTGTGCATGGGGTCGCTATGAGTCGGAAACGACTCGACCGCACTTAACAACAACAACAATATTCCCTTTTGCTTAGACATACCTGATCATTCAGCCTCTCTACTCATCTGTTTATCTGTAGATTAATGGTTGTTATTACTGACAATGCAGTATTGTATATGTAAAAGAGTTTATATAGTTAATTTTTAAAAAGAGCATAATATTCGAGGATGACATTCTTTGCAATTTGAGCTAACTTGCTATTTAGTTAAAAGGTGACTCCCAGAGATAACTGTTGTTCAGGGTGTAAAGAGTATCTATCTCAGGAGAGAAGTCTCAGGGATTCTCCATTGAGAATGGTTCTGTAAGTCCACATTCTTTGAGAATTTAAAGTCTGTTCCACACTTTTCTCCCTTTCTTTTAGGATATACCTATTGTGATCCTGATAAAAATGTTCAATAGTGATGCTGGGCACCATCTAGTTCTTTTGGTCTCAAGGTAGAGAAGGTGTTGGTTTATGGAGACAATTAGTCTTGTCATCTGGTTCCTTCTCTGATTCTTGAGTTTCCTTCTTTCTCTTTTGCTCGAAACATATGGAGACCAATAGTTGTATCATTGAATGTTAGCTATTTTTTGGTGTTATCACCACTACCTATTCTAAGCACCAGGGCTACCACTTATCTGGGTAACTTTGTGCAAATAGAACAAAGTGTTCCTTCCTCAGGATGGATGCTGCGCTGTGTCAGGGTACATGGCTTAGTGAGCAGAGCACAAACTGGATGTCAGCCTCTAGTTACCTCTCGGTTGAGGAAAATCTTGCACAACTGTATGTCATGGATTTAGTAGTCCCTGCCCTATACAGGTTGATCGTTTCATAGTGCAAACCTAACATCCACATAAAACCAAAATGAATAAATAAAACCAAGGCAAACTCAAACTGCTACAGAGCTGATTCTGACTCATAGTGACCCCCAGTGCATTTCCAAGGCTGTAAATCTTCATGGAAGTAGACTGCCTCATCTTCCTCCCACAGAGTGGCTGGTGGGTTCAAACCACTGACCTTTTGGTTAGCAGTCAAATGCCTTAACCGCTACACCACCAGAGCTCCTTAACACCCTCATCTATAGAGAGCATGGAAGTAGACTGCCTCATCTTCCTCCCACAGAGTGGCTGGGGGGGTCAAACCACTGACCTTTTGGTTAGCAGTCAAATGCCTTAACCGCTACACCACCAGAGCTCCTTAACACCCTCATCTATAGAGAGCATTAATTATCAACATCAGGAATCAGTTGGTACAGAAGGGAAGGTGCTCAAAGGAAGGAGAAGTCACTGTGCCTGAACTGGTCAGAGTAGGACTAATGGAAGAGGTGGGACTGGAAGATGAAGGAGGTTTATGTAGTCAGGGAGGAAGGGGACATGTGTTAGTCTAGAGTGACAGCATGAACAAGAGTGTAGAGGCAGACACCCTCTGGGAATCAGGTTTTAGAGGTTCCTGCCTGGGTGGGTAGGGTGGAGGGTCTTGACCACTGTGCCCTTCTCAATATCTGGCCCTCTGGCCAGTCCATGCCCAGCCCTGTGCCTGTTTCCCAGGTGGTGTGCCCAGCAGTGTACTGCAGCATCGTGTACTGGATGACAGGCCAGCCAGCGGAGACCAGCCGCTTCCTGCTCTTCTCAGCCCTGGCCACAGCCACTGCCTTGGTGGCCCAGTCTCTGGGGTTGCTGATTGGAGCTGCCTCTAATTCCCTGCAGGTGGGAGGGGCCCTGCTAGGGGATGAAGTTTCATGGCAGAAAGCAGGAGCTGGCCATGAAGGGAGGGATGGATTTGTGGGGAAACCCTGGAGTCACTCCAGTCCTGGGTCTGTCCTGGTCACCCCGTGATAGCCAGGCCTCCCTCCACTCCCCCCAGGTGGCCACCTTTGTGGGCCCAGTTACTGCCATCCCTGTCCTCTTGTTCTCCGGCTTCTTTGTCACCTTCAAGACCATCCCCACTTACCTGCAATGGAGCTCCTACCTCTCCTATGTCAGGTCAGCACCCCTTCCCTCACCATCTGCCCCTGCTTCTCCCTTCAGGGGGCCATGGCCAGGTCTTCCTGGGCTGTGCTAAATCTGGTATCTGCCTTACTATACATTGGGCAGGGCACACTGGCTGGTCCCTAGAAAAAAGAGCATTCCAACTGGGCTCGGGCATTTTTTCCAATAAGGGGGCCTCTGTGTTCTGTATCCTGTTCTGATGCCCCTGTTTACCTAGGTATGGCTTTGAGGGTGTGATCCTGACGATCTATGGCATGGAGCGAGGAGACCTGACATGTTCAGAGGAACGCTGTCCATTCAGGGAGCCACAGAGCATCCTCCGAGCACTAGATGTGGAGGATGCCAAGCTTTACATGGACTTCGTGGTCTTGGGCATCTTCTTCCTGGCCCTGCGGCTGCTGGCATACCTTGTGCTCCGTTACCGGGTCAAGTCGGAGAGATAGAGCCTTGTGCTTGGCCTGCGCCCCAACCCCTGCAGCAGGAAGCCCCCAGCCCCAGCCCTCTGGGACTGTTTTAACCTTGTAGACTTGGGCACTGGTTGCTGGTGCAGCCACCCTCCCCTCCCTCAGCTCCTCCACAGGCTGGCTAGTGGACTACGCTCCTACCCCTGGCCCTGGGGTTGAGGGCACCAGCCTCCTCTACCACATCAGGTTTTTTTCCAAGTTGATGTGGTTTGTAGCTTCTTCCATTTCTCTCTAACACCTGCATGCAAAGACCACTAGGAGGCTGCCACCCCTCTTCCTGTCCTTGGCACCCTCCACTGTTGTCGGCTTGGGAGCTCCAGACTCTCTAGGCCTCACTTACAACTGACCAAAGTGGTCCCCTGTGGGACCCCCACCATACAAATGTTTGTAAACTGGGCTGCTATAAGGTTGGGGCTCCAGGGCTGGGTCCTGGTGGAGTCTCCTGGAAGTCCCATTATGGATGTTGGAATGGAGCAAGGAAGGACTCTGGAAGTCTCTTCCTCCTCCTCACTTTGTCCCCACTCCCAGACCCTGACTGATTTGGACAATCTGCTGAGACAGAAGCTGGGTTTTCTGTCTTGGTCCCCTTCTCAGTTATAGGGATTGGGCAGGCCTGGGGCCATGGGATGCCCCTGTCTTCCCTCCCCATCACCTTTGATGGGAGGTAGGTCCTGGTGGCACTTCTGCAATAATGTCTGTGTTTCTCTCCCACCTGCTACTGGAGCTGGCGAATGCACTTTTTTCTGGGGGGAGGGTGAGTGGGGGAAGACTCAGCCCTCCTTTCTTGCTGCTCCTGAAGCAATGTCTGGCAATGCTCCCTCCTTCTCCAGAGGTACAGGTACATATTTGCGAACAGGCAATCTCAGCCCTATGGACAATCACCATCCCCTGCAGCTCAGAGGAAGACTGATGGTGCAAGGTGTGTGGGTCTGTGGGGAAGCCAATGTCAAGCTTTTCCTGGGAGGTGGGGGGCCCACTTTGGAGACTTTAAGGATAAGGTTGGTGCTGCCCAGGGCATCTCCAGGATCTGTAGGTGTCTACTTCCCAGTCCCTGCCACCCCACCCCGCCAAAGCCAGGGGTGGCACAGGGCACTAACTCCCTGGAGTTCAGGACCCAACACAAGCACAGGCACAGGCGTATGTTGGCCTACGCCACTGCCACCCCATGGCCCTCCTCTTGCTTGCCAGGCTGGCATCCCCACTCCCTCACTCCTTCCCCAGCTTATTTGCTGCTCATTAAAACTCCCCTCCATGCTTCCCACCCCCTCTCAGCCAGTGTGGCCCCAGGGTATCAGAGCAACATACCCTGAGCACCAGGTGGTAGACACACCTAGAATATGTCTGTCTTTCCTGGTGGAGTACAGGCACATTCTACTTCTGATTTCCCCTCCCCCCAAGGCTCTTTTTTCCCCTTTATTCATGTACACATACCCCTCTGCCTTCCCTTACCCTGCCACGGATTCTTCCCTTACACAGAGATGCCAGTTGTATTTGTGGGATTTCACCCATTATTAATAAAACCTATATTTATACAGTATGCAGTGTATTAATGTGTGTGGGCTTCACCTGGTACCACGAACTGTGAAGGAGGGGTGTCTCCAGAGCACTTGGTGAGGTGTCTGTCAAGTTTAGGGAGCCAGTGGCAGGGGATGATAACTGCTAGGTACATACTGAGCTAGTGTATGTGTGTCTTATGAAATATGTGTATCATGCTTTGCATCTTACAAATGCTTCATGTTCATTATCTCAAGGAAGTACCATGGCAACCCTGCACTATCCCTCATGACAACCTATATTTCAGATGAGAGAACTGGGATGTTAGTTAAATGACTTGCCCAAGGACTTTCTGCTAGTAGAAGAGGGACCAGGTCTGGACCAAGTCTTCTGTCTGCATAGGCCAGTGACACTTGTTCATGATGAATCTGTTTGCTGCATTTGTGGCATGGGTGTGTTTATTCTGAAGGCTCACTGAGCCCTGGTTGTGCCTCTGATGGGTGTGTGGGGTGTGAGAAGGGTGGGGTAGGGATTGGAAGGTGGGGTTGGTAGTAGTAATGGTGGTATTACTGTCCATAAAAGGCAGTGAGAGGAAGTGACAGAGGCCTCACTGGGCTTACCCCACCTTTCCTCTTTTCTTTCTCTCTTCCCTCCCGCCTGGTCCACACATAACCAGTGCTGAGCCATCAGCCACCAGGACTCCAGATGCAAAGGCATATCTAAGGTGTGGCAGGTATGGCATGTGCCCTGGGCACCACTTGAAGAGGGGCACCACTGAGCCATTTCTATTGACCACTGCCGTTTCCATCAGTAGCAGTGAGAGATCATTCAGCAGCTTAAAACTTTTGTATTTAAGAGCCTCCATGGATCCAGGCAGGCTATGTGATCTTGCTGTGTTGAGTGTAGAAAGACAAGAAACTGGAAATCATGACTTGAGCACATCATAGGCCAATTTTCATCAGTGAAAGCAATGAAGGTGCAGTTATAATTTTCATGTGTGTGTGTGTGTGTGTGTGTGTGTTATGTGCCGTCGAGTCAGCCCCGACTCATAGCAACCCCTCCTTGGGTTTCCGAGGCAGTATCACTATGGAAGTAGGATTGCCCAACCTTCCTTCCGAGGAGTGGCTGGTGGGTTTGAACTGCCAGCCTTCTGGTTAGCAGTCAAGTGCTTTAGCCACTATGCTACCAGAGCTCCTAATTTCAATGTAGTGCCATGATATGTTAAGTAAAAGATTAACGAGCTTGACTTGTATTTTTGAGCTGATATTATGGCGAAGCTATCTAAAAAATGGATGTCAGATGTTTGGACAGGGGTGAAATGTCAGTGTTTGTCATAAGCGCTATTTCCTGTAGATATGCCTCTGTGTAGATGGGTCTGGTGGCCCAAAGTTTGAAGTGGCAAGTGTCCAGAGGTGCTTGGGGCTGGTGGCATGATGACTCAAAGAAAGCACATCACCTTACCTTCTCTTTTGAAGCTTGGAGACTGAAGGAAGGGCCTGGCATCAACTCTGCCAGGTCTATGTGTCAGGCTGGCATCAACCTTGCCTGGAACACCCTAGTTGTGCTGCTTACAGAGCTGAGTTCCCCCTGCTAGATGAGGATTCAGTCTATCGTTGGGTACTTGCCTGGAGATGGGCTAACTTTGTTTCTTCTGAAGGGTAGAAGTGGGAAGTGGGAAGAAGTCTCAGTTCCAGGCTCTGAAATTCTAGTTAGCTTTAGGGGACATTCTGAGTGCCACCTTCATCCTGAAGTGATGCCAGTGAATGGCTCCTCATAAGTTAGAGAGCAAGAAATCACACCATTCTATAGTCTCTCTTATGATACACCATTTTTAATCTTTCTCTTTTAAAATGCAAATAATCTTGAAAGTGTAAATCATTTTATCAATTGATTTACAAGTTCCTGAGATAGCTGGATTTCTGGTAGTTCCCTGCCTATGTACTGCTGCAACCATTTTTTAATTATCTTTAGCAAAACTTTACTTGTGTGTGATATTAATGATATTGTTCAGTAATTTCTGTATTCTGTTGGATCACCTTTCTTTGGAATTGGCACAAATAGGGCTCTCTTCCAGTCAGTTGGCCAGATAGCTGTCTTCTAAATTTCCTGGCATAGACGAGGAACGTTTCCCATGTTGCACCCATTTGTTGAAACATCTCAGTTGTATTCATTCAATTCCTGGAATATTATTTTTCACAAATGCCTTCAGTGAAGCTTGGACTTCATTCTTCAATACCAACAGTATTGTCAGAAATTCAAACTGGATTCAGAAGAGGACGTGGAATGTGGAATAACACTGCTGATGTCAGATGGATCTTGGCTGAAAGCAGAGAATACCAGAAAGATATTCACCTGTGTTTTATTGACTATGCGAAGGCATTTGACTGTGTGGATCATAACAAATTACGGGCAACATTGCAAAGAGTGGGAATTCCAGAACACTTAATTGTGCTCATGTAGAATCTGTACCTAGATCAAGAGGCAGTCGTTTGAACAGAACAACAGGATACTGCATGGTTTAAAATCGGAAAAGATGTGTGTCAGAGTTGTATTCTTTCACCATATGTGTTCAATCTGTACGCTGAGCAAATTGAGAAGGTGGATGATATGAATAACATAGTATCAGGATGGGAGGAAGACTCATTAACAACTTGCAATAAGCAGATGACACAACCTTGCTTGCTGAAAAAGGAGAGGACTTAAAGCACTTACTGATGAAGATCAAAGATTACAAGCTTCAGTATGGATTACACCTCAACTTAAAGAAAACAAAAATCCTCACAACTGGTCTAATAAGCAATATCATGATAAATGGAGACAACACTAACATTGTCAAGAGTTCATTTTATTTGGATCTACAATCAAATCCATGGAAGCAGCAGTCAAGAAATCAAATGACATATTGCATTGGACAAATCTGCTATAAAAGATCTCTTCAAAGATCTCTGGTAGTACAGTGCCTGAGGCACTTGACTGCTAACCAGAAGGCTGGTGGTTCAAACCCACCAGCCACTCCTCAGAAGGAAGGTTGGGCAATCTACTTCCATAGTGATACCACCTCGGAAACCCAAAGAGGGGTTGCTATGAGTTGGATCCAACTCAACAGCAGTGAGATAGTAATAAAAGGCAAAGATTTTTAATCCTTGGGAACAAAAATTATTTAGTCCTTGAGGACTAAGATGCAGCTCATCCAAGCCATGGTATTTTCAATTGCCTCGTATGTGAAAGCTGGACAATGAAAAAGGAAGACAGAAGAATTGATGCCTTTGAATTTTGGTGTTGGCGAAGAATACTGAATATACACCATGGCCTACCAGAAGAATGAACAAATCTGTCTTGAAAGAAGTGCAGCCAGAATGCCCCTTAGAAATGATGATGGTGAGACTTTATTTCTAGTACTTTGGACGTGTTATCAAGAGGGACCAGTCCCTGGAGGACATCATACTTGGAAAAGTAGAGAATCAATGAAAAAGAGGAAGACCCTCAACAGGATGAATCGACACAGTGGCTTCAACAATGGGCTCAAGCATAGCAACAATTGTGAGGATGGTGTGGGACCAGGCAGGGTTTCTTTCTGTTGTACATATAGGGTCTCTATGAATTGGAACCAACTCCATGACACCTAACAACAACAGAGAGCTGAAGAACATGAGCAGCCATTCCAGAGCCAGCAAGACTTGTTCTGGTGCAAAGAAAGGTCACAGAGTGGCTCACATATTTGTGAATAAAGCCTTTTGATTTTCACAGCAACCTTATGAAACTGTAGGATTATTATCATTCCTCCTTTTACAGAAAAGGAACCTGAGGGTTGGAGAATGGCTTGAATAAGCTCTCAAGATCCTGTACTATGTTCCTGTCACCGTACTCCACCTGCTTCCTTTGGCCTCGTATTTCTCTTACCAGTCCCCTGTAACTTGCTGAGTTGGGGCATGCATGCATTTTGCCTACCCAAGAATGTTATGAAATTGGCTCACTCTCCCTGAATACTGATCTCCCAGGACTCAGGGGTCACTGTCTTTAGTGCAACCACCTTAATATGTCAGGGCCTGTGCAGGTGCTGGAAGGCAGAGATGACCAAGATAGTTCTCCATGCTATGGCTCCTAAAGCACCAGACAACAGAGGACATGTCGAAGGATGACTCACAGTCCTTTGGTCTGTGAGAGTTCAGTTAAATTATATGTTATTAATATAGTCTACCTGTCTGTGAAACCCACAGGGAAGTGAAGGGAACATAGGAGAAGGAGTTGTTCTGAGCTGTGTCCATTAGTTGCAGCCAGGGCCTGTCCACCACACATGCCTGGGTCTGGGAATGGAATTGTGTGTTTCATGGGTGACATATTGCATGTGGCCATATGTGCAGTGGGTGCTGCTTATATTAAGTGGTGTCTGATGCTGCCATTCTCCCTTGTTTTTTCTTTTACATAATATTTTTTTGAGTTCTTAGTGAAAGTTTACACAGTAAGTTAGCTTACCATTTGACAATTTTCACACATATTGTTAGCTGGGTTCATGTTTATCACGATGTGTCAACATTCTCTTCAATTGGGTTCAATTTGTTTTCTTTCCAGTACTCTAGTTTCTCTGCTCCCTGATCTTCTCATGTTTGCTTTTGAGTAATTTTTGACTTCTTGATTTCATATTGATGGTTTTTTAAGCAGGGCACCGATCTCACGGGTAGTATCTTTTGTTTTGTATGCCACTCTACTCTTTCACTAAAAGGTGCTCTCGGAGAATAGGCTCAGTCCTAGGTTTAGACTGTCTCAGGGCGATAGTCTCAGGAAGTTTTCTGTTCTCTACTGTTCCAGTTTGTCTGGCTTTTTTTTTTTTTTTTAATAAGAATTTGAGTTCTGCTCTATATTTTTCTCCTATTCTAGGAATATGGTCAGAACAGCCTGTGATGGTAGCCAAGTCACCATCTAGTTCTTCTGGTCTCATGGTAGATGAGGTTGTGTCTTGTATAGACTTGTTTTTTCTCTGCTCCTTTGATTACCTTATTACTGTTTTGCTCCTGGTGAGTAGATACGCATAGTTGTATCTTACATGGCTGCTCACAATCTTTTAAGACCTCAGACATAACTCACTTCACTAGCATGCAGATCATAATTTTCGTGAACGGTTATGCCAATTGACTGAGTTGTCCTATGAGTCAATGGCCTTTGTGTGTGTGTGTGTGTGTGTTTTGGGTGCAAATTTACAGAGCAGAATTTGTTTTACATTCAACAGTTCATGCACATTTGGTTTCACTCCCCGATTACCATCTCTGTCCCTAACCAACTCGCCTCCTCTCCCTTCCCTGTGACCCACCTCCATCCCTGTGCCCCTCTTAGTTATGCACTCCTGTTTGTGCAGCTTCCCCTCCATGTGAATGTTGCCCCTCTGGTGCCTCACGGCCCATTGCTCAAGGGGTGTATCTCCGTAGAGTAGGTGGGTGCATCGCCCAGGGTTGGGTATTCTGCATGTAAGTCTTTCTACTCTTGGGCCAAAAGCCAGTCCCCAAGAGCAAGAGCACTATCCAAGGCCTGAAGTGTATCCCAGGGCCATAGTCTTGGGGGTACTACCAGACTCCATCTGACTAGTAATTCTGGTCGTTATTGTGCTTTTGAATTTTGTTCCATGTTTTTCCTCCCACTCTATCCAGGATCTCCAGTTTTGATCCCTTCCTGAGTGGTTGGCATTGGTAGCTGGGTACCATCTAGTTCTTCTGGTCTTGAGGTCCATCATATCCTAGGGCTGATTGCTTGCAAATGCCCTTGATTTTCTTCACTTTTCTTCACTTCAGATGAGAGGAGACCATTAGCTGCACTTTAGATGGCTGCTCAAAAGCTTTTAAGACCCCAGTCACTACTTAAGCCTTCAAATCCAAGGAACCAATTTTCGAAGGTGTTTGGTTATATCTGAGGAGTATCCATTTATGTCTTTAGTCACATATTTGGACTTACACATACCTATTAGCATAGTGCCTAAGGCACTTGACTGTTAACCAGAAGGCTGGCTGTTCAAACCCACCAGCCACTCCTCGGAAGAAAGATGTGGCAATCTACTTCCATAGTGATACTGCCTTGGAAATCCAAGAAGGGGTTGCTATGAGTCAGGTCCAACTCGATGGCATATAACAACAACATAGATACTTCAAGGAGCTCTGGTGGTGCTGTGGTTAAAGCATAAGGCTGCTAACTAAAAGGTCAGTAGTTTGAATCTACCAGTTGCTCCACAGGAGAAAGATGGGGGCAGTCTGGTAATGCAAAGATTTACAGCCTTGGAAACCCTATGGAGCAGTTCTATTCTGTCCTACAGGGTTGCTATGAGTTGGAATCAACTTGACAG
The DNA here is from genome assembly GCF_000298275.1 of Orycteropus afer afer. Classification (NCBI taxonomy): domain Eukaryota; kingdom Metazoa; phylum Chordata; class Mammalia; order Tubulidentata; family Orycteropodidae; genus Orycteropus; species Orycteropus afer. Next base: position 1,996,289 of record NW_006921623.1, on the reverse strand, counting down.
CAATGGGTTTGGATAGATACTTCTATCTGTTCTCACCTATATACATACCTGTACCTACTCATGTACCAATTTGCCTATACCCAACATTTTGTTGTTGTTATGTGCCATCAAGTCGGACCCGACTCATAGCGACCCCTTCTTGGGTTTCTGAGGCAGTATCACTAAGGAAGTAGATTGCCCCATCTTCCTTCCGAGGAGTGGCTGGTGGATTTGAACTGCTAGCCTTCTGGTTAGCAGTCAAGTGCCTTAGGCACTACGCTACCAGAGCTCCCATACCCAACATAAACACTTGTTTTACTTTGATTGTACTGTGCTCACTATATCCTCATTTGATGGCACTTATCTCTTCACCAAAAATAGCTAGTCTCTACTGAATAAAGTGTACTTTCCCCACCACCCTCCCTAATAACCACTAATGAACCCAATGAACATTGATCTCTTTATATTTATCTATTCTCATCTTTTTATAAAAGAGGGATCATACAATATTTCTTTTATGCATGACTTATTTCATTTAATATTATATCTTCCATGTCCATCTATGTTGTAATATATTTCATAGACTCATCATTCTTTATGGTTGCATAGTATTCCATCAGGAGCTCTGGTAGCATAGTGGCTAAAGCACTTGACTGGTAACCAGAAGGCTGGCGGTTCAAACCCATCAGCCACTCCTCGGAAGGAAGGTTGGGCAATCCTACTTCCGTAGTGATACTGCCTTGGAAACCCAAGGAGGGGTCTCTATGAGTCGGGGCCGACTCGATGGCACATAACAACAACAACAGTATTCCATTGTATGTATGTGCCACAATTTGCTCATTCATTCATCCATTAACGGACACTTCAGTTGTTTTTATTTATTTGCTTTATGAATAAAGCAGCAATGAATATAGGTGTGCACATTCCTGTTTGTGTCGTACTTTTAGGTCTATAGGGTACCGCACATAACAACAACAACAACAGGGTATATGCCTTGAAGTGGTATTATTGGATGATGGGATAGTGCTATTTCTAGTTTTTTTGAGAAAGTTTCATCCTGTTTTCTGTAACAGTTGTATCATTTTATGGTCCTGCCAGCTGTGGATAAGGGTTCCAATCTCCCTCTGTCCTCACTAACATTTGTTATCTTTTTTTTTTTTTTTTTAAATCAGTGCCATTTTAGTTGGGGTGAGATGGTATCTTATCATAGTTTTTTTTGTGATGGCTCTACTTTAAAAAGAGGTAGAATAATTAACAACTGTCTCTTTTGTCATGAGACCAGAAGAACTAGATGGTTGCTGCTTACCATTACTGAGCATTTTGATCAAAGACTCTATAGAAGAATCCTGATCAAAAGGGAGAAAGTGTAGAACAGAATTTCAAATTCTCATGGAATCCAGATTTTCTGGAGCCATGGAGGGTGGCTGAACCCCTGAAACAATTACCTTGAGATAATCTTTAAACCAGGGCTTCAAACTGGTTCATTCTGGATTCACCCTCTGCTGAGAATTTGCATTTTGATCCCAGAAAAAACTGAATCAGAATCTACATTTTAACAAGATCCCCAAGTCAGAAGATGGTGAAATAGGCAGACAAGCCACCCAGACCCTCCACAACAAAGAAATAAGAAACCAACTGAGACAGACACAGAAGATAATCCTGGAACCCTGAGCTTCAAAGGGAAGGATAAAGAAATGGATTAAATGCTGACTAATAGAAGAAGCTGAAAGAAAACAGCAAATAAGGAGACAAACAGAGTTGTGGATCGTTGGCTAGCCTGATGGGGTGGCAAGTGATATTCTGATCCAGGCAACAACTTGATAATCAGTTCCGCTTGCCAAGGACTGTGTGGGCAACCATACTGGTGGATGATGACCAGAAAGGTGCAATATTCCCCTGAACACCACACCCTCTCAGTATACAGAGATATGGCCATCACCCACCTTCTGGACCAGCAGGAATTCCATCCTGGACCAGGCACCCTGCCACCAGCTGCCTTCTGAGCAGACAATAACTAGTCCCAGGATTGAGTATCCTACTCCAAGTTATTTTTTGGGCCAGTAGGAACTTTTTCTAAGACCAGGTACCCTGCACACAGTCAGCTTTCGGGATAGCAGGAACTTTTTTCAGAGAACGGGACCCTATGCCCAGTTACCTTTACAGAGAGTAGGAATTTTGTCTGGGACCAGATACCCTGCACATAGCTACTTTTTGAGACAGCAGGAACTCTCTCTGGAACCAGGTTACTTGCTCCCAATCACCTTTTGGACTTGCAGGAACTTTTTCTGGGGCCAGGTTCCCTGCCCCCCAACATCTTCTGGGCCAGCAGGAACTCATTTGGAGTCAGGCAGCCTGCCCCAAGTTGCCTTCTGGGTAGATAGGAACTAGTTCCAAGATCAGCTGCCCTCCTCTCAGCTACTTTTTAGGCTGGCAGGATCTTTTGCTGGGACCACTCATCCTGTCCCCACCTGCTTTTTATGGCTGTCAAGAATTCCTTCTAGAATGAGGGGTCTTGCTCCCAGCCACCACTTGGTCAGCAGGAACTTTTTCCAGGCCCAGTTACCCTGACCTCAGATATCTTCTGACTCACTGGGAACCTGCTTGGGAACAGGCATCCTGCCCCCAGTTCCCTTCTGAGTAAGAAGAAACTAGGATCTGGATTAGGTGCTCTGCTTCCCACTACCTGCTTGGCCAGCAGGAACATAGCCCAGGTGCCTGCGTACATCTCCCCACTACAGTTTTGTTTTTGTTTGTTTGTTTTTTAATTATTCTATTTTTTCCCCTTCTATCTTTCTTTCTGTTTTAGTTTTCTTTCCCTTCCCTGGTTCTTGATGTTGTCTTTTTACTTTTCATGGTTGCCTTCTTTTTCCTTTCTTTTCCTCTTTACAATCTTCTTCTGGCATTTCTCTCTCTCTTTTTTTTCCTCTACTCCTCTTTTTCCCTTGCTATCTTATCTTTCCCCTCAACCTAATGCTTTTTTTTTTTTTTCCCTATTTGTCCTCCTTTTGTCTTTTTTTCCTTTTTATGTTCATTTACTGTTTTTCCTTTTTGTGGCTATTGTTTTCTTATGCTGTATGTGTTTTTTTTTCTCTTGTTTTTATTTTTATTTTTTGTTCCACCAGATGGGAGACAACAACTGTGCCCACACAAGCCAACCACATCCACACCTTCTGCAGCCCCACCCACTAGGTGAGGACCACCACCAACTTCTGCACCAACTGATCAATGACAGACAGTGGCCAATTCCAGTCCAACCTACCATCCACTTCTCTACATGAACAGCTAACAGAGATCCATGCACACAACCTCATCCTTGATCACACCCACAAGGAGACAGATGGTGAGTACCTAAGTGCTGCCAAGCTAGCAAACAGAGTAGCACATCAGCCCTGTTTATATATATAAATATATATATATAATCAGAAAGAAGAGCAAGAAGAAGAAGAAAGCCTAAGATTTATAAGATTTATATGGGACATCAAAAGGTATAACTTAAGTACAACTGGAATTTCAGAACAGGAAGAGACAAATTAAACCACAGAGAAAACTTTTGAACATTTGTTGTAAGAGAACTTCCCCAATATGGAAAATGAGAGTATATACATTCAAGAATTTCAATGAACCCCAAAGAGGATAGATCCCAAAAGAAGCTCACCAAGAGATATCATAACAAAACTTGCCAAAGCCGAAGACAAAGAAAAAATACTGAAAGCAGCGTGGGAAAAACTAAAAGTTACTTACAAAGGGCAATCAATAAGACTAAGCTCTGATTTCTTGGCAGAAACCATGGAGATGAGAAGGCAATGGGATGACATAGATAAAACCCTGAAAGAAAAAAAAAATCAAACTGTCTTGGTTTTCTAATGATTTTGTAACAGAAGTACCACAAGTGGATTGCTTTAATGAACAGATTTATTCTCCTACAGTTTAGGAGGCTAGAAGTCTGAGTTCAAAGTGTCAGCTCTAGGGGCTGGATGAAGGCCCCTTGACATTAGGTTTCAGATTTGCTTCCTGTACCAGGCCCACTAGAGCTGGAAGCTTTTTCTGACTCATGCAGTTGCTGGCTGCTGAGGTTGATGAACCCAAGATCGACAGGTAAAATGACATAATCCCAAGATTGGCAGGAACATGGCAGGCCAAGACTCAGCCAAATGCAGGGTCCAGATGTGCCAAAAGCTGGAGACCTATCTCAGAGCTTCTCCATATATACTAAAAGCAGGATACACCCCAAAGTCAGCTCCCTTTCCACTGATTAACATTTCACAGTAGATCCCACCATGGAGGGATTATAGTCTCATCATGGGGAATAACTACATCCAGCTGCCAACCTGCTCAAAGCTGTGGCCTGGCCAAGCTGACACACAATCTTAACTGCCATGCCAACCAAGAATTATATACCCAACAAAATTGTCCCTCTAGTATGATGGCATAATTAGAATAATTCCAGATAAATGGAAAGTAAGAGAATTTGTTAAAACCAGATCAACCTTACAAGAGATGCTAAAGGGCATCTTTCAGACAGGGAACCAATAATAGTAGACAACAACTGATTACTAACATACATAACACCATAACCCAAAAATCAACCCAGATATACAAGTATCCAAAATAAAATGAACTTGCAAGACTGTAAACAGGGAACCAAAGACATCAATTAGTAGATGAAGACAACTACAAACCAAAAAGAGGGAATAAATAGTGTAGGTATAGAACTTCCAAATGGTGAGGAAGTCAAGATCATTTCAAAATAGAATGGACTGTTTTAAACTTGGGAAGACAATAATAAATTACAAGTAACCTCAAAGAAAATTAATAAACCTCATCAAAATAAAAAAAAAGAGGAAAGGCACAAATATTTAGCAAATACTAAAACAATAGCAACAAAATAAATGAAAAAATTTCATAAACAAAATGAGCTCAGCACAGAAAATTATATGGAACAAAGAAATCAGCAAGACTACAATAAAACATATAACAAAATGATAGCAATGAATTCATGCCTGTCAATATTACACTGAAAGTAAATGGATTAAATGCACCAATCAAGAGACAGAGAGTGGCAGAGTGGATAAGAAAACATGACACATCAATATGCTGTCCACAGAGACACATCTTAGATACAAACACAAAAATAGACTAAAAATCTAATGTTGGAAAAAAAATATAACAACCAAATGGCAATCAAAAAAAGAGCAGGGGTAACAATATTAATTTCTGATAAAATAGACTTTAAGACAAAAACCACCATGACAGACAAGGAAGAATATTATATAATGATCAAAGGATAAATCAAAAAAAGAAGTCGTAACCATAATACATCTCTAAGTACCCAATGAAAGAGCCCCAAACACATAAATAAAACTTTAACAGAATTGAAAAAACAAACAGATGACTTCACAGTAACAGTAAGAGACTTTAATATACCACTTTAAATGATGGATAGAACAACTGGAAAGAAACCCAACAAAGACACAGAAGAGCTAAAAATATAATCAATCTACTTGACCTTGTAGATATATACAGAGCACTTCACCCAACAAAAGCACAATATACATTCTTTTCCAGTGCACATGGAACATTCTCCAGAATAGACCATATGCTAGGCCACAAAGCAAGAGTCAATAAATTTTAAAACATCAAAATACTACAAAGCGTCTTCTCAGATCACAATGCTATAAAATTAGAAATCCACTGTACAAAGATCACAGAAGAAAAGCAAACACATGGAAAATGAATAGCACCCTCCTTAAAAGCTACTAGGTAATAGAAGAAATGAAAAATGAAATTTAAAAATTCCTTGAATTGCACAGATTGCTTTGGGTAGTATTGACTTTTTCACAATGTTCGGTCTTCTTATCCATGAGCATGGTATGTTCTTCCATTTATGTTGATCTCTTATTCTTGTATAGTGTTATAGTGATAATCAGTTATAGTGATAGCCAGCACCATTTGTTAAAGCAACTATCTCTTCCCTATTTAATGGATTTTGGCCCTTTGTCAAAGATCAGCTGACTGTAGGTCGATGGACCTATTTCTGAGTTCTCAATTCTATTCCATTGGTTTATGTCTGTTGTAAAAATACCAGGTTGTCTTGACTACCGTGGCTACATAGTAGTAGATTTTGAGATCTGGGATGTGAGACCTCCTACTTTGTTCTTTAATGTTGTTGTTGTTAGGTGCTGTTGAGTCTTTTCTGACTCATAACAACCCTCCACCTTACCAAGCATGACATCCTTCTCCAGGGAATGGTCTTTCTGATAACATGACCAAAGTATATGAGACAAAGTCTGGCCATTCTCGCCTCCAAGGAGCATTCTGGCTGCACTTCCTCCAGGACAGACCTGTTAGTTCTTTCAGCAGTTCACGGCACTTTCAGCATTCTTGGCCAACACCACAGCTCAAAAGCATCAATTCTTCTTTGGTCTTCCTTATTCATTGTCCAGATCTCACATGCATATGAAGCGATTGAAAATACCATGGCTTGTGTCAGGTGCACCTTAGTCCTCAAAGAGAATCTTTGCTTTTCAGCACTTGAAAGAGGTCCTTTGCAGCCGATTTGCCCAGTACTATACGTCGTCTGGGGAGATCTGGTAGTGTAGTGCCTAAGGCACTTGACTGCTAACTAGAAGGCTGGAAGTTCAAACCCACCAACCACTCCCTGGAAGGAAGGTTGGGCAATCTACTTCCATAGTGATACTGCCTCAGAAACTCAAGGAGGGGTTGCTATGGATGCAACCCATATGGATCCCACTCCACGGCAATGGTTGTGTTGCATACGTTAACTGATGTCCTGACTGCTGCTTCCATTGGCATGGATTGTAGAACCAAGCAATGTGAAGTCTTTGACAATTTCAATCTTTGCTCCTTTTATCGTAATGTTGCTTTATAGGACCAGTTGTGAAGATTTTTATTTTCTTTATATTGAGATGTAATCCATACCGCAAACTGTATTCTTCAATCTTCATCAGTAAGTACTTCAAAGTCATCCTCACTTTCAGCTAGCAAAGTTGTGTTGTCAGTATATCGTGGGTTGTTAATGATTCTTCCTCCAATCCAGATACCACATTCTTCTTCATATAGTCCAGCTTCTCAAACTATTTGCTCAGCATACAAATTGAACCAGTATGGTGAAAGGATACAACCCTGATGCCACTCCCTTCTTGATTTTAAACCATGTAGTGTTCCCTTTTTCTGTTGAATGACAGCCTCCTGGTCTATGTACAGGTTCCTCATGAGTACAATCAAGTGTTCAGGAATTCCTATTCTTCTCAATGTTATCCACAATTTGTTATGATCCACACAATCAAGTGCTTTTGCATAGTCAATAAAACACAAGTAAACATCTTTCTGGTATT
>NW_006921623.1:1958114-1963793 GCF_000298275.1 Orycteropus afer afer | reverse complement strand
GATTATCCTCTGTGTCTGTGTTAATTGGTTTCCCTTTTCTTTGTTGAAGAGGGTCTGTGCAATCCTTCTGCCTAGTCCGCCATCTTGCCCCGCCTCTCCACTGGCCCTCTTTTTTATTTTAGTGCGAAGTTTTATCATTTTTCTTTGAGGTTACCCTGTGATTTTTAATTTTCTTAAGTTTAGAACAGTCTGTTCTATCTTGCAGTTGTTTTGACTCCCCTACTATTTAGAAGTTCTGTAACTATAGTTTTTTCCCTCTTTTTGGTTTGTAGTTGTCCTCATTTGTCAATTGATGTCTCCAGTTCCCTGTTTACAATCTTGTAGACTTATTTACTTTGGATACTTCCATAAGTGTGTTGGTTTCTGGGTTATGTCATCAAGTGTGTTAATTATCAGTTGTTGTTAGCTGTTGTTTCTTCTCTGTCCAAAGGACTACCTTTAGCATCTCTCGTAAGGTTGATCTGGTTTTAACAAATTCCCTTAATTTCTGCTTATCTGGAAATCTCCTAATTTCACCATCACATTTGAGGGACAATTTTCCTGGGCATATAATTCTTGGTGGAAATTTTTCTCTTTCAGGGTTTTACATATATCATCCCACTGTCTTCTCGCCTGCATGGTTTCTGCCAAGAAATCAGAGCTTAGTCTTATTGGTTGCCCCTTGTAGGTAACTTTTTGTTTTTCCTGTGCTGCTTTCAGGATTCTTTCTTTGTCTTTGGTTTTGATAAGTTTGATGATGATATGTCTGGGTGATTTTCTTTTGGGGTCTATCCTGTTTGGGGTTTGTTGGATTTCTTGAATGGATATATTTTCATCTTTCATTACATCAGGGAAATTCTCTTCCAACAAGTCTTTGACACTTTTCTCTGTGGTTTTAATTTTCCTTTTCCTGTTCTGGAATTCCAACTACTCATAGGTTATTCGTTTTGATGGTATTCCACATGAACCTTAGGCTTTCTTCATTTTGTTTTGATCTTTTTTTCTGATTGATTCCTTTCCAAAGAAGTGTTCAGGTGTTTGTCTTCAATCTCACTAATTCTGTCTTCCATTGATTCAATTTTACTCCTTTGCCTGTTCAATTTGTTATTTAATTCTGAAAATTTAGTATTAATCTTCTGGATTTCTATCTGTAGATTTTGTAGTATTCCTATTTTTTCATTCCTTTCATCGTTTTGTTCTTGTGTTGTCTTTCGAAATGTTCTAGGCTTTTCTCTGTGTCTCCCTCAATTTTGTCAGTGTTTTCCTTGATCTGTCTCTCAATCCATTGAAGGTACCTAAATACAATTCTTTTGAATTACTTACCAAGGAGTTCCAATGCTGCTTCTTCCTTGGGGTTGTTTTGGTTCTGCATCCTGGGCCCTTGTTTCTCCTGCTTTATCTTGTTTCTTTGTGTGGACTGTGATGCTCTGTTGTCTTTGAGACATTGTGATGTTTTTGTGTTTATATTTAATAGGTGTTGTATGTTGGAGTGATTTGCCCATGATTTTAATTTTCTTTGGATGTTATCTACATAAACAGAGTACTGTGCTCCTCTATTCACTATTTGGCAGCATTTATACCTTCACCACCTGTCTTCTTTCCCTTTGTCAGCCTCCCATATGTCCCTGCAGTCCTTGGCAAATGGAGCCTATTCTTAGGTCCCTAGAATCTTGATGAGAATGCTGTCACTTTAAAATCCAAAATGGCCACCACTTGTAAACATTCAAAATGGCTGCACACTCGGTCACTTTAAATATCCAAAATGACTGCCGCTTGTAAACAATCAAAATGGCTGTGCCCTCTGGACAGCTGGAAGTCCACAGCTCAGTTTTTCTCCCTCCTTGCTGTTTCCCTTCCTAGTCATAGGCCACCAGCACAGTTGTCCTTGAAGCCCTTGGTGACCAGGGCTGATCTTTAGGTCAATTTTCAGTTCACAACACCACTTGGAAATATTCAGGCTGTTGATCCCGTCAGAGTAGCTGATAGTCTACTGCTCTGACTGTCTCCATACTCACTGTTTTCATTCAGGTTTTTCCACTAGTTGGTGCCAAATCCACTTCTTTATACTTCCTTTCAAAGCTCAGTGCTCCAGGATTATATTCTGTATCTCTGTCAATTGGCTTCTCTTTTCTTTGTTGAGGAGGATCTGTGTAGCTTGTCTGCCTATTCCGTCATCTTACTGGAAGTCTTCTCTTCTAGGTTTTCAAATTTGTTGGAGTATAGTTCTTCACAGTATACTGATATTATCCTTTTTATTTTGGTTGGTTCTGATGTGACATCATCCACTTCATTTCTTATTCTTGTTATTTGCATCTTCTGCTTCTTTTCCTTTGTTAAATTTGCCATTGGTTTATTGATTTTATTAATCTTTTTCAAATAACTTACTTCTAGTCTTGTTGATCATTTGTATTGTTTTTATCTCTTCTGTTTCATTTATTTCTGCTAGAATTATTATTATTTCTTTTCTTCTGGTGACTATAGGCTTTTTTGCTGCTCTTTTTATAATTGCTGGAGATGTTGGGTTAAGATGTTGATTTTTCCTCTTTCTTCTTTTTTTGTTGGGAGCATTTATTGTTATAAATTGCCCTCTGAAGTCTTCTTTGCTGTGTTCCAAAGATTTTGGGATGTTGTGTTTTCATTCTTGTTTAATACAAGGCATTTTAAATTTCATTTCTTCTATTACTTTGTAATTTTTAAGGAGGGTGTTATTCAGCAATAACAGCAAAGTTTAACAAAACAGAATATAATAAATACTAGCAAGAGTGTGGAGAGATTGGAACTCTTATAGTCTGCTGTTGTTGTTGTTGTTATTTGCCGTCAAGTCGGCCCCGACTCATAGCGACCCCTCCTTGGGTTTCCGAGGCAGTATCACTACGGAAGTAGGATTGCCCAACCTTCCTTCCGAGGAGTGGCTGGTGGGTTTGAACCGCCAGCCTTCTGGTGAGCAGTCAAGTGACTTAGGCACTATGCTACCAGAGCTCCATAGTCTGCTAGTGAGACTGTAAAATGATACAACCACTGTGGAAAATGGTATGGCACTTTCTTTAGAAATTGGAAATAGAAATACAATTTGATCCAGCAATCCCATTACTAGTTATATCCAAAAGCAGTGAGAGTGAGGACACAGACATATGCACACCTATGTTCATCCCAGCACTATTCACAATAGCAAAGAGATGGAAACAACCTAAGTGTCCATCAGTGGAGGAATGGATAACCAAACTACGGTATATACACACAATGCAGTACTATGCAACATTGAAGAATAAGGAAGACTTCACAAAATGCTTCATAACATGGATGAACTTGGAGGACATTATGCTGAGTGAAAAAGTCAATCACATAAAGACAAATACTACATGAGTCAGGGATTTACACATGGATGGAAACTTTCTTTGTTGGTTACCAGGGATGGAAAGTGAAGGGAGGGAAAATGCTATTTAAATAAGAGACACATATTGGTTTGGGTAATATGAAAGGCAATAAACCAAAAGTGAGTGATCTGCACAATAACACTAAGGAAAAGGAAGGCACAGAGTTATGCACAAGAGGTAAATGCTATTACATACACAATATTAATGTGTATTACATACACAAAGGTAAATGCTATTACATACACAATATTGCAGTATCAGTAATAAATGTTAATCTATGGATAGTACATAGATAAAACCAAACCAAACTCATTGCCATTGAGTTGATTTGACTCATAGCAACCCCTCCTTGGGTTTCCGAGGCAGTATCTCTATGGAAGTAGATTGCCTAGTCTTCTTTCCCACGAGGGGCTGGTGGGTTTGAACTGCCAACATTCTGGTTAGCAGTCAAATGCCTTAGGCACTATGCCATCAGAGTATATAGGTAGACAGGCAAGAAGGATTGGGTATAGGCAGGTGAAAGGGAATACACACATGACCAATTAGGTTTGGCAGATGATATTTCACATACATATCTGTATATGCTATAAACTAAATTCATTGCCGTCGAGTTGGATCCAACTCATAGCAACCCCTCCTTGGTTTTCCAAGGTGGTATCACTACAGAAGTAGATTGCCCAACCTTCCTTCCGAGGAGTGGCTGGTGGGTTTGAACCGCCAACCTTCTGGTTAGTAGTGAAATGCCTCAGGCACTATGCCACCAGAGCTCCCATATGCCATAAGAATTGTTGTTGTTGTTGTTATGTGCCATAAGAATATATATATATATATAATTGAAATAATATATAAGGAGCTCTGGTGGTGTAGCACCTAAGGCATTTGACTCCTAACCAGAAGGTTGGTGGTCAAAACCACCAGCCACTCTGCAGAAGGAAGACTGGGCAATCTACTTCTGTAAAGATTGACCACCTTGGAACCACAAAGGTGGTTGCTATGAGTTGGAATCGACTCAATGGCAATGGCAGTGCGTTTGGTTTATATAATATATATACATATATGTAAGAGTTAACAGGGGCCAAATTCATGATAACTTCTTAGCCACAGCCAAACAACTTGTGAGAGTGAATCACTGGGCCCATGGGGTTGCAACCATGTCGAGGGGGACATCAAGCTCAATTAGCATAACATAGTACACAAAAACAATGTTCTACCTCCTACTTTGGTGGGTATGACTAGTGTTTTAAAAGCTTGCGAGTGGGCACCTAAGATGCAAAAATTGGTCTCTTCTCATCCAGAGTAAAGAAAAGTGAAGAAAATAAAAGACACATAGAAACAATTAGTCCAAGGGACTACTGAGTGGACCATGCAAATCTCCACCTACATGACCCTGAAACCAGAAAAACTAGATGGTACCCAGCTACTACTGTCAACCACTTGGAAAGAGATCATTGTAGAAGGTCCTGGATAGAGTGGAAGAAAAATGTGGAAAAAACTCAAGATCATTAAAAAAAAAAATGACCAAATTGTCATAACATACTACACAAAAATATTGTTCCACTTCCTACTTTGGTCAGTAGTGACTGGGATCTTAAAAGTTTACAAGCGGCCATCTAGATGCAACAATGTGTCTCTTCTCATCCAGAGCAAAGAAGAATGAAGAAAACCAAAGACTCATGAAAATAATTAGTCCAAGGGAGTGGTACACCATGCAAACCTCAGCCTATACAACTATGAGACTAGAAGAACTAGATGGTTCCTGGCTACCACTGTCAACCACTCAGAGGGTGATCTATGTAGAAGATCCTGGATAGAGTGGGTGAACAATGTGGAACAAAACTCAAAATCATTAAAAAAAAAAAAAGGTACCAAGTTTACTGGTCTGATAGAGCTTGATGAAATCCTTGAGACTATGGCCCCTAGCTGCCCTTCAGGTCTCAAACTGAACACACTTTGGTGGCTTCCAGCCAAACAAAAGACAGGTGGATGAGGTGAACATTTACATTAGGTAGATATACTCCTTGGAACGATCAATCATGGGCAAATAGAAGGGCTGTGTATGCATACGGAGACAGCTCAGGGGGTGGGGCAGGAGTGCATGGGAGGGAAGGACACAGGGAAGAGGTGGCTATGGGGAGGAAGTGGGAGGAGAGCTGTTGCATTGTGGCAGATTGCAGTCAATGTTATGAGACAAAGGGTATATGAAATGCTGTGTGGAGGATGAATTTTCTCTGTAAACTTTTATTTATTTATTTATTTATTATTGTGATTTGGGTGAAGATTTACAGAGCAAATTCACTTTCCATACAGCAGTTCACATATACTTTGT
>NW_006921623.1:1942908-1943393 GCF_000298275.1 Orycteropus afer afer | reverse complement strand
CCACTCAGTTAGACACAAATTACAATTGAATAACCATCAAAAAACTAAAAGCCCATGGATGAAAAACACCCCATGTAATCACACAGGAGCAGTAATCAAAAAAAGAGAAAAGGGAAAAAACAAGCAAACCTGCAATATCTGGGGATAGAGCACTAAGAAGAAAAAAAAAAGTAGGGAAGGAGAATAATAATTGAAGAAAAAAACAGGAAGAATGCAAAAAGGAAAAACAAGGAATGGGGTTAGTCATGAGAAAAAAAAAAGTGGGAGGAAGGAAAAAGAAAAAAAAAAACAACCTTAAATTGGGGGAGGGAGGGCAGAATTTCAACCAGGCACCGGGAAAAGAAACAAAATGCTGAAAACTAGGACCTGGTAGGGGAAGCTAAAGAATAATAATAAAAAGGACAAAAGTATTAATAATGTTAGTTGGTTTGAAATGGACAAATACAAGCAAACTAATCACCGGGAAAAAGAAAGCAAAAAAGAAA
>NW_006921623.1:1904407-1941603 GCF_000298275.1 Orycteropus afer afer | reverse complement strand
CTTTAAGCCTGGAATTCAACTCACTCCCATGGCTTCCAGCCAAACAATAGTCAAGCATATAAGGTGAACATTTATACCAGGTAGATACACTCCTTAGAACAATCAACCATGGGAGACCAGAAGGGCAAGGAGATAGCTCAGAAGGCAAGAATTCATAGGAAAGAAGGACATGGGGAAAAGGTACCACAGGGAGGAAGTGGGAAGAGAGCTGTTACATTATGGGGATTGCAATCAATGTCATGAAACAAAATGTGTATGAACTGTTGTATGAAAATTGAATTAGCTCTGTAAACTTTCACCCAAATCATAGTGAAAAAAAAAAGTGGAGGTTGGTCCCATTGGAGGACAGTTGCTGTGGTCTGGTTCCTGCAAGCTTGTTGGAATTGGGAGGCCCAGAGCTTTATGCTGTGCCTTGCATGTGGATGTGAGGTGTTCAGTACTGACTACCACATATCTAATGAATGAATGTTTAAATGGATAAATGAACTATTAACAGTGACTTCAGCCTGATGGAGGGTAGAGATCACAAAGTCCCTTGCCTGCCCTATCCTGCCCTGGGGACCCTATTGGGCACCTCTGCTGGGTGCATATTGCATACCTATGCTTGCATGTGGAGGTGTGCTCTTGTTGTGGGTGGTGGATATTCCCTCCTTCTGGCCTACTTGGGCTCTGGGTGTGCCTATTCTGGAAGGAAGTGCAGGGATAAGGGTGGGGCCTTGAGGACCTAGAAGCCCTGAGACTAGACCATGATTGGGTGCCAGACAGGAAGAGCAGGTTGGGGTGGGAACTGTCCCTTATCCTCCATTCTTCCTTTTTCCTTGACCAAAGTGACCAGAGGCCACACACACAGGCCTGGTTTGAAGAGGGCCAGGTACAGAAGTGAGGACCCAAGGTTGCCCTTATTCAGAGGTCTCTTATGGGAGTTAGGTTGATGAGGTAATGAGGGACAGAGGAAAGGTTGCCCTGGGGGCCCAAACATCTAAGCTACTGCAGGCATGGCATGTGTCCTGGGTGCCATTTGAAGGAAAGTGCCACTGAGCAGTTTCTATTAACCCGGTAGGGCCCAATGTCCTTCCTCATGTACAACAGACAGTGATATAAGGAGGGGCATAAGTTCAAGGCAGAGCCAGTGGAGGCACAGAATGACATTCTGAGGCATCACAAATATGAAAGACACTTGGCTGAGGCAGCTGACTCATCCCTGCTATCAGTATCTCAAAACAAAAACAAAAGCAAAAACCACAACTCACTGCCATAGCGACCCCCATTGGGATTCCAAGGCTATAAACCTTTACAGAAGCAGACTGCGTGCCTCATCTTTCTTCCGTGGATTGGCTGGTGGGTTCCAACCACTGACCTTTTGGTTAGCAGCCAAATGCCTTGACCACTATACCACCAGAGTTCCTTGCTATCAACGTCTACTCTTCTTGGAATTGCCGAGGATGGGACGGTGCAATTTAGAGATTGCCCTTCATGCTGGTTAACCTCACTGCGTCCCTGCTCAGGAAGGCCCAGGGGTGAGGTAGGAAGACAGGTCCCAGATTCTGTTCTAATTGGGTCAACCCAGGCAAGTCATTCACCTTCCTAAGCTTCAGTTTCTTCATATGTAAAATGGGGACTGCAACAAGCCCTGCGTATAGCACACTTCCTTCTAGACGACTACGACTCATAGTGACCCTATGGGACAAAGTCAAAGTGCTCCATAGGGTTTCCAAAGCCTGTTTTACTGAAGCAGCCTATCCCATCTTTCTGCAGCGGAGCAAATAGTGGGTTCCAGCCGCCGACCTTTGGGTTAGCAGCTGAATGCTTTGAGCACTGCGCCACCAGCAGTCCTTAAACCCTGCCTTGGAAGTTGTTAATGAGGAAATTGGATGTGACTGGAGCTTGGTAAACTGCAGGGGGCAGTAGGAGCGGCGGGCCCTCCGGGATTAAGGACTCAGCCCAGAGGAGAGTGTTGAAGGAAGGGAAGGAGGTGCCCCTATTGTGAGCCCGCTTTCCCAGGAAACCCCCTTCCCCACTGATGTCCCCCTCTTCCGCCCAGGACACCGCGGGGCCAGATGCCTAGGGTTGTTCTCTCCCTTGCCGGCTGCCCAGGCAGGATGCCAGGGCAGGCGGGGCTTCGCGCAGGCGGGCGGAGACGGCAGGAAGCGCCGCGCCGCGCGGAGCCGGGGACTCTGGGAGCCAGCGGGGATACGCCTGCTTCTGAACCGCCGACTGCCTCAGGCCGCCAGCCAACGGGCTCCGAAGGCCTGGGCAGTCCGGGGTAAAGGTCTAGCTACCTGGGTCGCCCTCTCGACCGGCTGGGCGGCTGCGCAGGGGCCTGGGCCGGGGCGGGTGGGGGCAGGGAACTTGCCGCTGAACTTTCCGGTCTGGGAGAGTGAGGCAGAACTGGTGCCCTGAATGGTGGACGTCTGGCAGGTTCTCCTTCTTGGGCTCAGAAGCTGATTGCAACTGGGAGACGTGTTTGGGACCCAGTTTGGTAGGAGGCCACTGAACCTGAGGGAAAACAGTCTCTGTACTTCTTCACTGTGCCACTCCCTTTCTTACTGTCTTGGAGACCTGGGCTGAAGGTCGGAAGAATTGCCAGCCCCTCCACGAGTGCCATCTTGATTCAGTGGCCCTGGTTCTGATTCTAACCCACTGAGCCATATGCCGTTTTTCTCTAGCTTGCTCAGGTTTCTGGAGCCCCCTCTTAACCTTTCCCCAATCGTGGGATCTGCTTTGAGCCCATCAGCACCCTCCACTGGTCTGCTCCACTAAGGCAGGTGGGCTCAAAGTATCCAGCCCTCCCTAATTGTGTCTTATTTATTTATTTATTTTATTGTGCTTTAGGTGCAAGTTTACAGAGTAGAGTTTGCTTTACATCCAAAATGTGTACATTTGGTTTCACTCCCCCGTTACCATCCCCAACCCTAACTCTCCTCCCCTCCCTGCCCAGTAAGCAAACACCGCCCCCCCCCGCCCTCCTTGCCCCCCATCCCCGTGCCTCTCACAGTTATGCACTCCTGTGTGTCCTGCATTTCCTCCCAGTGAATGTTACCCCTTTGGTGTCCTGTGGTTGATTGCTCCAAGGGATGCATCTCCATAGAGCATGTGGGTGCGTCACCCTGGGTTGAGTGGTCTGCGTGTACATCTTATTTACTGTTGGGCTAAAAGCTAGCCCCTGAGAATGAGTTTTATTGCAGGCCCGAAGTGTATCCCAGGGCCATAGTATTGGGGGTCCCACCAGAGTCCATCCGACCAGTAATTCTGGTCATTATGGTGTTTTTGGATTTTGTTCCACCTTTTTCCTCCCACTTCATCCAAGATCTACAGTTTTGAGCCTTTCCTGAGTGGTTGGCATTGGTAGCCAGGCACTATGTAGTTCTTCTGGTCTTGAAGTCCATCATGTCCTAGGGCTGATTGCTTCCAAATGTCCCTTTTTTTTTTTTTTTTTTGCATTCTTCTTCAGACGATAGGAGACCATTAGTTGCTGCATCTTAGATGGCCACTTGACATTAGGGAAAGGGAGGACACCGAATGGTGCACATAAGATATAGATGACAGAGGCTAATACCGGTATTAGCATTACTATTAACACCAAACACCAGGCTACAGATAAACACATAAACATCTGAGAAGATCAGATGGGAGTCAGTGAACAGGATTATACTATAGACCAAGGATAGATTCAGCTGAGGCTATCTTGCACACATATCAGTGATACAAAATACCTGCAATCCTTACAGAAACAACAGAAGACAGACATAGGACAATCCCTCAGAGACAGCCAGACACTGTGGGAGAGAGATCCGATGGATCTATCGACTTAGGACCATAGTATTGAGGGACACCCAACTCAACTGGCACAATAAAACATAAAAATCTTGCTCCACAACCTACATTGGTGAGTAGCAACTGTGGTCCTAACTGTGTCTTGTCAGTAAGGAGCCACAACCTCAATGAAGGAGACCAGGCACCTAATAGGAGCCCCCTCCATTTGTTAGAAGAGAGCTTGGCTACATCAGGAAAGACATCCCAGAAGAGGAACCTTTGAGCAGGGTCTTAAAAGATTGACGATCTGACAGAGGAGGAAAGTCATTCCAAGCTGAGAAAAGCGTACTAACTAAGTTAGGAAAGTGTGAGCAAGAATTTGTGGGCCTGGCAAATAGGGCACCGGTGGGGCTAATCCAAGGATGTTTCAACTCTGTAAGTAACCTAGAAATTTGGGGAGGTGGCTGGTGGCTAGGAGAGGGGTTGGAATGGGATGAGACCCGAGGCAGAGAGACCAGTGGGGAGATGGGAGTCCCTGTAAGTCCTAGGAGGGGCTGAGTTAGCACTGGGGTGATACAACAGAGCCACACAGGCAAAGCTTTGGGAGGAGGAATTGCTAGGACTGTTTGGATTGACTGAAAGAGGGGGCAAGAATTTGAAGAGATAGAGGTCAGGTGTCTAGTCTAATTTATGTGGCTGGGAAGACCTGTAGCAAATAACTAAAAGGAGAAGGAGAATGAGTTTTACAGCCATAAAGTTTGAAGCACTGGCAGGAGATTCATACGGAGATGTCAAGCAGCAAGTTTATTTATTTATCTATTTATTATTGATGCCAGCCTCAAAAGCAGCTTACATGAAAGTCACAGAGAAGATAAAATGATAAAACCATTAAAACTCAGCTAAGGGACCTGATAGCTAAGTAACAAAAGACAGATTGTTGTTGTTATGTGCCGTCGACTCATAGCGACCCTTCCTTGGCTTTCTGAGGAGGTATCACTGTGGAAGTAGATTGCCCAACTTTCCTTCTGAGGAGTGGCTGGTGGGTCTGAACCACCAGCCTTCTGGTTAGCAGTCAAGTGCCTTAGGCACTATGCTACCAGAAGGGAGTGGATAATTATTACTGGAAATTCTAGGCTCAGAAAAGCCACTGAAAATGAGCACAGGACTTCTAGCTGAGCTTGTTGGCAGCCAAGCAAATAACAGGAAAACAATAAAGCAGTGTAAGGCTAGAAATCATAAAAAGGCAACAGGTAGTAGGTGACAGAATGGAATCACTCAGGTGGCAGGTGTAGGAGAGGGAGGAGAGCTGAAAGCCAGGACAGGGCTTCAGCAATGCTGACGTTTAAGGAAGGGCTGATCCTCTTCTGAGGAGGAAGGTCCCTCCTTGGTTGGCACAGGGACTGCCTTCCATTCACACCAATTTTCTTACAGGAAGCATAATAGAAGGTGGTGCTATCTCCAGGGCTCTGACCTTCTCTCCTACCATGAGGTGGGCCTGCCGATTGCCCAGGGCCTCTTGGGGCTCTGGTTTCGGAAGAGTACCCCAGCCACTAGGTGAGCAGGAAGCAGAGGTTTCTGTTCCTATCTCTCTCTTCCTCTTCAGGGTCTAGATGGTGCCTACCAGAGAGCAGGGATCCAGACATCAGGTGCACTAGTCCTAGCTCTGCAGTTCACTAGCTGTTGACCTTGGGCAAGTCACCTCTCTGTGAGCTTCCCTTTTCTCATCTAAAAGTAAGAAGATTTGGACTAGGTAGGGCCTCTTGTAGTTATACAAGCCCAGGAACATTTGTCTGATTTCATTTCACATTCAATAATGTTTACTGAGTACCTGCTGTGTGCCAGACTCTGTGCTAAACTTTAGGTGTATAATTGCGAACAAAACCAGATGTGATCCCTGCTCTTGTAGGCTTCATAGTCTGTGAGGGGAGGTAAATGTTAATCAGATTATTATGAGATGTAATAGAAAATTATATAATATTGCAATGAGAGCAGATAATGAGAGGCTTAACAGAGATTGGGGTCGTGGGAAAGTGTGAGTAAGATCCTTATATACTATTTTTTCCTTCTCCCTTTTTTCTGTAGATGAGTATATCCCCTTTCTGATCCACTGGAGTTGGCCCCTTATAGGAGACTGTCCTCTTGGGCCCCCTAGGTGAGACCTTGGTGTCATACTTTAAAACACATCTGGGCACAACAGGGTGGGAGGGGTCAAGACTTGGAGCTAGCTTGATCTCTGGGAGCAGGAGGAAGGGGGCTTGGTATTCTGGGAAGGAGAGTGGGTGGAGTTAGCAACCAGGCTTGAGAGGAAGTTGGTTTAGATCATCTACAGTAGAAGTCATAGTGGTCAGCCTGAGGGAGGACCTTTGGGGAGTGGGGCGGAGTCTGGCAGTGGCCAGCCAGAGTTCCAGGCAGACAGTCAGCATAGGGAGCTGGAGGGCAAGGAGTGAGACCTCAGTCCCTGGAAGAGTATGAGAGTTCAGACAAGGCTCTCAACGTGGTGTCCAGTGTTGGGCCTGGATCTCAGGAAGCCAGAAATCCACTGGTCTAGAGGGTCCAGAGTCTGTGCGGGGCTAAATCTGGTACCCAAGTCTCAGCTTATCCCCTCTTCTTGTTCCCAGGGTGTTTACACGCCACCACGGAAGCTCAGCAGGCAGTGCTCCCCCATTGGAGAGGCATGGACAGCTGTTCCGGAGCGTCTCTGTAGCTGGTAAAAGGACTGGCACCTCAGTCAGCCTGAAGAGGGGTTCTGGAAGGAGAAGCTGGAATGATGAGGGATGTGTAGAGGATCCCCTGACATTGCCCATCAGTAGTCTTTTGCTCCCTCTCTTGCCCCATTGTCCATCAGAACACGTATCCCTCCTGAACAGCACACTTACTCTGTACAGAGTATTGTTGGAGACATGCCATCCTTACCTTCAATCTCTGGGTTCAGTCAGGTTGAAAAAACACACAGATAACTATGAAACCAGGCAGTCTGGTCTTGGCATCATTTGTTCAGTGGTTCCCCATATTCTGCCAAAGGAATTCCAAATTTTTTGGACAGTCCATGTTTTCCAAGGGAGTCCTGTGTGCCCAGACAGCATCTCCTGGTGTCTTGACTTCCCCAGCCTGACCCTATCACCACCCTGACCTGCCCTAAAGCAGTTGCTGATGAGTTGGCTCCAACTCATGGCAACCCCATATGTGTCAAAGTAGAACTGTGCTCTGTAGGGTTTTCAGTGGCCTTTTTTTTTTTCGGAAATAGATCACCAGGCATTTTCTCTGGGGCATCTCTGAGTGGGCGCAAACTTTTTTTTTGGACATTAACCGTTTGCATCACACAGGTTCTCCCTCACCTGCCCTAAGCGCTTTATCTCCCAGCTTCTTTCCTTCACCCATTTCCCTTGGTTTTCCTTCTAGAAGCTATCCAGCAGCACCGCAGGAACCTGGCCGAGTGGTTCATCCGGCTGCCCAGGGAGGAGCGCCAGTTTGGCCCAACTTTTGCCCTAGACACGGTCCACGTGGACCCTGTGATCCGGGAGAGCACCCCTGATGAGCTGCTTTGCCCGTCTGCGGAGCTGGCTGGGGAACATCAGCTGCCCCAGCCTGGGCTCCCCCCACTGGCTCTGTCTCAGCTCTTTGGCCCAGATGCCTGTGGGCGCCGGGTGCAGACAGTGGTGCTGTATGGGACGGTGGGTACAGGCAAGAGCACACTGGTGCGCAAGATGGTCCTGGACTGGTGTCACGGGCAGTTGCCAGCCTTTGAGCTCCTCATCCCCTTCTCCTGCGAGGACCTGTCATCCTTGGGCCCCACCCCAGCCTCCTTGTGCCAGCTCGTGGCCCAGCGATACACGCCCCTGAAGGAGGTTCTGCCTCTGATGGCTGCTGCCGGGTCCCACCTGCTCTTTGTGCTCCATGGCTTGGAGCGTCTCAACCTTGACTTCCGGCTTGCAGGCACAGGGCTTTGCAGCGACCCTGAGGAGCCAAAAGCACCAGCTGCCATCATTGTTAACCTGCTGCGCAAATACATGCTGCCTGAGGTGGGTGGTCCCCCGTCCCCTTGCCACTGCTGCCTCCTAGGGATTCGTGTGCCTTGTGTCCATATGTTCATTGGGTAAAAGTGTAGGACCTGAGTTGGTTCAAATCCTGGCTCTTCCACTTACCAGCTTTGTGACCTTGAGCAAGTCACTAACTTCTCCAAATTTCAGTTTCTTTCACCCCTTGAATTGTAATGATAAATGAGATACTACATATAATTACTTAGCACAGTGGCCTGAGTCATACTAAGTGCTCTATAATTGATGTCATCATCATCTTCATCCTTGGACACTCAGTCTTCAGGAACTCCTTGGGGAGTG
Organism: Orycteropus afer afer; assembly: GCF_000298275.1. Lineage (NCBI taxonomy): Eukaryota > Metazoa > Chordata > Mammalia > Tubulidentata > Orycteropodidae > Orycteropus > Orycteropus afer. The sequence goes on along the minus strand of NW_006921623.1, from coordinate 1,933,513 downwards.
AAGTGAGCAGGACCCCCCCAGATCTTTCTTAACCTTCAACCATGACCTATCTTTCCAGGCCAGCATTCTGGTGACCACCCGGCCTTCTGCCATTGGCCGCATCCCCAGCAAGTATGTGGGCCGCTATGGTGAGATCTGTGGCTTCTCTGATACCAACCTGCAGAAGCTGTACTTCCAGCTCCGTCTGAACCAACCAGAGTGTGGACACAGTGCTGAGGGTGCAGATGTCTCAGCCATCTCAGCTCAGCGTGACAACTTGGTGCAGATGCTGTCCCGGAACCTGGAGGGGCACCACCAGATTTCTGCTGCCTGCTTCCTGCCCTCCTATTGTTGGCTTGTGTGTGCCACCTTGCACTTCCTACATGCCCCCACACCTGCCGACCAGACCCTCACAAGCATCTACACCAGCTTCTTGCGCCTCAACTTCAGTGGGGAAATGCTGGACAGCACTGACCCCTCCAAGGTATCTCTGATGGCCTATGCGGCCCGAACCCTGGGCAAGTTGGCCCACATGGGGGTGACCTCTCGCAAGACCTACTTCTCTGAAGAGGATGTCCGCACATGTCTTGAAGCTGGCATCAAGACGGAAGAGGAGTTTCAGTTGTTGCATGTCTTCCGTCGAGATGCCCTGAGGTTTTTTCTGGCCCCATGCGTGGAGCCAGGGCATCCAGGCACCTTCGTGTTCACTGTGCCCGCCATGCAGGAATACCTGGCCGCCCTCTACATTGTGCTAGGTTTGCACAAGACGACCTTGCAGCGAGTAGGCAAGGACGTGGCTGAGCTCGTGGGCCGTGTAGGGGAGGATGTCAGCCTGGTACTAGGCATTGTGGCCAAGCTGCTGCCCCTGCGGGCTCTGCCTCTGCTCTTCAACCTGCTCAAGGTAACAGCCCCAGGTCCCCACCCCCTTGCTCTTTCCCTCCTCAGGACCCCAGGCCATCAGCTCCTATAGCTCTGTGTTCACCCCTTACTTTTCTCCCAGAAGGAAGCTGCTACTTCTTGCCCAGGTATGGATCCTTTTCTCGATTCTTGTTTTCAGATTTGGACAATTTGGCTTTTAGGGAAACTGGAACATAAGGAAGGAGCCTTGGTGGCACAGTGGTTAAAGTGTTTGGCTGCTAACTGAAAGGTCAGCAGTTCAAATCCACCAGCTGCTCCATGGAAAAAGGATATGGCAGTCTCCTTCCATAGAGATTTATAGCCTTGGAAATTCTGTGGGTCAGTTCTGTTTTGTATTATAGGGTCAGGGACCTAAGGAGTGGGGAGAGAAAAGCTGCAAGGCTGGGGAAGACTTAGAGACTGGAAGGGGAATCAGAGGGTGCAAGGACTGTAGTCAAAATCCTAAAACCCTAACAGTAGTTTTTTTTTCAAGTCTCTCCTCCCAGTCTTTGTTGCTGGGAGGCAGGGATCACTGCAGTCCGGGGTCTGTCATCTCCTTTGCAGGTCCCGAAACTCCATTGCATCTGTTTCCCCAGAAGTGATCAGGCTTTGGGAGTGCTGAGTCATCCTAACTCAATCACCAGAGACAGATTTATAAAGCAGATGCCATTTTATTCACTTATACTGGGAGGATAAATGACTTTGGTAGTTGGCTTTGGACAGCCCATCCTGTGTGCACAGGTCCACACCAGAAACCAAATTATAGGCCTGAGAACTGTGCTGTGGGTAGGATGGATGCGCTATGTTTTTGAAGGGAAGAGAGGAGCCACTCTCTGCTCCTTTCTTCTGGGGGCTTTATCAGGGTTTCTTCTTTTTGTTTCTCACATCAACCCTGGAAATGAAATATAATTATGACCCCTCTGTGGATGAGAAAATTGAGGCTCATAACGGCCAGGTGACTTGTCCAAGGTCATTCAGATAATAAATTATTCAACTTATTAGGCAACAAGTTAGATTCTGGGGGATATGAACCCAGATTTTGTGATTCTGAATTCTGTGCTCTTTGTATTATGGATAGATAAGCTATTATGAATATTTCTGTCAAGCTGTTGTGCCTTGCTAGATCATACTTGTCTTCACTAGGAGTGTTTCAGTAACTCATGTTGGTGGTGAGGATCCAGAGCCCTGGTCAGTCCTGGAAAAATCTCAACAAGTTTTCCTTTTTTATAGACAGCAAAGCATAAGGATTAAGAGCTGGGATTCAGTAAAACAGCTACTTCGGTTAAATACAGGCTTTACCATTTACTAGGTGTGTGACCTTGCACTGGTTACTTAGCCCCTCTGTGCCTCAAATTCCTTTCTGTTAAATGGGGATAATAACAGAATCAATCTCACTGGCCTAATTTGAGGATTAAAGGAATTAATCTTCAGAGCCTGGCACACAATAAGGGTCCTTTAAATGTTTGTTAAATAAACAAACACAGGCTCACGCAGCCCAAGCCTTCTCACATCATTGCTTCAGATAGTGGTTAATGTCCACTGCCAAGGCCACACCATGGCTTTGAAGATATGCTTCCTCATCTGGATTACAGGCTGTGGTCTTCTGGTGAGATTCAAAAAGCCCCCTAGTTATCCTGAGAACAGCCAGAATTGTTAGTGCCACTCTCCCAAACCTTCTCTGAGCTTACCTAGCAGAGGACTGGTCCCACCTGTTTCTTCATGTTCTATTGACCTTACCTTCATTGTTGTTGTTGCTGTTATGTGCTGTCAAGTTGGACCTGACTCATAGTGACCCCTCCTTGGGTTTCCAAGGCAGTATCACTACGGAAGTAGATTGCCCCATCTTCCTTCCGATGAGTGGCTGGTGGGTTTGAACCACCAGCCTTCTGGTTAGCAGGCAAGTGCCTTAGGCACTATGCTATCAGAGCTCCTTCATAGGGTAGCATTTTCTGGTCTTGTTACCAGATTATTCTTGGGAGAAGGGACACTAGACTCTATCCTCTATGGTAGGAACCTCACATATGAGAAGTAAACAAACAAACAGATATTAGAGGAGGTACCAGAGAACAAACTCATGGTTCATTGTCAGGGAAATGGACCTTTCCTTCTTTCCTTACAGAACCATTGTAAGGATGGGGGATGATGTTGCAAACCTCCCAAAACATCTATTTTTTCAACGAGTATTTGAGTGCCTGCTATGTGCTAGGCAATAGGTTAGATTCTGGGGGGAAATAACAAAATCCTTGGCTTCTACCCTTTCTAATCTTACAGTTTGAACACATAAAAATGTAAATTTAAAATTGGTGATGTCTGGAATAAAAAGTTCCAGGTGCTAAGAAAGTGTGTAACAGTGGGGATGGGGGTGGTAGTTAAGGAAAGCCTATCTACAGGAAAGATAATCTGATTCCTGCAGGGTCAATTAGGGGAAAAACACCCCATGAAGAGAGTTGTTGAAGAAGGGGAAACTGTGGTACTGTCAAGAGAAGGAGAAAAGCCAAGAGAGTAGAAGTATAGTGAGGGAGGGTGTGATGCAGACACCAGGGTGGGCACAGGTCAAATCATACAGACCTTGATATATTGTTAAGTGCCGTTGAGTCAATTTCCGACTGATAGTGATCCCATGTGACAGAGTAGAACGACCCTATAGGGTTTTCTAGACTATAATTTGTATGGAAGCAGATTGCCAGGTCTTTCTCCTGCAAAGCCACTGAGTGGGTTCAAATTGCCAGCCTTTTGGTTAGTAGCCGCCAATGAACACTTAACCATTATACTAGCAGGGCCCCCTTAGGCCTTAACATATACAAAAAACCAAACTCACTGACATCGAGTCAGTTTGACTCAGCGACCCTTCCTTGGGTTTCCAAGACGACATCTTTACGAAGTAGATTGCCCAACCAGAGCTGATTCAATCCTGTTGCTTTGATGTAGATGACAGGGATGTTGATGGTGATTTATTCATAACACCTATCTCAGTACCAAACTGAATGTGTAATGTGTACAAATTCCTTCCCCCTGGGCTGAAATTGGAGCCCTGGTGGTACAGTGGTTAAAGTTCTTGGTTACTAGCTAAAAGGTCTGTGGTTGAAACCCACCTGCTGCTTCCTGGGAGAAAGATGTGGCAGTCTGCTTTTATAGAGATTTACAGCCTTGGAAACCCTATGGGGCAGTTCTACTGTGTCCTACAGGGGCACTATGAGTTGAAATTGACTCAATGGAAGTGGGTTTTGAGCTGAAATTGTATAGGGTGTTGGAGAAAAATAAAGAAGTTCCAGTACTTGGGTGCATGAGACAAGTGTTGAGAGATGACACTGGAAAGGTCCAGTTGGGGCCAGATTATGAAGTTATATATTCCAGGCTAGGATGCCACATGGGCACTGAGGAACTGTGGAATGTGTTGCAGTTTGGCAGTGACCAGACAAAATGTGCTACAAGTTCTAGGGAGATCACTGGGCTGGAGCAGTCACGGGAACTTCCGCTGAGCTTGCCTTGAAGGCTGAACAGGCCTGGCACTGTGCTTCTGAAGGGACTCAGGAGAGTCCAGTTTTCATCCTTTGCTTCCTTTCCCAGGTGGTTCCACGAGTGTTTGGGCGTGTGGTGGGTAAGAGCCAGGAGGCAGTGGCCCAGGCCATGGTGCTGGAAATGTTCCGGGAGGAGGACTACTACAATGATGATGTTCTGGACCAGATGGGTGCCAGCATCCTGGGTGTGGAGGGCCCCCGGCGCCACCCAGACGAACCCCCAGAGGATGAAGTCTTTGAGCTTTTTCCCATGTTCATGGGAGGGCTTCTCTCTGCCCACAACCGGGCTGTGCTGGCTCAGCTTGGCTGCCCAATCAAAAACCTGGATGTCCTGGAGAATGCCCAGGCCATCAAGAAGAAGCTGGGCACACAGGGCCGCCAGCTGCTGCCCCCCTCAGAACTCCTCGACTACCTCTTCTTCCACTATGAGTTCCAGAATCAGCGCTTCTCTGCTGAGATGCTCAGCTCGCTACGCCAGCTCAACCTGGCTGGTGTGCGCATGACGCCCCGCAAGTGCATTGTGGTGGCAGCTGTACTGGCCAGTGGAAGGCATACCCTGGATGAGGTGAACTTGGCTTCCTGCCAGCTGGACCCTGCTGGGCTCCGTACACTCATGCCTGTCTTACTGCATGCCCGAAAGCTGGGGTGAGGACCCATACTGCCCCTGAGCACAGGCATGAGGAGAAGAGAGGGTTGGAGGCAAAGAGATGGGAAAAGAAGGGGTTAGGGGAACTAAGGTACTGAGGAAGCCCAGGGAGTGGGATGAAGGAATTTGGTGCAGGTGGAGGTGACAGGAGCAATAGCAGAAGGGAGAGCATTGTGGACTGTGAGAGACAGGGTGGTGAGAAAGGGGCAGGCACCATGTTGAATTCCTGTCTTGGTCTTTCTTCCTTGTTCTCCCCCTCCTGGCCACTTTATCCTGTTCTAGCTTGCAACTCAATAGCCTGGGCCCTGAGGCCTGCAGGGACCTCCGAGACCTGCTGCTACATGACCAGTGCCAAATTACCACTCTTCGGTGAGTGCCTTGGGAGAAGGCTCTGACCACCTAAGGTTAAGGGTGAGCTCCCTGACTTACACGTACCTGGCACAGGCCCACCCATCATATAGTAAAGGCGATAGAAGTCTAGGCTCTGTCCTATGAGCAGGTCTAGTACAAGCAGCAGGGCAGGGGGGAAGATGTCACCAGCAGTTGGTGCTTAGAAAGCTTCTCATGTGTCTAAAATTAGCCTGTGTGTGGGGAGGGGGGCGGAGGATGAGGGGGCAGAATAATACCCAGGCAGGTTGCCTGGTAACAGTGCCAGGATATTCCTTGCAGCCTCCCAAGGATAACCCTAATTCTGGGCACTCAGTGGATGCTCCCAAAGTATTGATTGATTTACTAGGAACTGATACTCATGGGTTCCCAATTTCTAATTAGAGTAAGGGGTTGTGAAGGAAGAGGGAGAAAGAGGAAAGGAGAGAAGGATGGAGGAGTCAGAGGGGAAGAAGTAGGGATGAGGTGGGGGTAAAAAAAGGAAGAAGGGAAATAGTAAAGAGGAGGAGAGAAGGAAGAGGGAAGAAGGGCATCAAGGAGAAAAGGAGAATGAAAGGGGGGAGGAGAGGGGAAGCCAGCTTTTGCTTTAGTCTCCCTTCTCCGCCATATACCACACACCATTTCTACTTCCTTTTCTGGAGGGTGCATTTTTTTTGTATCCAGGCTCATCCTGGCTGCAGGCTGTATACCCCTTTGGCCCAAGTTCTAAAGTCCAGTGCAGGCATCTGCAGTGGGTCCTCATAACCTTGGGTTCATTGTGGCCGCAGACTGTCCAACAACCCACTGATGGCGGCGGGTGCGGCACTGCTGGTGGAGGGGCTGGCAGGAAATACCTCGTTGACACACCTGTCTCTGCTACACACCGGTCTTGGTGATGAGGGCCTAGAGCTGCTGGCTGCCCAGCTGGACTGCAACCAGCAGTTGCAGGAGCTGAATGTGGCCTACAATGGTGCTGGCGACAAGGCGGCCCTGGCTCTGGCCAAGGCTGCCCGGAAGCATCCTTCCCTGGAGCTGCTTCAGTGAGTCTGCCCCTGGTCCCATTGCCCCTACCCTCAGTCTAGCTGCTTGAGACTTTCCCAGCCCCTTCCATCTTGCCACTGTGTCTTTCTCCCCCTAGGGGGAACTTTGGTCCTAGGCCTGGTGCCTATCCTCTGTTCCTGGCTTCTGAGTGATGCTTGTCATCCTGGTTCTGAGCCAACTCTACCCGCTCAGTGACTGGCCCTTATCCTGTCCTGATTCCCTACTGCATTTCTCCTGTGGTCCTGGTGGCCCCATTCCTACTGTCCCTGGTCCCATGAGTTCTAGTGTCAGCCTCCCATTGGCTACTACCCTCCATATCTGGCTTATTGCAGACACTTGGCCCATCACACTGCACAACCAGTGAGATCACCTCTTTTTGCCCTTCTATCCTCTGCCCCCTCCTTCTCAGAGTCATGCTGAATGGCTTCTACTCTTCTCTCTCATACTAGCCTCTACTTCAATGAGCTGAGCTCAGAAGGCCGCCAAGTTCTGCGGGACTTGAGGAGCACAGTTGAAGGTGGTGCCAAGGTTGTGGCATCACTAACAGAGGGGACAGCAGTATCCGAGTACTGGTCGGTGATCCTCAGTGAAGTCCAGCGGAACCTTAACAGCTGGGATCGGGCCCGGGTCCGGCGCCACCTTGAGTTACTGTTGCGGGACCTGGAAGATAGCCGGGGTGCCACCCTTAATCCTTGGCGCAAGGCCCAGATGCTGCGAGTTGAAGGCGAAGTCAAGGCCCTTCTGGAGCAGCTAGGAGGCCCTGGATATTAAGAAAGTGGCTTCAAACACCTAAGTGTATGACCACTGGCCCTTAAAACCCTTCCTTAAAGGCTTCCTAGCTTGCACTTCTCCTTCTAGAAAGACCCGTTTCAGAACTGGCGGCAAAGGAATGGGCACAGTTGTGCCAGGAGCCCTCCTAGGGCATGTCTAACCAGTGCCCCCAGCCCTGCAATTTCCAGGGTGAAAGATAAGGAATCAATGCTCTGGGTTTGCCACTTCTCCCTTCTGATAAAGGGAATAAAGGATGGAACATTTAGGTGGCCAAATTGCCCTCTAGTACTATCCCCAACCTTGCCTCTCCCAAGGACTCTCTGGTCATGCCACCAATGTGGCATCCGTCTTATGTCCATCATGCCAGGTGTTGCCATCCAGAAGATGTATCAAAGGATCTAAACATCTATTGATCCAAACCCAACCTCCACCTCCTACCTTCAGGCTTGTCTGTGGACATCAAGAATGCCTACAGCCACCTTCCTCTCACGTTGGTGCTTTCTCTTCACCCTTGTTCCTCCTTTACCATAATGGTACTGATGGCTCGTGGCCCCTAGGGCAGATGCCCTGACTTGCTGCCATTAAAAAGCTATGTGTCTTCTGTGTCCTATAGTCTCTTCTTTGGCTACTGCGATTCATGGTAATTCTGGTAATTCCAGTTGGAAAATTACTGACCACTTCCTGTTGCAAGTGGTTCTTGGGCACTGGGTTCAAAGGTAGTAGGGGCTAGGAGAAGATCATGAACAAGATAACTGGGATACGGGTAGATCCTGCTGGCCTGGAGAATTCTGTTGCCTTTTTCATATTTCCCCTCAGGCTTGGAGTTACCGTGACCAGCCATCTGCCTTTCTCTGTACATAGGGGAAGCTAGGACAGCAGCAGAGGGGCCCCAGAGAAAGTTGGGACCCAGGAATGGAGGCAGAAAAGCACATTCACTTCCCCAGAGAATAAGACTTTCATTCCCGTTAACCATTACCCCATTGCTTTCACGACAGCATCTTCAAGGAGGCGGGACCTGGGGGGTAGGAGGGAGGGTCAACTGGTTGCGATGGACCTTGTCCCCACCCTTGGGCCTGGATTGCTGATCTAGTCATGGAGGCAGCCACAGGTAGGAGGAGGAGGAGGCCAGGAGAAAGCCTTCGGGGTGGAGTGACTTGGGGGCAGTTAGGGGGCAGATTGAAGGGTGAGGCTCCAGCACCAAGGCACACTTGAGTTTGGGGCTGGGAGCTCTCAGGGAAGTAGACTGCAGTTAGGAGAGGAGAAGGAGGTGATCTGTTTTCTTGGTCCACACCCTGTGCTGATATGCTCAGATTTCTGTGCCAAAGACTTGGGGGAGGAGGGATAGGGACTCTTAATATCCCTCTGGGGTATGACTTCAGGGGGAAGGGAAGAGCCCCACTGCAGCACAGCTCAGGGACAAGTACTGAATTTGGGGCTTCCCCTGAGTCCTCTCGGAATGTACCTGTCCTCCCCTTACCACTTCTCGCCACCCAGATCTTCAGGACACAGCCTCATTAACTATGTAAGTGCCATGAAGGGTTGGGGGCAAGGGGAGGAGGGGAAGCTCTCCAGCTGCCATTAGCACCTAAAGGAGATCCTGGGAGCCAAGAGCCAAGTCCAGATGTAGAGCTTTCTCCTCCTGCCTCCTTGCAGGAAGTTTGAGTTTAACCCAAAGCTGGGGATTGATAATCCTGTCCTCTCCCTGGCCGAAGACCACAACTTGTCTGGTAATTCCCTCACCCTCTGGCAGCCATTCCTTTCCCCCCAGGTGGCACCACAGTGCCACACAGCCGCCCATCTCCTTGGTAATCACTCACTTCTGGCTTCTGATAACAGCCTTGGCTGAGAGTAATTACATGGAGGTAGGGCAGCAGGCAGTTTCCTTCCATCCTGGTCACTCTACCCACACCCAACACTTTATACAGGGTAGAAGTCTACCTGGTGCCCTATAGAGGGGGCAGGGCCTGCCTAGCACACAGTGACCTATCCTCGGGCCACATGCCCTCTCCTCCCTTTTCTGCTGCCCTACTCCCTCTCCAGATTCCTGGAGCCTGAAGCGGCCTCGCTTCTGTCTGCTAAGCAAAGAGGAGGGCAGGAGTTTTGGCTTCCATCTGCAGCAGGAACTGGGCAGTGCTGGGCCTGTGGTGTGCAGGGTGGAACCAGGCACCTCTGCACAGCATCAGGGTCTTCAAGAAGGAGATCGTATCCTGGGGGTGAATAGTGATGTCGTGGAAAATGAAGACTACACAACGGTGAGGTTGGGCTGGAGCTCTCAGAGTTATAGGAAAACATTCAGCAGAACCCCAGGAAGAGAGAAGCTGTCACCTCCTGGGGCGCTATGGGGAAGGGCCCTAGCCTCACCTCTAGGATTCAGAGGTGTGCAGATTAGAAGGATGGGGTGAAGGCATCCAGAAAGCTGGTTCATCTGGTGAAAATGCAGGTTCCAGGGATGGGAGTTGGCTTCAAGGGCCAGCCCCAAACCCTCCCCACTCCACATGCCCTTTGTTCAGGTGGTACGCCGAATCCGGGCCGGTGGTCCCCGGGTGTTGCTGACGGTTTTGGCACGGCACGTGCATGATGTGGCTCGAGCTCAGCAGGGCAAGGATGCTCACTTCTGTCCTACCCTAGGCCCAGGGGTCCGGCCCCGGCTGTGCCACATAGTGAAAGATGAGGGTGGCTTTGGCTTCAGCGTCACCCATGGTGAGCTTAAAGGCTTGGTGGGGAGGTCTAGAGGGAAGCCCTCAGCCCCTGCTCTGAGCAGGCAGGAGACTGAAGCTGGCTTTTTCTTCTTATTCTTCTTCCAGGAAAGCAGGGTCCTTTCTGGTTGGTGCTGAGCACTGGGGGAGCAGCTGAGCGGGCAGGAGTGCCCCCTGGGGCCCGACTGCTAGAAGTGAATGGGATCAATGTGGAGAAGTTCACTCATAACCAACTCAGCAGGAAGGTATGGCTGCCTGCTTCCTCACTTACCCTCCACTTGTCTGGGGCTGAGGCCAAAAGACCCCCCCACACACCTAATCCCCACTCTGATCTTGTGCCTTCATTTGCATCCTTCCCTTGACAGTTTGATGCCATGGCCTTTAGTGTCTCCCCTTAGTGCCTCCATCCTTTGGATAGAGGAGGAGCAAGGAGGAAGGGCTGTAAGGAGGGGCCAGCCTCTTCCCTCCTCATTCAGGTGGTTGATGCTGAGGCTCTGCTGGGTCTCCACAGCTTCAGCAGAGTGGAGAGCAGGTGACCGTGCTGGTGGCAGCACCAGAAGTGGAGGAACAGTGTCGTCAGCTTGGAATGCCCCTGGCCGCACCCCTTGCAGAGGGCTGGGCATTGCCCACCAGGCCCCGTTGTCTGCACCTAAGGAAAGGGCCCCAGGGCTTTGGGTTCCTGCTTCGGGAGGAGAAGGGCCTTGGTGGTCGTCTCGGTGAGTGAGAGCCTTGGGGGTGGGTAGGGAAGGTGGGCCTTGGGCTGGGCACACAAGCGTCTCCCTTTCAGTGCACATAAGAGGTCCCTTTCTGAGCCCCATCCTGGGCTTCCTCCTTTTGTACCCCCTGGGCTGGGCTCCTGTGTGCATATGGTAGTCTGGCTTGGCACTGGGGACAATGAGGTAGGAGCAGTGAGGATGTTTTTGTCCCAGGGCAGTTTCTGTGGGAGGTGGACCCAGGACTGCCAGCTGAGAAGGCTGGGATGCTGGCTGGAGACCGGCTGGTGGCTGTGGCTGGGGAGAGCGTGGAGGGGCTGAGCCATGAGGAAACAGTGTCCAGGATCCGGGCACAGGGCTCCTGCGTCTCCCTCGTTGTCATTGACCCTGAGGCTGACCGCTTCTTCAGCATGGTGCGAGCTGAGGGGCAAGGGCTGGGTATGGAAATGGGTGAGAGTGGTGCAGGTGGAGGAAGAAACAGCAGTTTTGCTCTATGTGTCTCCTTCCAGGTCCGCCTGTCCCCACTCCTCTTTTTGGAGAGCACAGACATTCTTGCCTCTCCCCAGGACACCTTCTCAGCACCCTTGGTTGAGACCAAGGACCCACCAGTTGAAGTTACAAGTATGCTTCTTGTTGCCTCCCGCCAGTGCTTCCTGTACCCTGGGCTTGGTGGTGCCTATGGCTTCCGACTCAGCTATGTGGCCAATGGATCCAATGTTTTCATTTCCCAGGTGACGAGTGCCCTATGGACCTTGGATCCTTTTAATAATTTGCCTCTCAATGAGTTTCTCCACCATTCCCTACAGCCTTGGCATGACCAGCAAACTTTTTCATGGTGTTCCATGTTCTGTATCCCACCCCACATTTCTAGGTGACCCCAGGAGGTTCGGCTGCCCGGGCTGGGCTACGAACAGGGGACATAATCCTGGAGGTGAATGGGTGTCCTGTGGGTGGAGAGAATGACCCAGAAAAGCTTCAGCAGCTGTGCGAAGCTGAACCACCCCTCTGCTTGAAGCTGGCAGCCAGGTCTCAGCAGGGCTTGGAAGCCTGGATTCCCTCAAAGTCTCAAGAGGTAAGAAGAAAGAGACAGCTGGATGGAACTGTGAACAGCCAGAGAGGGGCACAGGGGAGGCAGGAAGGAAGGCAGAGAGGGAGGACTGCAGGAGCTGTGTAGGGTAACAAAGGTTAGGACTTATGGTGATGGTAGGTGGGGGGCTAGCCCCTGGGTAGTGCAAACTGTTAATGTGCTCAGCTACTAACTGGAAGGTTGGAGGTTTAAGTACACCCAGAGGTGCCTGCAAGAAAGGCCTGGTGACCGACTTCTGCAAAATCAGAGTAGCACGGTTCTATTCTAGCATACACGAAGTTCATGAGTTGGAGTCAATTCAGTGGTAACTGGTTTTTGTTAGATGGAGGACAGAAGGACCCATGGAACAAATCTCATTCTTGAACATTCCAGTACAAATATGGGGTAGGAAAAGGAACTCTTCTGGCCCCCAAATTACCTGTTCCCTCCTCTCTCTACTTAGGACTGGGCTTTGGCCTCAGATATGCTATAGTGCTCCCTTGCTTGGCACAGAGCTGCCCAGAGGCTTTCTTGTCTTTATTCTGCAACCTGAGCTGGTGGGAGCCAGAAGCTGGAGCTCAAGGACTCTGGACACCTCTGATCACAGAATTACTCAGGGTCTCCCTCCATGGGCCCAACAAGCTAAGGGTGTGGTCAGAGGCCTCATGAAGGCCCATGAGGGAGCCTTTTCCCAGCTGACATTCCCCTCTGGCTCCAGAGGAGGTCATGAGGGAGCTCTGAGGAGCTGTGTACCAATGATGACTTTCTGCCTGAGAAGGGTAGGTGGTGAGGCTAACCAGGATTGGAGTCACCTAGAACTTGCCCTAAGCATGTATTACAAGAGTCTGGAGATCAGCTACCCCTTCCCGCTGTAGGCACCTCAGGATTCTGGGGACACAACCCTATAGTGGTTGCCTGGTTGGTCACTGTAGCATCAGATTATAGAAATGACCTTTCCCAACACTTCTGGCTGCCTGTGTTTTTGTTGGTGGGGGCAGGAGGTGGTGGTTTGAAGGGACTAAAAGGGCCCCGGTTTAAGAGGTAAGACTCAGTTTTTGTGGCAGAAGGGTTGAGATCTTGTCAAAGTTCTCTCATATCATTCAGTCTTCAAGGTACTGGGTCAGTCCAGAACCAAGATGCCCCTATGAGAGGCACTCCTCTTGGCCAAATGTCCACAGCCCACAGCTCCATTGAGTTCTACATCAAGACAGCTTTATTACAGGGGCCTCAGAGAGCCCTGAAGACTACAGGCTTCCAGGCTCAAAGATCCAGGGGGTTGAGTCCAAACTGGCGCAGCTGTTCCTTGTGCCTGGCATGGAGTTTCAGTGCTGCCCCATCCCACTGAGGCTTGACAGCTCTTAGCTTGGCCAAGAGTCGATCCAAACTGCCCTGCAGATACCAAGCTTCAGCCCTCAGGAGAAGGGAGGAGAGGGGTGAAGTTGCCCTAGGCCAATTTGGAAGCTTTTCTTGCCAGTTTTAATTTCTTGTTCTCAGTGGGAGACACCTTTGTATCCCCTTGCCTTTGGCCCTCAAAATGGACCAGGGTCGTCAGGGGAGATGTTTCTTTCCTACTTCCCATGCCTGGTCTGTTAGTCATTACATTGGCTGAGATGTGGGGAGCATAGGAGGAGTGTGGGGTACTGGGGTGGCTGGGCTCCAGAGGGTGATGCTTACGTGTAAGATTTCCTCATACTTGGCCTCCATGTCTGCTACGTGGGCCCAAAGCTGAGACAGAGTCTGGTCTCGCTCCGCAAGGGCTTGCTCAGCCACTCCCCGGGCAGCCTCAGCCTCCCTCTTGCATGTCTCTGGGAGTTGGGGCAAAAGATGAAAGAGGACAGGATGGAAACACTCCCAAGGTACCTGAAGCAGAACTTGAATGGAAGCATGCTAGATAACCACCCCACACACACACCCAAGGTCATCTACTTCCTCGTGTCCCCTGTAAAGGGCTAAAGGTCCACTAAGGTATAGGAAAGAGTGTAATATGCTTGGGACAGGAGCTATGGGCCCAAAGTCTGGTATCACTTACTACCTGTGAAACTTTAGGCATGCCTCTCTCTGGACCTCAGTTTCTTCCTCTTAAAAGGGAGAATAATATATACCTCACTAGGTTAGTGTATAGGAAAGTACTTGATATATAGAAGGTGGTCAATCAAAGTTGGTTGAATATGAATTTGAGACAAGGCAGGGATTACGAAAGAAGCCCAGGGTGGGCATGCCAGATAAGCAGTTCCTGGGTATCTGTAGCTAAACTGAAGCTCTTTTAGGTTAACAAAATTTTGAGGCCAAAATTGTGAAATCTCTTGTGTGCCATGCTAAGGTATTTCAACTTTATCCTGTAAGCAAAAGGGAAGAGAGCAAAGACTTCCTGCTTTTTTATATTTTTGCTGATTTGGGTGGCGTTGTTCATTCATCAAATAGTACTGAGGACCTACTGTGTGCTAGGAGTCCCTCAGTGGTACAGTGAAGCACTCGACTTCTAGCCAAAAAGTTGGCAGGTCAAGCCCACACACAGGTGCCTCAGAAGACAGTCCTAGCAATCTGCTTCCAAAAAGTCCCAGCTTTGAAAACCCTATAGGGTAGTTCCCCTCTGCACACATGGGGTCGCCAGGAGTTGGAATGTATCCAATGACTGCTAGCAACTACAACAACTATGTGTTAGTCCTTGGAGATATAGAAATAAATCAATCTAACATTTTACCTTAATTGCACTGTAGAAATCCTATTGCAGCCAAACTAACAGGGAATACGTTTTGCTCATGAGATGTGGCAGTGGTGATGAGTAATGTCTGGATTTGGAGACTAAGTGAGGGGGAAGCAGGATGAGAGACTTACCTTCTGGAATGACCTCCTGATCCTCTTTACTTATATATAACTTGGAGGTTCTGCCCCAGTCCTCATGGGTGGGAGCATCAGTGAGGAAAGTGATAAGGGAGCCCAGGCCCCAGATTTCTAGAGAAGGACCATCCTAAGTCCACCCCTTCAGTCTGGACCTCATCAGTGACCTTTGGAGAGAAAGAGCTTGAGGGAGTGGAAGCCTACCTAGCTGTTCCTGAAGGCCCCTCACTTCTTCCTCCAGCTGCCTGCTGTGGGTGTCCATCTGCTTCTGCAGGGCCCGCTGCTGCCGACTCATCTCTGTGGTGGGGCCAGGGAGCCAGGTGGAAATGTAGGGGTGAGGAAAGGAGATGAAGTTATGGGTGGAGAGGGGTGGGGGGACCTCTGCTTGGTCTGGTGGCCATGATTCTATGGTGAGTCCCTGCAGACCTGGGGAAGGAAGCAGAAACCAGACCCCCTGTCCCCCCATTCCAGAGGAGCTGGAATGAATGAGATAATGTCAATGACTGCATTTTTAACCTACAACCGATCAAGCATATTGCATCAGGGAGCCAAAAAGGTCCCTGCCTAGGATCCCCTCCTTTGGGCCTTCAGTATCCTATCTGATTTGTGCCATGCTGGGAAGGCTGAAATTGGGTCTGGAAGGCTGAAGCTCTCCTGTTTCCTTGCCTTGTTTCCTCTGCCTCCTCATCCAGGTCTCTGTCTCTTGCCCATCTCACTGGCCACATACCTGCATATATGGCCTTTCCTTCACTGCGGGCCCCCTCCAGTTCAGCCTCCAACCCTTGCAGCCTCTGCTTAAGCTGGTCTTCAGAGGCCTTGGCTCGGCGGGTCTCATCCCTCTGCAGAGCTGTGAACAATCCCAGAGGTGCCCTCAGGACCTCCTGCAGCCTGAATCAGCCCCTATGGGCATGATGGGCTCTGCCCGCCCACCCAGTCTCTTATGCTCTTCCTATCTTTCTTTTTCTTCTCTTCCCTAGAATCTCACAGGCTCTTCATCACTAAGAAGCAAAAACTCATTCCATGTTGTGGCTATAAGAAATAGCTCCCTAGTTCTGTCATCAACCCTCACTGCCCGCCCCTCTTCCACAATCCCGATATTTGACAGTCTTACCCATTTGGGCATGCTTAGAGGCCAGTTTAGCCCCTTACCACAGCTCCAGCTCTCCAATCCCCCAAGGAGGTAGTAGATACAGAAATGCCCCATTGCCCTGTCTTTGTTACCTCCCAGATCTCCCACCTTTCTTACCCAAATGGTCTTGAAGCAACTCCTTTTCCAGCACAGCCAGCCTGTACTTTGACTCAGCCTCCACATCTGCCCTGGCAAATTGGCAATGGATGAGGTTGGAGAACCTCAGCTTATCCTGTCCTCACCCAAGACCCTGGACTTACTTCCTACACAAAATTCAAGGACAATGAAATATGGGCCCTTGGGGGCAGAGACCTTGTTCACTGAGTTCACAATTGTGTTTTTACTGACCAGCACATAGCAGGTACTCAAAATATGTGTGGTAAATATACGAGGAAGGCACAGAGCCAGAGGGGCTCAAGGAAGAGGGTTGGTGACTGATTTCCCCAGCATCCCTGCTCTGTGGAACTCGGATGTGAGGATAGGAAGGGGAAGGGCCAAGAAAACTTTATCACGTCATGCTGAGGGCTGAACTTTTGAGAACCTCTGCTTGGTCTCTGGGAAGGACCATGGAGAAGAGGGGGCACCTACCTCCACCCACCCTGACTCACCAGCACCCGAATTCTTTTTCTTCTTCTGCGCCCTTTTTTCTTTAGTCTTAGGTGGCATTCCTTGGTGTCCTGAGGAAGGGAGGATTCTGGTGTTCAGATTTGGACACAGGGAAGCTTTCCTGACCCCTAGACTGAACTAGGAGTTCTAGGAGCATCAAAATTCTAGTTGCCAAGTCTATCTCTTCCACTTTCCAGGAGCTTCAGTTCTTAGTCTTCTTGGAACCTCAGATAAGGCTGGGGTCAGTGCGGATAGAACTGTCTCTGTCTACCAACTGGGCCCTAGGTACAGAAGTCATTCCTCTCAACCCTCTTTTAGAGAAAGTAAATCTCAGTACCTGGTCCCCTACCTCTTCCTATCATCCTTACCCCCACCTCTTCCTACCAGTAAGATCATCCCTTGCCTCTGTTGTGTTTCCTTGTGGAATGCCCCTATTACTGGGGAGTGACAGAGAAAAAGCCCAACCAGCTAAGAGCCTGAGAAGGGCTGGGTTCTGGGAGCCAATCCAGGGTGCAAATTGCTATAGGGGGAGGGAGTAGGAAGGACTGAGAACTAGAAGGCTTGGCTCCTGCACTGCACGTTGTCTGGCAACTGGGAAACATAGAGCTTGTTGTTGTTGTTGTTGTTGTTAAGTGCCGTGGAGTCAGTGTAGGAAGGTAGAGTGGGCTATATCAGTTCATAAAGCTTAAAATACCAAGCACCAGAGAGCCAGTCCTCTCCTCATTTCCAAATCCAAGGTGTAGTTTAAGGAGAAAGGGCTTTGGATCCTATTAGCTATGATTCATTTCCCTGTTTGCAATTTGAAGACTTACAATTACAGATTTATATGTTGTTGTTGTTGTTGTTGTCATGTGCCTTCAAGCCGGACCCGACTCATAGCGACCCCTCCTTGAGTTTCCGAGGCAGTATCACTACAGAAGTAGATTACCCAGCCTTCCCTCCGAGGTGTGGCTGGTGGGTTTGAACCACCAGCCTTCTGGTTAGCAGTCAAGTGCCTTAGGCACTACACTACCAGAGCTCCTACAGATTTATATATCCAAAATAATACCATTGTGCTGATGCAGAGGAAAAGGACTGATAACAGCCATTTTGGGCAATTTGCATTCCTAGGTCCCATCTGCAAACTGACATTATTAAGCTTAAGACTCAAAATCCCCATCAGTAAACCATTCTATGATATATGAGGGAAATGCAGAAGCAGGTGGGTGAGAGTTTCCATTTCAGAAAAGTGAGGCACAGAGGAGAGATTGGCCTATGGGCCACCAGGGTACTGATCTATAGGGATGCAGATGTAGAGGAAAGGGCATTGGTTAGAGAGACAAAAATTGTGGAGCTCTACCCAGACTCTGGAATATGTAAACTTGAGCAAATCATTCAATTTTGCTCAGCCTCAGGTTCGTGGGCTTTCAATCTTTGATTCTGTAAGTCCTGGAAGCTTGGGTTTTAACTGGGTAATTTACATGGCTATCTTTGTGTGTGTGTGTGTGTGTGTGTGATTTGGGTGAAAGTTTACAGATCACATTCCTTTCCATATAGCAGTTCACATACACTTTGTCTCATGACATTGACTACAATTTACCCCAATGTAACAGCTCCCCTTCCACTTCCTCCCTATAGTTACCTATTCCCTGTGCCCATCCCTCCATGCACTCCTGCCCCCTGGGCTGTCTCCCTGTACATAAGCAGCCCTTCTTTCTCCCATGATTGTTCTCTCCAAGGATTACATGGCTATCTTCTCTCTTGTTGAGTTAAATCTATTGCGTCACTTCCCCTGTTCCCTTCCTTGGTTTATTTTCAGACAGATGCCAATTAGCTACTTTGCCAGGCTCCCTGCAGCATAGAATTGGTTGGGGCTCCCTCTAGTGGACTTGATTGACCTTGCCCCAGTCTCCTAATATTTTTTTTTTTCATTTTAAACTATTTACTGGGCAATGTTAGGGGTGCCTCCCTCTTGGGAATATTTCCCAGCATCTTGCTGAAGTCATAAGTGGTTGGAGAAATAAATTTGGGGAAGGGAGTATGATGGGTGACTTGTTCTTGCCAGGCAGGTCCCACCCTCTCTCCATCCTTGTGCTGTTCTAGAGCCTTGTCGCCTGTCTGCCACCTGATCTCTGGGCACCATGCTGGCTAGAATGAAAACAGTAAAAATGTCAGGTCTTTTACCCTCGTGGATTAAGGGATCTGCAGACCCTCTCTTTAGAAACCTTCCTCCACCTCTGCCCCCTTCAATGCTTTTGGTCAATTGCCTATTGCCAGGAGCAGATCTGTAGAAACAGCCCTGATAGCTGAAAAGGGAAAGTCCTTCCCCTCAGAGCAGGCAGATTTAGGCAGAGGCTGATTCATGTTTATTTGTCATCTTGGCAGTTGCAGGGTACCAAGATACTTTACAGAGCAAAGAGAAGAGTCAGGCTTGTCCCTCATGTAACGCAGTATCAGGTTAACCTTGAGCACATCTCCCAAGATTGGAGAACACTTTTATTTAAATACAGAAGCATGTTCTTCACTTATATTCCCTCCAGAACCCTCTCCCAGTGTCTAGGAATGCACTAGGTGTCCCTGTCTCTGTACTTCTAACCTATAAGACTAGTTGCTGAGTTTCTACATGGAAATAGTTGCTCTTACGCTGATGCCTGGAATTACATATTGAGGACTGAGATTACACAAAATCAACAAGGTATAATGCCTCAGAAGAGCATTTACTTTACAAATATGTTCAGTCAACCGACTTTCAGGTGCAGAATGAGGATGTGGTTTGGGGTGAAGGTGAAGTGGAATAAAAAAAAGTGCCACATGTCACATGATGTGACATAAGCCAAGCCAGCTCTAACATAACCCAGGAATGGGAATAACATTGTGATCAACAATTCCATCCCGTCTCCAGTACATTTTTAAAAAACAAGCTAATAAAAATTAGAAAAAAAAAGTCAACCTTTCTTTTTTCATTAGGCTCAGTTTAGAAATCACAACAGGAAACATCATTTCAGTAGAACTCTGTTTTCCTTTGAGTAGGATCCAATCTGGGGGTTTTGAAGAGATAGAGGAAAGAAGGATTACACTCCCTCTTTTATCCAAATGTAAAAGACAGGTCATTTGTATAGTGAAGGAAATATGGCCCACTCCCACAGAAACAAAGTGCCAATTATACAATTCCATTATATGAAGACACTACTAAAGAGTAGGAGCTCTGGTGGTTCAGTGGGAGCTTTGGTGGTGAAGTGCCTAAGGCATTTGACTGCTTCACAAATACGTTGGTGGTTCAAACCCACCAGCCACTCCTCAAAAGGGAGCTTGGTGATCTACTTCCGTAGTGATACCGCATTGGAAACCCAAGGAGGGGTCGCTGTGAGTCAGAGCCGACTTGATGGAAGAACGAAAAGGTTGGTGGTTGAAACCCACCATCTGTTCCGTGGAAGGAAGACTGGGCAATCTACTTCTGTAAAGATTTACTGCCTCGGAAGCCCAATGGGGGTCACTGAGTCAGAATCGACTTGATGGCAGTGAGTTTGGTTTTGAAATGGAAACCACACCTAGACAGGCTCACAAGGATTAATTTCTTACCTGTACTCCTTTAAATTTAGAATTTGACTATGACGAGAAAACAAAACAAACTGTGTGCACCTACACTGTGCTAGGTACTGTGGAAGATCTAGACTATGAGACAGTAAAGCATAAGTGAGTGTGTGGTAGGTGTGAAGGTCTTTGGGTGGTACAAATGGTTTGAGTTCTGTTACTAACTGAAAGGTTGGTGGTTGGAACCTACCTAGCGGCACCACAGAAAAAAAGGCCTGGTAATCTGCTTCCATTAAGATCACAATCAAGAAAACCTTGTGGAGCTCAGTTCTGCTCTGTAACACATGGGATCACCATGAGTTGGAATTAACTAGATAACAACTGGTTTGGTTTCTGTTTGGAAGGTGTGAGAAAGAAAGGAATGGTTACGGAAATTTCAAAGAGGGGAGGATTACTTTTAGCTGGAGTGTCTGGGAAGTATTTGAGCTTGAGTTTTAAAGAATAGATTGGATTTTAGGAGGACACTTTGCACAGAGGGAATGCTCTGAGGAGTGGTGATGAAAAAAGAGTGGATTGTGGTATTTTGTGACTTGGTAAGTCACCCAGTGTAGGATATATGTATAAAACATGTATAATGTTGTTGTTGTTGTTATGTGCCGTCAAGTCAAACCCGACTCATAGCGACCCCTCCTTGGGTTTTCGAGGCAATATCACTACGGAAGTAGGATTGCCCAACCTTCCTTCTGAGGAGTGGCTGGTGGGTTTGAACCGCCAGCCATCTGGTTAGCAGGCAAGTGTCTTAGACACTATGCTACCAGAGCTCCCTAAAACATGTATAATAGGAGTAATATAAAAATCATCATGACTGTTAACTTTATTCCAAAGGCAATGGGAAGTGTCTGAAGCTTTTTTGTGATGCTGTCAGAACTACACTTTAGGAAGAATAATCATGTGGCACAATGGATTGGAGATAGCAGGAAATCAGTGAGGAAAAAATTTTTGTAGTCTAGGGAAGAGAAAAGGAGGGCCTGCATTCAGGTAATGGCATTAGATATTGCAAAAAAGTACATAGAGGTGGCATCTTCTGACCTCTAACTTCACAAGAGGAAGGCAGAATCACCATCAATAGCCCAAGGCCAGGCATGCCACTACCCTCCAGCCTTTTACCAATTCTGACACCAACTGTACCTCCTATGGCACTCACTCCTTCTCTGCTGGGTTTAATAATTCATTGCAATGGCTGCACAGAACTCATAGACAATACTCACGATTATGGGGTTTATTAGGGAAGGAATAGGCTACAGTTCAGGTTCAGGAACATGCTCACGATACAACTCTTTGATCAGAACAGTCTCCCCTCTGCTATGCCCTCGGGCACGCCTCTCTGGCCCTTGGCTTCTCCGCCTGGTCTCTACCCTGCTTGAACAAGTGTTACAAAGCTCTTTTAGTTTGCCTATAGGTACACCTAGGAGCTCTGGTAGCATAGTGCCTAAGGCACTTGACTGCTAACCAGAAGGCTGGTGGTTCAAACCCATCAGCCACTCCTTGGAAGGAAGGTTGGGCAATCCTACTTCTGTAGTGATACTGCCTTGGAAATCCAAGGAGGGGTCGCTATGAGTCGGGGCCGACTCGATGGCACGTAACAACAACATAGGTACACCTAGGTGCATCCCACTCTGTCAGCAAGCCTCCTGCCCAAAGGCACTCAGCTTTCTTGCTCTGTGGGCCAGCAAGCCCGCTGCTCTGTCTTGTACCTCTTGGTTCCTCTGCTCATCGTCTTTGCTAATCATCTCTGCCATCTTTCTGCCAAGGAGGTCTAGCACAACAATCTGGTCCAAGGATGTGCTCCATTCCACCTCAAGCTCTTCTTTCTTGATGGCAATGAGATACCCCTTCTGCCTTTAGGAGGGCTCATTTTAAGCCTAGCAGAGTGACAAAACTAACCAATCCTCACATTAGAGTTCTGTGGTGCAGTGAATTACTTGGTATGGCTTTTCTAGCCATAGGCTTTGTCACTCCCACCTGATTACTGGGTGGAAGCACACAGATAGGGTGTGTAGAACTCCTAGAGGTAGAGAGGCACTTGACTGCTAACCAGGAGGCTGGCGGTTCAAACCCACCAGCCACTCCTCGGAAGGAAGTTTGGGCAATCTACTTCTATAGTGATACTGCCTTGGAAACCCAAGGAGGGGTCGCTATGAGTCGGGTCTGACTCGATGGCACATAACAATAACAGAGGCAGAGAGGGGATCTCACTGCCATCAAGAGAGAAGACTGGAAGTGAAGTAGTGTGTCCTTGGATTTGACAACTCTGGACTGGACCTCCCTGGCAGAGAACCCTAGTAGGGAGAGACACCCTGGTAGGGAGAGACACCCCAGCAGAGAGAGACACCCTGGTAGAGAGAGACTGTCTCAGTGGAACCAAGAAGGCAAGAGACAGTGGTAGATTTACCTGGCCCACAGAGCAAGAAAGCTGAGTGCCCTTGGGCAGGTGGCTTGCTGATGAAGTGGGGTGTGCCTAGGTGTACCTATCAACAGAGCTAAAAGAGCTTTGTAACACTTGCACAAGCAGGGCAGAGGCTGGGCAGGGAGGCTGCAAAAACGGCAAGGAGGCCACATGTTCTGACCTCCTCTAATCCCACAAGAGGAAGACAGGATTACCAGCAGTAACCCAAGGCCTATTACTTCAAGGCCAGACATGCTGCCTCCCTCCAGCCCTTTCACCAACCGTTCCTCCCAAAGCACCCACCACCTCTCTCCTGGGTTCGATAATTTGCTGCAGTGGCCACACAGAACTCACAGATCATGGAGTTTATTAGGGAAGCACCAGGCTACAATTCAAGTTCAGGAAAAAATGCTGTCTCTCTCCCAGCCCACAGTCTCTCAGCCAACAGTCTCTCTCTCAGCAGTGTGTGTCCCTCGGTGTCTCACTCAGCAATGCCTGTCTCTTGTGCCTCTTTCCCAGCAGCGTGTGTCTCTCAGGAGCGCATGTCTCTCTGGAGCGTGTGTCTCTTTCAGCAGCACGTCTTCCTCAACCAGCAGTCAGAGAGAGTTCTGCCTCTAGGAGGCCTCCTTTTGAGCCTGGTAGAGTGGCCAAACTAGCCAATCATAGTATCAGAATTCTAAGCACCTGAGAGACAGGCCAGAACATTGCTTTGTGCCACGCCCAACAGAAATACCCCAGGTGGGTTACTATTAAAATTAGGAGCTCCTCAGTTGCTCACAGCAAATTCCACGGAGTTTACAAAGACTTATGGCTAGAAAAGCCATACCAAGTAATTTACCACACCGTAGAGGCCAAGGGCCAGAGAGGCGGGCCTGAGGGCATAGCAGAGGGAAGACTGTCCTGATCAAAGAATTGTATCCTGAACCTATTCCTGAACCTGAACTGTAACCTGTGCCTTCCCTAATAAACCCCAAAATCATGAGTATTGTCTGTGAGTTCTGTGTGGCCATTGCAATGAATTATTGAACCCAGCAAGAAAGAGCAAGTGCCGTAGGAGAGAGGGTTGGTGTCAGAATTGGTAAAAGCCTGAAGGGTGGTGGCATGTCTGGCCTCATAGGAATAAACATTGGGCTATTGATGGTGATTCTGCCTTCCTCTTGTGTAGTTACAGGAGGCTGAAGATGCCACCTCCATGTCCTTTTTTGCAAGTTCCATACACCTTATTTGCATGATCCCACCAGGAGTCACAAAGACTGGTTAGAAAAGCCATAGCAAGTGATATACTGAACCACAGACATGGAAAGTTTTGACAGTTATCTAGGAGCTTTACCAACATTTTCCTTTGGTGGATTCTTTTAGGTAGGAACTGACAAAAGGAAATTCTGATAGGAAGTGATCTATCTTAGATAAAGGCAGTTGAATCACAAAATCAGGATATCTGGCTGAAAAGTCCTTGGGTCCACAGATTTCTTTTCTCTATGGAAGGAGTACCTAGAAGAGCCCTGATAGTCCAGTGGTTAAAGAACTCAGCTGCTAATCAGCTGCTACATGGGAGAAATATATGACACTCTGCTTTGGTAAAGATTTGCAACCATGAAAACCTTATGGGAGCAGTTCTACTCTGTCCTACAGGGTCGCTATGAGTTGGCACTCCATGGCAGTGGGGGTGGGGAAAGGAGAACCTGATAAACTTTTATTCCCAATTCAGTCAAAGCCAAACCAAAGTCACTGCCATCAAGCCAACTCCAACTCATAGTCACCCCCCTTTTGAGTTCCCAAGGTTGTAAGTCTTTAGAGAAGCAGATTGCCTCATCTTTCTTCCGCCGAGCTGTTGGCCGGTGGGTTCAAACCACTGACCTTTGTGGTTAGCAGCCAAATGCCTTAACCGCTCCACCACCAGAGCTCCCTTAATCAGTTAAGGGCTTTGTCAAAGAGCCCGGAGGGGGGCATTTAAGGCGGAACGACAATTTATTGACACTATAGGATTTAGCACACCAAACCTAAGGCTCAGAATTAACAAATTAGGGTAGGGCACTTCCTTCTTTGGAAGGGAAGTTCCCTTTTTCAAAAGTCATTCCAACGCAACTTTTAGATTAGAGAGGTGGAAGTGACTGGGAACTGCATTTCGGTTCCACGGGTGGAGCAAGAAATCCCGTCAGGGCCGCAGCAGTCTTACAGTTTCAGTGAGCAGGGCCTTGGGCTGGACTTGCGGACCTGAGACGCAATGCGCTGAGCAGGGGAATGAATCTTAAGTAGACATTCAATTCCTCAATTCCCAGAAAAGGAACCAGTGTTCAGGAGAAAAAGAAAAAAGGAAGTGCTTTGTTTTCAAGAAGTCAAGACAGATTCGAATCGAACAATCTGCAGCTTTCACATTCCTGTCATTGGTGCCGTCTTGAATAGTTTAAAATACCAGGAGGTGGAGAAATAACTTCCCTTTCCCCCCACAATTCTCCCACAAGGTGAAGAAGCAAATAACTTTAAATTCAGTTTCCTCATTTGTCAACCATGGAGCAAGACAAGACGTTAAGATTCTTTTTATCGCTACTTGTCCTAATTTAAACATTCAAATGACCCACCCACTCAAGAAGCACGAATTTACAGCCCAGAAGAAACATGGAGGTCTCAGCTTCCGCCTAATGCGCAGACTCCACGTTAGACACCACTCTCAACCTTTCCCCCTTCTCCAGCAGAGGGCGCAGGCAAGGACCGAAACGAAGGTTCCGCTTGGCTCCGCCCCGTCCCGCCCCCAGGGGTAGGGGCGGGGTGGTGAGCGCGGAAACTTCGCCGCGGCTTTCCGGGAGCTGTGGGTAGGTTCGCCGCTGAGAGGCTGGCATAGAAGGGGGGCCCGCTACCCAGTTCTGCGGACGCCGCTTCCTGCCTCCTCAGTCTCTGGAGCGCGCCTCCCGCCCTCAGGCTCGCGCTGTGAGGGGGCGCGCCTCGCGCGGACCCGCATCGCCAGGCACCGCCCACTCCCCTCCCCGCGGCCGCTCCTCCCTCCTCCGGGATAGCCGGCGGCAGCGGCAGAGAGAGGCCCCTCCTTCACGCCCTTCTTTCCCTCGCTGGCGGCAGAGCCCTGCCGGCGCACCCGGCTGGGCCCCCTACCTTCTCCCGGCCATGGCCGGCAACGTGAAAAAGAGCTCTGGGGCCGGGGGCGGCGGCGGCTCCGGGGGCTCGGGCTCAGGCGGCCTGATCGGGCTCATGAAAGACGCTTTCCAGCCGCACCACCACCACCACCACCTCAGCCCCCATCCACCGGGGACCGTGGACAAGAAGATGGTGGAGAAGTGCTGGAAGCTCATGGACAAGGTGAAAGGCCTGGAAGGACCCGCGGGAGCAGGGGTGGGCGTGGGCGGAGGGGCTGGAGGGAAGGGAAGGAAGGGACAGAGGAAGCTGGGGGAGGGGACGGGTCACGCGAGGCTGGGGAGACTAGGAACTGGGGTGACGGGCCGGGAGGGGGGTGGAGGGTTATGGGGGTGGGGACGAGACCGGTAAGAGACTGGGAAGATGGGGGTCGGCGACTGGGGGAAGGGCTGTGTTTGGCAGTGGGGGAACGTTGAGGTGTGTGTTAGGGGTAGCGAGACAAAGATGGGGTGGGGGCTGGGGTGAAGGTTAATTAGGAAGCCTCTGGGGTGGAAGTAAATGGAGGGGTGCCGTGTTTGGGGCTCTGGATACTGGGATGTGGGTCACAGAATTAGGCTCGGGAGATAGGAAGGAGGGGGGAAAGAGTGTTCGATTTATTGGCTGGAGCTGTTGGCTGGTTGAGGAGTTTAGATCTGGGTAGGGGATTACATTTATGGGCTATGATTGAGACCTGGGATGAGGACAGCTCCTCACCCCTCCTTGTGTTTTGAGTGAGTGTGTAGTTATTCATTTATTTATTTTTGCATTAAGATGTAACACTAAGATAAAAGGAATGGGATGTAAGGTGTTTAAATGGGCCAGGGAAGGAACTTTCCGCCACATTTAGCGCTCGTTCAAGTTTTTTATTATCCTCCAAAACATTGGATGTAATCAGTTGCTGGTGCTGATTAAACTACTGATTGATTAAACCACAAGGTCTGGTTAGAACCATTATCTTCTGAAAGGTGGGTTGACTGAGCATGCTAAGCAGTAGATTATGACTTCTTCCATAATTTCCCCCATCCACACACTCCTTTTCCCTAGATCTGCATTTATTAACGAGCTTGATGCTTTATTGCTGGGGCTAAGAAGGTTATTGTGGTATAGAAAAAAAATGCATTTCTAGCTGGTTATATCAGAGATATGGATGCAGTGTGTCAAAATTGTATTGATTAGTGACCTCTCCTTAAGAATTGTTATCAAACAATTTTCTGTCTTTGTAAATAAAGGATATGTTATAGATAATCCTTTTCTACAGAGTAGCCTAAATAAGATACCCTGGTATGTTTTAAGGCGCTCTGGTGGTGTAGTGCTGAAGGCATTTGGCTGCTAACCAAAGGGTGGGTGGTTCGAACCCGTCAGCCACTCCTTAGAAGAAAGATGAGCAGTCTGCTTCCGTAGAGAAACCCGGTGGTTTATGGGTTGAAATCAGCTCGATGGCAGTGAGTTGGTTTTGGTATTATGTCTTAACTCATTCATCTCTTTAAAGTATGTGTATTGAATTTTGATTTTTTCTGCAGCATGTTTAATTATTTGGGAAGAATTAAGAGGCTTTGGGTCAAAATGCTTTTTAAGTTTTGATAGGAAAGTGGCCTTCTACCTTTTCCACTCTATTGTGTGGGGATTGTTTTATTTATCTGTGTTGCTTGTCTTAGATGCTTTTAATACACTCTGTGCCCCATGTTACATATTATTGGCTGTGCTGAGATGAAAACTTGAGTTTTTTCTGATGTTTTAGTCCAGTAGGTTATATGCTACTTTCCAGATTTTCTGAATGCTTCTATAGTTCAGTTAGATTGCAAGCTCTTTTATCCTTGGTGTTTTGAGCATAGGGTGTTTTCTTTTTCACTTTATTCTTACTTCTGAAAGTCTTAAATGGGTCACTAAACCATGTTGACTTCATGTAGTCTGAATTAAGTGGCAAAGACCTCGCTGTCAAATCCACAGATAAAACCTACACATTTATTGAATTTAGTTTAGTCCTAAGTCACCATCAGGGAACTCTGGTTGCATAGTGCCTAAGGCATCTGACCACTAACTAGAAGGCTGGCAGTTCAAACCCACCAGCCACTCCTCGGAAGGAAGGTTGGGCAGTCTACTTCTGTAGTGATATCACCTCAGAAACCCAAAGGAGGGGTTGCTATGAGTGGAATCTACTCAGCGGCAGTGAGTTTGGTTTTTTGGTTTTGGAAGTCACCATCTTGTATCTGTTTTGTCCTTTTTGTTAAAGTTGTTGTTGTTGTTATGTGCCATCGAGTCAGACCCAACTCATAGCAACCCCTCTTTGGGTTTCCAAGGCAGTATCACTGTAGAAGTAGATTGCCCATCTTCCTTCTGAGGAGTGGCTGGTGAGTTTGAACCAGCTTTCTGGTTAGCAGTCAAGTGCCTTAGGCGCTTCACTACCAGAACTCCCTTGTTAAAGTTAGGTGAATGTTATTTTAGCCTATTATTAATTTATTGATTGAGCATTGAGACTTGTTAGTTTCTTCCCCTTCCCCAGTATTGGATATATGCAAATGGAGAAGTTGACGTAAGTCATGAGTTGTGGTCAGCATAGGCCCAATTTACTAATTTAGTTTTTCATTGCAGAACTTAAAACTTGTTGAAAAAAGTGCTTGTGCTAGAATATTTGTCATTAGACAAAAGTTAGACATGGTCAGCCTCTAGGTTTTTTTTTTTTTTGGCCAGCCCAGCTTATTATAATAAATATTTGCACAAGTACTTCTATGTGAAGGAAGTGGCTAGTAAGGAAAGACAACTGGGTAGGGAAGAGAGGGGGAGTGGGGAGTGGTGAAAGATATCATTAAACTTGCTTTGAATGTAAATTTAGAAGTATAAAGATACTTAGTGAAAAACTTAAAATTTCATTTTGGTTAGTTGTGAGGTTTTTGAAGTAGAACAGGGGTTGGAATTTTTTTTTTTTTTTTCTTCCTGCAAAGGGACAGATAGTAAATATTTTAGTCTCTGCAGGACGTGTACACCAAAAACCAAACCCACTGCTGTCAAGTTGATTCTTACTTGTAGCAACCCTATAGACCAGAGTAGAAGTGCCCCATAGAGTTTCCAAGGTTGTAAGTCTTTACGGAAACAGACTACTACATCCTTCTCCCGCTGAGAGTTCCAACCGCCCACCTTTCCGTTAGCAGCTGAGCGCGTTGACAACTGTGCTACCCGGGCTCCACGCAGGCTACATGCATTGTTTTGTGTGTGTGTGTGTGTGTGTGTGTATGTTCTGGTTACCTAGTGCCGCTCTGACAAGAACATACCACAAATGGGATGGCTTGAACAAAAGAAGTTTATTTTCTTACAGTTTGGAGGCTTTAAGTCCAAGTTCAAAGTGCCAGGTTCTAGGAGCTCTATGAAAGCCCCTTGACCTTGGGCTTCAGCTCTGCCTCTTTCTTCCAGCCCACAGAAGCTAGAGGCATATCTTCACTCAGACAGCTGCTGGCTGCTGAGGCTAACAAGCCCAAGGTTGACAAATAAAATGGCATAGTCCTGATGTTACCAAACCAGATGGCAGGTCATTAATTTAAGTCCACTGTGAGTCCCAAGGTAGTCAGAGCATGGCAGGCTGTTGAACAATGACATGGCTACATGCAGGGTCCAAGTGTGCCATAAGCTAGAGACTATCCCCAAGGCTTCTCCTTATATATAGGAAGCAGACCACATCCCAAAGGCAGCTACTCAGCTGCTTGTGGTAGATCCCACCATAGAGTTGATTGCCAGTCTCATGGAATAACTACACCAGCTGCCTAGCCACT